>NC_138062.1:32645708-33222324 GCF_964194185.1 Rhinolophus hipposideros | reverse complement strand
TAATGGCTTTGGCTGAAGTATATTTTTATATTTTATAGCATGTTCACATTTGCCAGTGGTTAGCAAAGATTAAGCTTGCCAAACGTTACTGTGGTACAAATGCCATGTTCAAGGCAAAGTAAGTGGACTGTTACAGGATCTGGCAAATCAAAAGCATTATCAACAGCTGTGGTTTTCAAATGTTTAGTGAGACTGGAATAATAAGCACATGTGCATTTAGAGTCGGCATTAGTTCTCCCATTAATTTTTTAAAATATAACTTATGCTCACTGGTAGTTTCAGATGGTTTTATAGTTACAATCAACTTCTGATTAGATGTGATAATATTCTAAAGGCAAAAATTAATCACGTCCCTAATTAATTATTAGAATTTATTTGGATAGTATTATGTTCAGGGTTGTATACTTGGTGCTAATTGTGGCCAATAACTTCACACCCATCTCCATCCATTCTTTTGCCAGGATTGTCGTGAGTAAAAATGTTACTTTGAATTTTACCTCTCTCCATTTATCACCATTAGAGGACATATCTGTAGAAATGAAAAGGTCAAAAGGAAGGAGAATTGTCATGGGGGTAATGAAGAAAAACAGTGATTCTAAGTTGTTAAATAATTGACCTCTGTATAGTAGGATTTTATATTATGATTCCAACTACCTGATATCACAAACCATTTGAAAAGTGACAGAAGATTGCCATTTTGCTTTGTATGGTGACTTGAATTGATAAAGTTGCCCATTAATATGACCATTTTGACACAGATCATTATTTATTGATATCTTGGCTTTTCATTTTATATTTAAAAGTCAAATCCACTCTCCATAATTATAACTCTGTACAGTCTATTAAAAATTGCCTCTCAGATATCATCTAAAGTTCAGATTATCTGTGTAGGGCCAGAATTTACCCTGTTATATTAATATAAGGAGCAGGCTCAGAGGATGATGCCTGAGGGTCACAGTATGTAACTACATAGAGCGAGGGTTTTGGTGCTGGTGTTGGTTTCAACGACCTGCAAGAACAAGTGAGCAATCCTGGTTTGCTTCTCAAAACAATTAAGGAGAAACTACATGAACCTCATGACATGAGATTGGTTGGGAAGAAAAAAACTAATCTAAATTATTAAAATTATTAACAATCTAAATTATTAAAATACTAATTGTATATTTTATTTTTAAAATCTGATTTCATTTATTTCAAATACTTAATATTATTTAATATTTTAGATAACACATTTGACTTCATCACGAAGATCATTGCCTAGTAAAAGTTCTTTGATGATGTTTTTAATGCAAAGATAAGACTTGATCCAAGATTTGCAAACCTAAGTTCCCACATGGTCTAGATGTTCAAGTCGTCATTATTCTCCTAGAGGTCAATAAATTAACTGGACCCATCATTTTTATTTTTTTATTGAAACGAAGCAATGTTCCTAAGAAGAATTACTCAGTCTTTTCAGTACTTTAACCAGTCTTCCCTAATCAGTATAGTACTATCTTACATAGTTGATGAGGAAAATGTTTTCTAAAAAAATTAAACTTTAGGAAATCTGGGGAAAATATTCTAAACTTGAAATTTAGTTCAAATATTTAAAGAAAACCTTATATTTGTATTCTCCTTTAATGTGAATAAATATTTTTTCATAGTGTAATTCTCTTTTGGTAATATTTTCCTAATAGTATTTTGCTTTGAATATAATCCCTCTGATGGAAATTTAACACACAATTAGTTCATACTTGGGGAGGCTCTTAGGGAAGAACTTGAGCAGACCACAAAAACTTTAGCAATCTGAGGACAGCATAAACTGCTTATTTAGCTGTGCTTTATGGTGTTTCATACTGTTAGCAGTTAGCTATTTGGTTTTCTGTTTCATTTCTTAACAAAATAAAGTTGTGTCTTTTTCTCAAAAGGCAAAACGGGTGATGTAAAGAGTTTACAGGGTAACAATTCACTCTACTACAAAGAGGTGTCTCTGTTTTGTTTCAGCATGTCACTAAAAAATAAAAACGATGATTAGCTGTTTCTTTTACTTACCCACGTAGCCTCATGAAAGCAAATAATGTAAAGTTGGGCTATGTCGGGTCAGGATGCATCTGATTAGCGCAAAGCATTGCTCTGAAGAGCAGCTGAGAGAGAGTTAACCTGGATCATCAATATGCAAAGCTGCTTTCTACAGGCACTGAGCCTAAGAAATGTGTGAAATTCATCACATTGGGTGATTTTACAAATCAAAGCAGACAAGATGCTATGTAGAAATTGACAGTCATCACCTATTTCTGCCAATTTTCCAAGTTCCTATGCCAATCATCAGAAAGAAAATTACATATACACTTTACGATTTCTCAGCTAACAAGAATTTGCTGCTATGGAAATAATTTCATGGTTCTGTAACATCATTTGTAAATTTTAAGGCTGGGTAAACCCAGAAGTAAAAGTATATTTTAAAGAAAAAAAAAAAAGTAGAGTTATCAGTAAGTTGCCAATTTCGTGACCACCATTTTGAAATTGATTTTTTTGGTCTTAGGACCTTCTTTTCATTTTCCAAAAGATTTCTTGTGTCTAATTAAGAGCCATCAACTCAGAAGGCACAGCTGTTCAAAAAGATTGCTTTTCTTGAGTTTCATTCAACAGCAAGGAATTTTCTGGTTGTTTTCATTGGTAGCTGGCTTTCCAGCAGTTTTCAAATGCACTAATACTATTTCACTGCACTTAATTTAAAAGACATCCATTTCGGTGTGTCTCACACATCTACTGGATCTCTTCTTGTTTCCCTTAAGGGGAAGTATGGTGGGCTACTGTATTTCCCAGCCTATAGTTCTTTGTGTTGCTGGAACTCTGGATTCTTCTATTCCACTTGCTCAAGGCCCATTGAGACTCACAAGAGGGCTGGACGGGCAACAGTCACTCCTTAAACCAGCCTGCCTCACCAATCTTTGATCTTACATAAGCCTTGCCAGTGCCAATCCACCCAAGAATAATAACAGAAGCCCTAGTTCTTCTCTTCTTGTCTGCTGCATTCCCTGACTGCTACATCCTTCCCAGGGACCTAAAAGGCTGTTTCACAATTGCTATAATGATAATAATAGGTAATATTTATTGAGCACTTAGTATAGACCAGACAATCTAAGACAATGTAAGAATTTCACAAGCTAAGAACAAGAGCTATCAACACTCCTGCTGCCACTTCTGTGCCATCATTCCCATGCCATTGGGGACTGGGGCCCCAAGTTAAAAGTTCCTCTAGGATAGGGCTGCCAGATAGGGCAAATAAAAACACAGGAAGCTCAGTTAAATTGCATTATAGATAAACAATAGGAAAAAATTAGTGTTATATGTCCCAAATATTACATGGGAGGTACCTATATTAAAAAAAATTATTTGTTGTTTATCTGAAATTCAAACTTAATTGGGCTTCCTGTGGTTTATCTGGCAACCCTATCTGGGAGCCCTTCTGAGCTGCACAAGGAACAGCCATAATCCTGAGGTCCTCAGCTTTCTCCACACCCATCCAGATGTTTGAGGTTGGGCCTCAAAAGAAATGGGGCGGAGAACAAAAGCATTGGTATCTAACTTCCTCTTCTCCTTTCTTCCTCCACTTCTTGGACTTTGCCTTCTTCCACCTGATATTTTCCTTTTCTCTGTTCCAGGTGCTTAAAACTCTGATCTAGTCAGCCAGTCCTCTTCATAGGGTTTGCTAAAAAAAACAAAAACAAACAAAAAAAATCACCCTGGATTTCAAGGATTAGTATCTTGCTGTTGCCTTAGAAATCCTATTTGGATGTCAGCAACTAAATATTAAATCTTTAAATCATTTTGCATTCCTACTGCATTACTGTATCCCCTTCCTCATTCCTTGGCCAATAGATGGCTCTGGCTAATAGAAGAGATACCAAGAATCGCAAATGAGAAATGCCTACTGATGTATTTGTGGGAAGAGGGATTTTACCCATTAAATTATACATGTATTTTAGCTTATTGTCTGTCTTTTTCCTTCCTCCTACTCCAGTCTAGAACTTAATCTCTGTGAGAACATGGACCTTGCCCTGGGAATACTGAAACAATACCAGGCACAAAGGAGCCACCTAGTAAATATTTGTTGGATGAATGAACAAACTCTCATTTTCTAGTGAGGAAAATGAGATTTAGGAAGTTAATTTGTCCCATTTGCATGACAGAGCTGGGCCTCGTACATAGATCTCACTTACTGCTGGGCCCCAGCACTTCATCCCTGCCTGTTTCTGCCTGTCTGCAGTTCTCACAGGCCTCCTGGTGCGTTTCTTCTCTTGAAACTGGTTCCAATGTGAAAAAACAGCAAAAACACGAATTGCATTTGTTAACTTGGTTAATTCAACAAAAGGGACTTTCCCACAATAGCAAGGAAAGGGAAAGAAAAACTTTAAAGGAAACAAAGAAAATCTCGAAAGCATAAAACCATCATGTTTATAAAGTACTGCTTTCTGATTGTACAATAACCAACATGCTCTGCTTTATTGCACAGAACAGAGGGATGATCTGAGGGTCTGATCCAAATGCCCCAATCTTGAGATAATGATTTCTTGGTCAGGGCCACAGATAGCTTACGGGATACCTTTGTGTGAATTAGAAAAAAGATGCACATTTTGCTGACCAGGCAGAGCGCAGCTCCATGGCACACAGCTTGGTAGGGACACTGCAGGCTGACCTTCAGTCCGCATTCGCCTCCCAGGCCAAGCACTTTCCACGCCTTGGTAGGTGATAGCTTCTTTCTCGGCATAGCTGGCCCTTGGACTAGAGTTTTGTTAAAAGTTGGGAAATCTTCCTTTCCTCCTATATCTTTACCTGGGTTTTCTTTTCTTTCTTTCTTTCTTTTCCTGTTACCGCCTGCTTTCTGGGTATCTTATTGTCTGCCTCCCTCCTAACTTGAGCTGGGATCCTCTCCCAGGAAAATTACTCAGAGATTTCCTTCCATTCCCCGTGTCCAACCTCAATCAGGCTGACAAGCACAAAGTCTCCCACTTCTTAAAGCCCTCCCATGCATGTCTGGTTTTACCTTTCCAATTCACCACTGATTTCCAGGGCAAGATACCTGTCGCCCTTAGCACCAGTGAAAAACCTTGTCTTTCCTAGACCAGGTCAATGGCCCAGTCTTACCTCGAACTTTCTGTGATAACTCACTCCCAAAATACAGAGAATTGGTCTTCAAGATGAAAACACAACTCACAACTTACATTTGGAGGCAGCATGATATAGTAAAAAGCACTTATGCTTTAGAACAAAACAGATCTGCATGAAATGACAGTCATATCACTTACTACCTGTATGACTCTGGGTAAGGTTTTTAATCTGTCAATGCCCCAGTTTCCATGTTTATAAAAAGAGACTAAGATTTAAATTGTAGAGTTGTGCATTCGTTTTCTAGTGCTGCTGTAACCAAGTACCACAAAGTGGGTGGCCCTGACCGAAAAATCATTATCTCAGGATTGGGGCATTTGTATCAGTCCTTCCAATCATTCCTCTGTTCTGTGGAATAGAACAGAGCTTGTTGGTTATTATGGGATCTGAAAGCAGTACAAAAATGTATTGCCTCACAGTTCTGAAATCAAGGGGTAGGCAGGGTTGGTTCCCTCTGAGAGCTTGAGGGAAGAATCTGTTCCAGGCCCCTCTTCTTGGCTCATAGGTGGCTGTTTTTATATTTTCATGGCCTTCTCCCTGTGTGTGTGTCTTTGGGCCCAAATTTCCCCTTTTTAGAAGACACCAGTCATATTGGATTAAGGCCCACCCTAATGACCTCCCTTTAAACTAACTACCCCTGTAAAGATCCTCTCTCCAAAGGTCATGCTTTGAGATATTGAGAGTTAAGAGTCCAACATATATTTTGGGAGGACGCACAATTCAACTCATAACAGATTGCTAAAAGAATTAAATATGGTAACTTATATAAAGCACCTAACAGAAATCCTGGGTTATAAGAAGTGCTTAGCAAATAGTAGCTGTTATAGTTATTATTAATGGTTTTGTTTTCTGTAATGATCTTATGAATACACAGTTACTCTCTGGGATTATGGATATATATACAGAGGGTGCCAAAAATATGTATACACATTTTAAGAAAGAAAAAAACTGTATTAAAATTACGCTGATGGTAACCACTTTGAGCACTTCTTGTAATTGAAGAAGTCAAACGTGACTTGCAATCATCTTTTGTTATCAGTATATATTGTGCATTACAAATTTAATACAGTTTTTTCCTTTCCTAAAATATGTATACATTTTTTGGCACCCTCTGTATATGGAAAGAGGGTCTATGTGGGGAAAATGTGTAATTATCCAGAAAACATCAGACATAAGAATCATTAATTGAAAATAAAAGACTTTATATATGTTTTGGGATAGAGGAGAGGGAAAGAGCAGGGATACAGGATAAATATTGAATAGAGGTGATAGAATTTAATTATCCAGATTGACTTAATTTTGAATTGATTAACACTCCATTTTACTTCACTTTAAAAAGAGAGTCAAAGAGAGATAGAGATGGAATCAAAGTGTATCCTTGAACAATATAATTTGTGCCAGAAGTGGTCAGAATTGTTGTTTTTAGAACAAAAAAGGTCATTAGAGAATCAGCCACTTGATTCTGATGACAGAAAAACTTAGGCTATAATTATTGCGCAAACATCATTACTCAGAAAATGTTTACTAAAGTAACATTTTTAAGCCTCTGTGGGATTTAAAAGTGATGTATTTTTTTGTGGCACCTTTGGTTTCAATGTGTTATTTGAAGAGAAATTCTCATTGCTAATGAAACTAGAAAGGAGAAATTATGTTTGTTAATTCATGAAAAGAGAGACATCTTGTTTGATCTTGAACTTTTCCCTTCAGGATATCCTCCATGGCAGCTGGGTAACTAAGACAATGCAATGGAATGCATAGCTGAGTGGGTGGGTCTTCAGGAAGATGAAAGGTTATTATGTAAGAATCTGGTCTCCATTAGAAATACAACAAGAGGAAATATGTTTGATTTGCAGAAGGAAGAATTTAGGCTAGATCCAAAATTCTAGCCTAAATTGGTAATCAGTAAAATAGATGCCCAAGAGAAGCTAAGTAATACCATTCCTAAGAAGATCTGTAAAATTAGGATAGAAATTGAATTGTTAATAGTTTTCAAAAATCACAGGATTTTATGAATATTCTATCCAGCATATGAGATTTGCATTACCCTATCCAATTTTCTGATATTACTTTCTTTTATAAATAATCCTTTTGGTTACTATTACTCAATTCAATAAAATAATATATATTTTAAAACTAGATGGTTGAGTTTTATTAAATTGATCAAATTAAAAGTTAATTTTGATTAATTTTGATGTTATAAAGTCATGGCCTTATAATTTTCCCCCTCAAAGATTTCCATTAAAGTCAAGCCAAAGAAAAATTGAAAATGAAGAGATTTTTAAATATTAGATTTAAGGCCTAAATCCTGATTATCCCAGGGAGAGAACAGATTTCTTTGAGGATGAGGCCCTTTCTTCCTTCTTTCATTCCTTCCTTCCTTTTTTTTTCTCTCTCTCTCTCTCTCTCATTTTTTCTTTCTTTCAAAACTGATTCCAAATAACCTTTCTCATAAGGAAGCATTCATACTCTCTGCTTTGTTTTGGAGAATACCAGAAAACTTAGGAACTTTGTTTGTGAGAGTTGAACAGAAGGGGGTACTGCACTCTCCATATTGATTGTTTCTGTTGATTGAGGCTGGCAAATAATTGCACAGATCTTTTCACTTTGCCTAAGAAGATATTTTCAATGTAAGTCTGTACAGGATCAAAAGTGGTTATCCAGTAAGTCCATTTTCAGAAGTGACTTTATACAAAAAGGAATCTTGACAGATAACAAGAACAGGTATGTTAAAAATATAAATACATGAAAAATAACATAGGACTTTTATTTCTAGCAACATTGCTGACTAGATAATCTGAAAACTCTCTTATTAAAAATCACTTAGATATACTGACTAAAAATATAACAAGTATGCTTCTAAGTGTTAATAAGAAAGTAAAGGAAATACTCCAGAAACTGATCTTTTAACTGTTCTGGATTTATTGTTTTGCCAGTCTGGTTAACAATGAGTTTGGTTTTAATGGCTCTGAAAGTACAGGAGACAAATTTTTGGGTCCATAAAGGGCACAAATTTGGATCTAAGACCCTTAAATAAAGAACCCTTGAATACATCTGTGAAAGGGAGAACTGAAAATGTTTATCCCCTCCCAAAGAGAGTTTTAAAGAAAAAATTTTGGGTTAGCCTGTTTGATTGGGGAAGAGGGAACATAATAAAAACCCCAAGAATATGAAAAAACCTGAGAAGGTCAAGCTATCCTCACTCAAGTTTAGGGTTTGAATTTACACTGTTTGGAGGGCCTAGATTCTACAACAAAATGGTATGAAAAGCTGTCGCAGGCTTATAATACTGGTACCCTCAATAAAAGTAATTCAAAGCCTTCTCTAGAAAGGCATGTTCTCAACTCTGCACAGGATTCCTATCGATAAATTCCCACAAACATGAACTCACAATTCTAAATTAGAAAATACATGAAGAAACAATCCAGAACCATCAGCAAAAACAACCAATATAATTAGATCCTAAGAACTTCAGAAATAGCTTATAAAATAAGTATAATGAAAAATATTAGAGAGAAAAAGCAAACACTGCTGAAATATTTATACTAAGTGTAATTTTTCAGGTCTATGAAAGGGTTAATTTGTCTGCCCTTCCATAGGTTGTTTCACTTATGAAATATCTCAGGGTCAGAGTTCTGCTTCTGAGCAAGAGGACACTCCATGTTATTTTCAGTCTACCACCTCCTGCATAGACTGGGGTTCAGTAAGCAGAACTGAATATGGGAATGGGCACAGCTGCTAGCCTTCAACTTTGTTTAGCCACTAACCAAACGGAAGTTTGAGTCTGTATTCCAATTGAAGTCAAGTTTGGAGAGCAGACTGATTAATTCCAAAAGGGTAGAAAAAGCGAGAACCAAATGAAAGAGAAGCAAGACAAAGCCAGTGAATTTAGAAGGTGAAGGACATGCTGTTCCTTAAGGCAAAATAATACAAATGGAAGCAACCATGTATAGGTCACCTTCCAAGGAGGCTGTGGTTGGGACCTGGCTTGGGCAATATTCAGAAGTGTTGTTTTGACTGTGAAATGAAGCCAGATCCAGTGAAAGAAATCTAATTTCAGAAAGAGACTGTGTCTGCTAAAAGATTTTAATCCCTTGGAACTATACATATTTTTTGTTATTGTTGTCATTTTTGTTTTTGATTTTTTTTAACTATACATTATTTAACTGGACTTGGTCTCACCTGTCTCTGCCCCAGGAACTACTGTCCTTTTTATGTGGGTGTTGGAGACAAAACTACCAGAAATCTTCTGTCTCGACTGATCAGCTCCCAAATGAATGGGACAGAAAACTTTCCCAGAATTAGAATTGGGTCTTAATGTTTTCATATAAATTTAGTAACCTGTCAGGTCTGCAGGTGACACATCATGAGGAAGGAAGTATGCTGAAGTCATATGATGGTGACTTTCATCTATATTCAGTTGTTTGGAGCTTTTTAATACCTGTTTTTAGAATGAGGAATGGAACAGACAGATAAATCAGTTCAAACTGCTTTTGCTTAAGACATTTCCAGATTTCCAAATAGGAATCAGCTGTCTTTATGAACAAAGTCCAACTCAAAAGTAAAAACCAGATTAGCATAATATGATGGAGACACTACTATTAGTGGTGGACATTGTGGTGTTATAAAATGAGGGAGCTGCGAAATCATCAAGCAGTTATTTTTTTCCTTCCTTCCTCTCTCCCTCTATCCTTCCCTCCCTCACTTCCTTCTCTTCTCCTGTCTATCCTCCCCCCGACTCCTCCTTCCTCTCTCTCTCCCTCTCTCCATCCTAGTTGTTGCCTTTACAGACAACTCTTTTTACCCACTCATCTGCGTCTCACGTGGTGGCCCCAGCCCCATCCGGAAGTTGTGCTGTGCTGCACTGTGTTTTAGTGTGTGTCAGGTGTTACAACCAAATGCCTCTTCCAGCCTGAGGCAGGTATAGAGAGAGTAGAAAAACTAGTCCTGAAAGTTCTAGAAAGATAGAGCATGGAGTTTCTTTTTATCTCCTTGAATAGAAATAGAGCCACTGTGCCCTGTGGGATAATTTTCAAGCTCCCCTGTGTGGTTAAGGACAGCCGGGAATCCTGGGCATGCAGGATAATTCGTAGTTTCAGGTAACACCCCGTTTCTCTCAGATTGCGTTGAAGCTGGTGGTCTTTGTTATAGGTAGTGGTTTGTGATTCTTCTGGGGGTTAAGTGAGGAATTCTTTTCCTAATAATATGGCAAAGGGCAGAGGAGGATGTCCCTTTTACAGATATCAGAACACATGAAAGAGAAATAGTTAGATTTAATACTTTGCAGATAGAACTCTATTTTCTCCCAAATTCACTTGAATTCCTTCTTCTTTTTCTGCAGCTTTAGATCACAGGTTGAAAAACAAAACAAAACAGTTTAGAATTAAGTAGTACCTTTTTTTTAGAACATCATTTACAACACAGTTTGCATGTTCTGGGGAATATTGTACCTGCAAAAAAAATATAAGGAATTCTCATTAAATTACATTTTAGAAAGACTTAAACAACATAAAGCAGGGTCCTTTACTGCTGGATCTTTCATATCCTTTAATATGCTAATGGGCATTGTGATACTTCAAGACTGAATTAGAAATACAGTTTTCTGAAATGTATTTGACCATCAAAAAGACATAGTTTTTTGGGGGGTAGATACCCAGGAGAGCGATTGCTGGGTCATTAAAAAAAAAAGAAAAAGAAAGAAAGAAAAAAAAAGACATAGTTGTGGAAACAAAAGTTTTTAACTTTGTTCCTGCCAATGCCAGTTTCCCTGCTCTATTGATCCAAAGGATTGTCTGATACTGTGCTTACTTAAGACGCTATCTCCCAGCTCCCAGTGTTCCCTTCTTTCCTCTGCTTGTGACGCAGGCCATGACTCTGGGAACCACACTGTGCTTTGGTCAGCTGGCTTCCTATTGGGGTGGTCATGAGAGGGACTGTGCAGCAGGAGGCAAGGAGAGGAATTTTCCTTCTTTTGTTTTGTTCACCCTACCCGGGGGTCACGTTCTCAGAGGCCTTTCACTCTGCTGCAACAGTCAGTTGCTGTCTTCAGCTTCTTCTCATGCTCCCAGAACCTTACTGCAATCTGTCTGAGAGAGCAGTGGCTCCAGGGAGTGCTCGCGTTATGGGTCAGCGCTCCAGATCCTAGAGGCCTCTCCTCCAAGTTCCTGAGGGACCAGCAGTGGCACCTCGGTCCCAGATCTCTGGGACAACTTCCAATTCTGGTAACTCCAATCTCTTGAGAGTAGAATCTGTTCCTACCTGTATCTGTTATCTTCGCATTCCTTTTTGCTTTTTTAGCCCTTCAACATGCAACAATACCCCCCTGTATAATTCCCTCTGTTAAAATGCCTAGTGAGGTGTCTATTTTCCTAAGTAGCCTCAATGGAAAAAGAATAGAGAACTTCTCCTCCACCAGAGTGGCTTTCGCAGTGGGGGCAGGGTGGGAGAGTGAGAGAGGAGGCCCGGGGAGGAAAAGCGTTGAATTCTTTCTCTGAATCTAAAACAGTGTTTTTTAAACTTTAGAAATTAAAGTAAATTCAAAGGGATTTATTTCATATTGAAAATTTTACAGCATCCCTTGATGGAATAGGAAACATTGTGGGGTGTTAATAAATCCTTTCTCATCTTTTGACTTATGTTACTCAGCAATTTTAGTAGAAATGGAAGGAAATGAATCCTTCTGCAGGGCTGTGTTTGCCACAACTATAAACCACGCAGTGGCCATTTGAAGACAGTGGAAGGAGATAGCGTGACTTGGTAGAGTATTGGAATTGGGAGTAAAATGCAAACAATATGTTCCAAACGGAATCTCCAAAGATACATTTAAAAATACGTGGTTTTAAAAAAATAACTAAACTAAGACTCTGGTTCTCAAATATTGCTGATCATTAGAATCATCTGGAGGAGCATTAAAATGACGAGTTGCTGAGTTTGACCCCAGGACCAGGGAGTCAGATTCTCCTGGGTTGGGACCCTGGAACTGGTATTTTTTTAGAAAACCTCATGTGATCAAGGGATTCTGATGAATAACAGGTTTAGGATCAATTCATATATAGAATAAAAACTTAAAAAAATTTTTTTTTTGAACTTAGATTCTGAATTCAGTGTTTTGTTTTTTTTCCATGAAAAGGTCTGAGCTGGGAGTACCATGGTGTTGACAGTCTCTGTCCTGGCAGGGGGCAGGGGGGAAACTCAGGGTTGGGAGGGAAACAAAGACAATGGAGCTATCCTAGGAGGGTGATGTTTGAAGGGCTCTTGATCCTCTTCACCCAGGGTCAGAGCCAATCATCGGGCCTCAGAGCGAGGCAGCTCGGGCAGGTTCTGTGTCCGCACAGGCACACCGTCTCTGCGCACTGGGGCTCCGTGGGGGTGCCTGCTGTCAGGACGCTGGGATTTCCGTTCTAAGGGGGTCTTTGACGACCAGTGCGGAGCTCGGTCCAGGTTGCTCCCTCTGTGGGAGTCTCAGGTAGACGGACCAGGCATCTGACGTCAAGAACCACGTATGTCCACAGATACAGTCAGGAACTTAGGAAGAACATGGAAATGAAATAAATGAAAGAACATAACCAAGGTCAGCAGCAAAAAAGTCTCATTTAACTTTAGCCAGCGTCAGTTCTCTTGCGTTGTGCCTTTGAAATGAAATACAGATCAGAGGAGAGCCTCAGGATTTTTTTTAAAAAACTCTGGTGAAAAGGGCGACTCTCGGGCGGTATGAGTCCTCTCCCTGTGTGCCCCCTCGTGTCACGTCTGCAAAATTGAGGAACTCAAGAACTTTCTGCTCACAGTCAGGGGAAAGGATGTCAAATCTGTCAAGATCAAGAATAACAAGGGTAATGTGAAGTTTAATGTTCGATGCAGCAGATGCCTTTACCCCTTGGCTGTCATAGACAAAGAGAAGACAGAGAAATCCGAGGTAGTCCCTGCCCCTGGGTTTTGCAGTAAATGAGCTGAAACGAACCAGACACACTGGTTTAACTCTATTAAAAATTTAAAAATTCAAACAAACAAACATATAAATACATTTTTTACGGGGTGAAAAAACTACTTGTTTTCTAGTTGATCCCATCACCCAATCACCCAGTGATGTCCTGTGGGGGTCATGTCATTGGGTTACTTCGTGTGGAATAATGGGTCCTGGATTTGATCAGGAAATGCACCAAGCATGTGGCCATTCAAGAGTGGAATCTGTTGACACGAAAAATCCTCAGCACACTGGGTGATTCAAGTGCCCTTTTACAATTTGCTCTCATTTTCACCCCTTTTCTTACTTCCACATTCCACAAGAATCCATCACTCCTCTGAATTATGTGCTGCTCGGGACTGATGCTCATACCACCCATTCAGGGTGGGCAACCTCCGCTTCTCCAACTCACAGAACCTATTGTTCCGTCCCTTTCTTACCCAGCGCTGTCACTGCAGCCCTATACTCCAGCTGGGAGGGCAGGGAAATGACTCCCCTGAGAGCCATTCATCAGGGTAATAAATGCTCTGTGTTATTACTAAGTTCCATCAAAGTTCACCTCCACGCCAAAGCAAAACAATCGTTCTCTATGCATTCTTTTTTTGTAACATATATACTGCCATAAACATGCATTAACTATTTGTGTGTGTGTGTGATGGGTAAACTTGAAGCTGTGTGCACATCTGTACACAAATTGTGTGCGGGCGTGTTAGTCTATTTTTCAGTCTATGTGAACATCTGGCCATTATTCTCGGACTGAAAAGACACCTTGATGCCTGGCTGAGCCACCACTGTCATAGGCTTCATGTAAATACGACAACTGCTTATGTGCTTGGATTTTCATTAATTACTCTTCTCCAGTTTTCTTCCCAGCCTTCTAGTTGTGTAGATTTTAATTGCTTCACTCATTTAAGTATCTCCAAAGAATGTAATAGATTAGTTAGCAGCCAAGCCTGCTGCTGGCTTTCCCTCCTCTCCCCCTTTTTTTGCCCACACACCCAAATTAACCGGAAACAGTCATTGCTCAGTAATGAGGTTGGGATTCCTCTCTGTGGAGTCCAGGAAGACATAAAAGGCAAGCTGTCTTTATGTTACCATCAACTCCTGCTTTCATGGTCTTCTTTCTACTGTTGACTCTCTGCCGACCTACTTTAGAAAAGAAGCAAACATTACCCGCGCTTCCCACATGCAATCCTGTTGAGTAATCTTAGAACAATTTACTATATAAGACACCCCGAACAAAACAACACACACACACACACATATACATACTATATGTCAGAACAAAACCGTTTGGGCATCCTTGTCTTGTTTTTAAACCTCATTTGCTCAATGGTACTTTTTAATAAAGCATACACCAATTTATTTTATCTGGCAATATTTAATGCAATAACTGAAACCTCAAAAAGGGCCTAAATAGTTAGCCACAGATGCCATCAAATAAAGGAATGTTTGTAATACTGTCATATAATTTAACATTTAGATTTTAAGAAAAGTCTTGTTAAGAAAAACGAAAGGGCTTTATGAACTCATTTGCCTTCCTTACTCTATTTTTGAATTGATGGAATAATACTCAATTAGAGAGGCAATTTGTTGGGTCAGACATTAGCTGAGAGAGAGAGAGAGAGAGAGAGAGAGAGAGAGAGAGAGACTGAGAGAGAAAAGAAAAGCTATGGCAGAAGCTAGGAATTACCCAAGGCTTATCTTGTTTGAGTTAGGATCTGATATTTTTTAAATAGGCTGATGACAGTCTATCGCTTTACATATTAAAGATAAATGACTTAGACATATTTCCTGCCGTGCTATCTTAATCTTAATTGCAGGAAAAGACAATGTGAAACAAGACAATTAAATAAACAAACAAAACACCAGGCTGTGCCAACGTGCATGAGGAAAGAACAATTCTAAATATTGTGCTGAACTTCACTTTCTTTCAATTGATCTATGAGGTCTGCCATACTATGTCATTCAAAGAAACATCAAAACTTTGTGGGATTTGGTATGGATGCTACCAAAAGGTTTAATTGGTTTGATCAACATTGTGGTGTGATAGACCTATCAATTCTCAGGACAAAAGTGGGTAACCAGAGGTTGACAATGAAGCTTTTTGGAAGGGAATCTGCTGTTTACAACTAAATCCCACATTAAAATAGCTGTTGTGTGTTATAGTTACATTATTTTAATTTCTAAACTTTGGAGATAAGAAATTTTTTATATAAAATAATGGAATCTGAGAAATATCTTGATTAACCATATTAATTACAAGCTTCTTAATAATAAAACATCCAGGAGAAAAGGAAAAACATCCAGGATATAAAAGGAAGGAGTTCTGTATTAGTTTCCCAGGGCTGCTGGAACAAATTACCACCAACTGTGTGGCTTAAAACAACAGAAATCTATTCTCTCATAGTCCTGGGGAATTAGAAATCCAAAATCAAGGTATCAGCAGGGCCATATTCCCTTAGAAAGATCTCAGGTAGAATCCTTCATTGCTTCTTCTGGCTTCTGGTGGTTGCTGATAATTATTGTCATTCTTTGTCTTGTAGGTACACCAGCCCAATCTCTGCCTCCATCTTCACATGGCCTTCTCCCCTGTATCTGGGTCCAAATTATTTTTTCCTTGTGAGGACACCAATGATACTGTATTGAAGGCCTATCCTAATCCAGTATGATCTCATCTTAACTTGATTGTGTCTGAAAGATCTTATTTCTAAATAAGATCACCTTCACAGTTTCCAGGTACACAGGAATTTTGAGGGGACACTATTCAACCCAACATAGGTTTCTAACCTGGATGAGAACGTGGCAGAAGGATGATCAAAGGATGTTTCCTAGAGAAAATGATAGCTGAGCTGTATCCTGAAGGGTGAATGAAAGTTAAAATAGAAATAAGATAGTTTATCATCTAAACACATGTGATACCATATAAAGCAGATTAAAAAATACCTTCTTACACAGAAAATGTTATTGTGTTACTGTTTTAATTAAGATGAGTTTCAGTCGAAACATTTACTTTGTCTTTTCCCATAGCCATGCCTCTCTCATTGCTCTAATCCAGGCAGTCCTACTTTGTTCTCAACTGTGAAATATGTAGAGGCTATGCATTAAATATTTATCAAATAAACACTTCCTGGTGCAAGTATCTCTCTGTAATCCCAGCTCCTTTGGCCTTATTCCAACTGTGAACATGGAACACCTGTAGACATCTCATTTTCCTCTAATTTTGTGTCTAGGACTATCCCTCATCCATAAGGAAACATAAAAGAGGACTGCAATAGAAACAGAACTAACTTCATTCATTCATTTCACTTATTCATTTCACAAACGTTTTGTGTAATAACTGTGCAAACCACTGTGCTAGGTATGGAGAAGATTAAAGAGATAAATACAATATATGTCCTGTCCTCAAAAAGTCAAACATCTAATCTAGTAGGAGAAAGAAAACGTAAGTAACAGATACAGTTTCTGGCATACAATAATTACTCAAGAAATATTTGCTGAATTGACTAAGAAGGCTTAAACATTATGGAACAGGAGGAATTATTTCTAGTCTTAAACTCCCTGAGGTCTGAACTCTAGGCCTTTGTCTGCCTGGATCTTTAAAACATATTCAATTCCTCAAGACTGTGAGTCATAGTGAGTTTTGAAATTCCGAACTTAACCCAGCTGGGCTCCCTGCCACCTTGTCTCATTTTCCTTGTGAATCATACCCTGTTTTGTGCAAATTCCTAGGAACAACCATGGCTCAGATGTGTCTCTCAGAGCTTCCTGCTTATCGTTGAGAGTCACTGCTGGGGCAAATACACATACATCCGTGACTACTCTTTTCTTCAAACTGCTTAACTGCTTCCCTTCTACTTTTCACCTCATGAAACTCATGACAAATTGGAAGTCATCACCTAAACTTTAAATTTAGTGTTATGAGGAGTCCCGTATGACAGGTGGGATAGGAATGCGAAGGCTATTTCTCCATATTCTTATATCCTATTAATATTTAGCTTTTAGCACAATGCTTGGTGCAAAATAATGCACATTTGACATATCAGGTTAGGAAAGTACCTAAAAGTGGTAGTTTTGAGGATAATGAGAAGTAGTCACAGATTTCTTTCTAGTTTTTCTAATCTCTTTCAATGTGAAGCCTCTTGACTAGAGTGAAGCTTCTAGTTTTACCTCTGTGCTGCTTTCAGCCCCCTTATAAGACATTCTAATAGGTGAGAACAAGAGAGAAGTCCCACAGAATAGGAGGGAAATGATACAGGACTGGTATCAACAAGGCTGGACAACAATGATAAAATTCTTTTTATTTGGAATCAACCCTGGTATTATGTAATGATTAAGTCTAAGGATGACATAAGGAAGCCTAGGGGGATCTCCTTTACAGAGCCTGTAATACTAGTGTCATGAGTGGAAAATGCTAGACCAGATCTTCACAAGCTGCCCACCTGTCTTTCAAGAGTGAATGCCAAACCACAAGGAAGCTGAGTGGTCTACTCAGACCAGCATTCTAAGTGTCGACTAAGACATTTTAGGGGACTTCGTGTACTTTGAAAATATAAAATACATTGAAAATATGTATCATATGAAGTTCTTATGTAACCATAATTCCTACCCTGTATTTACTGAAGAGAGTATAGAAAACACTCCGGCAAGTCACTGAGTCCATTAGGATTTTTAGGGGACATTTCGCAAGACTTTGAAGAAACTTTTAGGAGATCTGGGCCCACATGATAAATTCTTAAGACATTATTCAATCTCCCTCCACTTTTTTAATGGAGACATGTTAAAATGGAGGCCCATTTTTCTTTTCTCATTGTATTCTAAAAGTCATACAGGATCATTTTTAAAAATTCAGCTAATACAGAAGTAAAAGTAACAGTTCCGCCTGAATGCCTGTGAGGATGCTCGTATTTCTTTTCTCATTTGTGATTACTTGTAGCCAATACAAACATTATATTTCAGGTGGTCTATGAGGTCAAAACCATTTTCATAATTATAATAAGACATTATCTGCCTTTTTCACTGGGTTGATGATTGCACTGATGGTGCAAAAGCACTGGTGGATGAAATTGCTGGTATCTTAGCATGAAACGAGGTGGTAGAATCCAACTATACTAGTACTCATTGTAGGCTTCAACACCAGCTCACAGGATCAAAAGATAGATTTCAACTAAAAATGTTCCTGAAGAGCTGTTAAAAATGACTATGTTGATCAAATCTCAACCCCGAGTATACATATTTTAATCTTCTGTGAAACAAAATGAAACCCTCACATAAAGCACTTTTGCAGCATATCGAAGTCCTGCAGTTGTCTGGAAGATAAGTACCTGTGTCATTCTTTGTGGGGTGAGCTTAACTAGCCTCTTTTGCTCTACTATGCCATTTATACTTAAAAGAATAGCAGGAAGACGATGATTATTCAGATTGAGCTTTGGCAGATATTTTCTCTAAAATGACTCAAGTGAGCTATTCAGTTCAAGTCATGTTGCTAATGGGAAAATTCAAGCTTTCGAGTTTAAATTGGAACTTTGGGAAATTTGTATCTGCCATTATGAGCCTGATGGCTTCTCAATACTTAGAGACATTTCTGATGAGTCAGTGGTGTTATTAATGTTATGAAATCACGCATGGGTAAGAGAACCATTCAACGTACAAATGGATCAGTGAATTTTAATGAAATGGGAACACAAAGTTCATTGGTGTGGTTTCAGATAGCACATTGTAAGTAACCTTTAAGAAACGACCATTTGTCCAGTTGTGGTGTAGTGTCAAAAAAGAATAGCTATAATTATCTGAAAAGACTATTAAATACTCCTCCCTTTCCAATGACATATCTGTTTAAGTATGGATTTTCTCATATATTTCAACCAAAACAACATCTCATAATGGATTGATTACAGAAGGAGATCAGAAGATCCAGCTGTTTTCTGTGAAGTCAGATAGTAAGGAAATTTACAAAAGTGTTTAAACAATGCCATTCTTCTCCCTGATTTTTTTGGAAGTATAGCTATTTTTAATAAAGAATATTATTAACATAAAATGAATAGTAAATATATATTTAAGTTGTTTCCATTTTTATTTCCAATGTGGTTAATAGAGATAGATAAAACTAACATAAACAAAACTTCTTTGAGGTACTCAATAACTTTTAAGACTGTAAAAAGTTCCAAAACCAAACGCTGATTTAGAATAATACTTAATGACACATGAAAATACTGGAAATACAATGTCAAGGGGTAAAAAAGCAGAATATTGAAACGCATATGTAGTGATTTCAATCACATAAAAACTGTATGTACACAGAAAAGGAATAGGATGAAATACTACAAAGTAATAATAATTTAAGTAATTTAAGTTTCATTTAATTTTCATGGATTTTCCAAGTTTTCTACAATAAAGTTTTTTAATTAAAAATATTTATGTTTATTAAAAAGTTTTGCTTTTATAATCTGGAAGAATAACATTTCAGTTCCAACCACAGATCATACCTTTGCCCTATAATAGTGGCAGCCCTCAAAAGAACATTATTTTACTTTTATTGGTAATGTATAAGAATTTACTATGTCCGCCTATAAGACTAAGGTTTTTAAATAAAAAGCTTTTCAAGATCAAATAAGCATATTTATTCCTAGAAGTTCCTTTGAATATGCTTATGCAAATGATGTTTCTTGGAATCCTTATTGAAGAATTGTCTATAGAGAGAGTCAGCCACAGAAGAAATTAATCTTATGTCTTTATAAAGATACAACATTCTTTCTCCCTCCCTCCCTTCTCTGCCAGTGGAAGCTAACAGTGTGGTTGTTGATATTGTCGGTGACAATTGTTGGGGAGGGCCATGGGGCCACTTGCAGGGGAGGACCCCACAAAAGTTCCCCAGATTCCAAATGAAAGCACATCTATTTGTGGATTGCAAGCCTCTAATAGCCAATAGAAGTTTATTTGGCTGTTCTCTATAAAGATGAATTAAAAGAAAGTGAGGAATTCATTGCATTTTCCTTTTTATTCCTACTCTGTACATACCATGTTTCCCCGAAAATAAGACCTACCCAGACAATCAGCTCTAATGCATCTTTTGGAGCAAAAATTAACATAAGACCCAGTCTTATACTATAGTAAAATAAGATAACAATCTTATTTTATGTTATATGTTATATGTTATAACATAACATGTTATATGTTATGTTATGTTATATGTTATATAATATATAACATGTATGTAATATAACATATAATATATAACAAAATTACATAATATAACAATGTAATATAATATAATATAATGTAATATAATATAATACCAGGTCTTATATTAATTTTTGCTCCAAAAGATACATTAGAGCTGATGGTCCAGCTAGGTCTTATTTTCAGGGAAACACGGTACAATGTACACAATGTTATCAAGGTATATTAAGGACATTTAATAAATTCTTATGTTAAACCAATATATACAATTATAAATATTGAATTATAGTAAAATAAGACCGGGTCTTATGTTAATTTTTGCTCCAAAAGATGCATTAGAGCTGATTGTCCAGCTAGGTCTTATTTTCGGGGAAACACAGTAGCACAATGCTGAACACGAAACAAAGGCTCAATAAATAGATATCATTTGGGAATCTATGACGTTGTACATAGCACTGGTCGGGCCCAGACTGTTAAGACTGATTTATCCTTCAGCAAGAGAGAAGCTAAGAATTATAAGTTCCTTTAGACTAATGGATAGACTAAAACCTGGTCATCTACTAGGGCAACCATTCCAGTTTGCTCAGGACTTTTCTGGTTTTAGCACTAAAATTCAAGCATCCCAGGAACCCTCTCAGACCCAGACAAACTGGGATGGTTGGTTACTCTATCCTGCAGTGACCCGACTTTATAGTAATGCAACTGTTTCGTTTTTAGTTGGACCTGGCTTCTCTAGCCAAGCCTATAAGCCCAAGGCCAATGTAAGCTGGACGGAAGCATCTGTTGTGCTGGCCATCAGACCTGCAGCTGTACATCTTTGTCCTACAGATGAACAAGACAGAGAACAAAGGGCCTATAGCTGCACAGAGACAGGGCCCCAAACTTCTAACATTGTCATAATTTTCCCAGGAAAGCCTTAGGGTCCTGACTTACCCATCTGCTCCTTTTAAAGAACGACTGCATTTCAGGTTGAGTCATCTCTTCTATTTTGCCCTACTATTTACGGAAAGACAATCAGATGAGCCTAAAATGACCCTCCTAAGAACAGTTTTATGCCAGGATTTGACCTGCTGGAAAACCTGGGTCCCTAGCAAAGAAACCCCAGACATAACATCAGTAAAATGAAGACTTATTGTTATTTATTTTTGCGGAGAGAAATGACAATTGTCATCCACATCCTGGACACATCTTAATTTGTAGATTTTTTTTTCTTATTTAACCCTCTTAATTGGATGAAAGTATGCTGCTGCTGATTTATGGATCTCCAGTTGTGCCAGCCATCATTTTAAATGTGCACAGCTGCTCAGCAGTAGTTTTACTTGGCAGATAGTATTAAACCATTGAATTGTGTCATTTATTTGTATATGCACACAATAGCCTCCTTGTGCAGGTTCTTCAAAAATCCTTGCAGGCATAGTGTGGAATCTCATAGAGTGATTTATTTGGGGGGAAGGTTTTCCAAGTTTCCAGAATGAAGAATGAGATATCATTTGATGCCATTGATAAGTTCCCAGGGGAATCATAGAGACAGGCTAAAGTGGAGTGGTTAGCAGAGTAAGAGGTCTTGAGCTTACGTTTGGGAACTCCAGTCCCAGTGGTTGTTCAGGCAATGTAGGACATGTTACTGCTGACAACAGTCTCACTTTCATTCTGACATGTCCCAGGGAAGCAGCTAAAAGAGGGGGGTGATCTAATACAAGTTGTTGCGGCATAAATAACTTGAGAAGCTCTGTTGACAATAGAAAATCTGGCATGCACAGTCGTTAACAATGCTATCTTCCAATTCAAAGAGCCCTGAGATTTGTCACTGTTGTCCTTTGTAGTCAAGGATGATACTGTTGACACTGTGGTTATCCCTGTATGCAAGTGTGGCTGAAAATACCCAAGTGTGACAGATGATAAGGCCTCTCTGCAGAGAGTCTGTGGAGAACCTTTTTTTGGTTTGTGCGTGTCGGCTTCCCAGCACATAGCTTGCCTTGTCACAAAGGCCTCGTGTCTCCGCCTGCAGCAGACCCAGCTGCTCTGGTCACGGCCTCTTGGCTCCAGCGTTCCACAAATGTCTCCATTGCTGGAACATCCTTCCTCTGGGCTCTTGTGACGATTATACCTCTACTTGATCTGCTTACTGTCTCCATGCCACAGCTTGCCAGGCAGCTTTCTATGCTGTAGCTTGTGAACAAATCACTTTGAGGTGGGCTGTGCTCCTCAATAGTTTTGTCTATTGGTGATTTTATTTTGTCACTGGAAAAGTGACTGTTTACGACTATTAAAGGCTGAAAGAATTTCCCCCATTTCTTAGTGTTTTCTGTCTTAGAAGAGGAAAAAGCAGAGGATGTGCTTTTGGCAAAGGTATGCCTTTTCTCTAGGTGGAGTAGGTGGATGCTTATACAGTTTGTTGTTTCAAAGAAATGTTTTCACACCAGCCTATACTCAAAAAAAAATTAAGGCTAGAAATTCCCAAAGCGTTACCTCTGAAGCCCACGAAGGGGTGTGTTCAGGAGCCGTTGTGTATCTCAGAAAGCCTCCCTGTGTGTCTGCTCAGGTGACTTGCTTTGGGCAGCTATTAGATCAGGCCAGGGGAAAACACTGGTGAGCTCATGCTGATAGCGAGCAGTGTTTGGCTGCTCACTACTTTGCCTCTCTGGCAAATAAAATTCTTTTTACGCATGGTTTCAGGATGAGGGTCAGAAGGATAGTAAATGGGCTTCTTAATGGTGTCTTAGCCTTAAAATGTCCCACATGAGGAAGTACAAGTTGTCTTAGAGAGTGAAACCCAAAAAATCTCTTTGGTTATTTAACCTCTGAGTGAATCGCCTTATCCGATCTTTGAGAAGTGTTTGAACTGAAGGTAGCTTTATGCGGAAGACAGTTTGGATTAGGACAGTAATGTGATGAGAGGGATGAGAGCTCAGACTCAGCCTGGGTCATTGGGCTTCCCAGAGGGGGAAAGATTTCACCCAGAGCATACATGACCAACAAAGGGATGCTGGGTGACAGAGAAAGGACATTTCATCGAGAGAGAGAGGGCCTCACGTTAGGAGGGGGGAAGAACTGAAAACCTACTTTGTCTACTTCACGCTTTTACCTCTTTGCTTTGAGTTCATCCAACAATATAGTGCCATCTGGCACAATGTTTGAAGTTGTTTTTCCAAGGAATGTCTCTGAATCAGCTTTAATCTCTTCTTGGTCCTTCAAGAATGCTAGAAGTGAGGTATAGATTCCCCAAAACTTTGGTTGTTGTAGGAACAGCCTCAGGTCTTCTAGTTATCTTACTTTTTTTTTTAGAAAAAAAAAGTAGTTTTAGAGGAACTAAGAGGAATGGGATGGAGAGTAAGCAAGCATCTAGTATGATGGATGTTTTGTTATTCCAATTTTATAGATGAGAAAACTGAAGTTCAGTGATTGGACCATGATCCTGTAAGAGCTAAGTAGCAAAGCTGGGATCTAAACTGATACCTAATCTGTTAGGGGTGAGCAGGTCCACAAATTAGCTCAAATCTAAGAGCTCCCTGAGTTTTACTTCTTCATTTATTTATTTATTTATTTATTTATTTATTTATTTATTGGAGTGACAATTGTTAGTAAAATTACATAGATTTCAGGTGTACAATTCTGTATTACATCATCTATAAATCCCATTGTGTGTTCACCACCCAGAGTCAGTTCTCCTTCCATCACCATATATTTGATCCCCCTTACCCTCATCTCCCACCCCCACCCCTCTTACCTTCTGGTAACCACTAAACTATTGTCTGTGTCTATGAGTTTTTGTTCCTCATTTGTTTGTCTTGTTCTTTTGTTGTTTTTCGTTTATATACCACATATCAGTGAAATCATAGGGTTCTCTGCTTTTTCTGTCTGACTTATTTCACTTAGCGTTATACTCTCAAGATCCATCCATGTTGTCACAAATATTCCTATATCATCTTTTCTTACCGCCGAATAGTATTCCATTGTGTATATGTACCACAACTTCTTTATCCATTCATCTATTGAAGGACATTTGGTTGTTTCCATGTCTTGGCCACCATAAACAAAGCTGCAATGAATATTGGAGCACACATGTCTTTATGGATAAATGTTTTCAGATTTTTGGGGTAGATACCCAGGAGAGGGATTGCTGGATCATACGGTAATTTTTTGAGGAAACTTCACACTGCCTTCCGTAGCGGCTGCACCAGTCTGCATTCCCACCAACAGTGTGTGAGGGTTCCTTTTTCTCCACAGCCTCTCCAACACTTGTTACTATTTGTCTTGTTGATGATAGCCATTCTGACTGGGGTGAGGTGATATCTCATTGTGGTTTTTATTTGCATTTCTCTGATGATTAGTGATGCTGAGCATTTTTTCATATGTCTATTTGCCATGTGTATGTCCTCTTTGGAGAAATGTCTCTTCAGGTCGTCTGCCCATTTTTCAATTGTGTTGTTTGTTTTTTGTTGTTGAGTTTCACGAGTTCCTTGTATACTTTGGATGTTAGCCCCTTATCAGAGGCACTGTTTGCAAAAATCTTCTCCTGTTCAGTTGGTTGCCTCTTTATTTTGTCGATGGTTTCTTTTGCTGTGCAGAAGCTTTTAAGTTTCATATAGTCCCATTTGTTTATTTTAGCTTTTACTTCCCTTGCTTTGGAGTCAAATTCATAAAATGCTCTTTGAACCCAAGGTCCATAAGTTTAGTACCTATGTTTTCTTCTATGCAGTTTATTGTATCAGGTCTTATGCTTAAGTCTTTGATCCATTTTGAATTAATTTTGGTACATGGTGACAGATAGCAGTCCACTTTCATTCTTTTGCACGTGGCTATCCAATTCTCTCAGCACCATTTATTAAAGAGGCTGTCTTTTCTCCATTGTATGTTTTTTGCTTCTTTGTCAAAAATTATCTGTCCATATTTATGTGGTTTTATTTCTGGGTTCTCAATTCTATTCCATTGGTCTATGTGTCTGTTTTTCTGCCAATACCATGCTGTTTTGATTATTGTTGCCCTGTAGTACAAGCTAAAGTCAGGGAGTGTGATACCTCCAGCATTGTTCTTTTTTCTTAAGATTTCTTTGGCTATTTGTGGTCTTTTGTGGTTCCAAACAAATCTGATGATTTTTTGTTCTATTTCTTTAAAAAATGCCATTGGGATTTTGATGGGGATTGCATTAAATCTGTATATTGCTTTGAGTAATATGGCCATTTTAACTATGTTGATTCTTCCAATCCATGAGCATGGAATGTTTTTCCATTTCTTTGTGTCTTCTTCAATTTCTTTTAAAAATGTCTTATAGTTTTCAGCATATAGGTCTTTCACATCCTTGGTTAAGTTTATTCCTAGGTATTTTATTCTTTTTGCTGCAATTGCAAAAGGAATTGTTTTTTGTATTTCTTTTTCTGAGATTTCATTGTTAGTATATAGGAATGCAATGGACTTTTGTATGTTGATTTTGTAGCCAGCAACTTTACTGTATTCATTGATTGGAGTTTTACTTCTAATTCTGTCTCAGAACAGTTTGACCCTTGAACAACGTAGGTTCAAACTGCACTGGTCCACTTATACACAGATTTTTTTTCATTAAGCACATTGGAAAAGTTTTTGGAGATTCCCTTACTACTGTGAAGCAATTGTATTGATTACACTAGGCTACCATAAAGCAATCAGATTGCTGCTTCTTTATTATCAATGCATGAATCATGTGTTGATAATAAATATGTAAATAAATATGAATTTCTTTTTCACATTATCTTTTCATTTTTGATGTCTGGTGTTAGTGATACGTATAACATCTGCAGCGTTTTGTGTCATAGAAGACAATGTTGATGTAGGTACTGAGAGATGACCTATCTTATAAATGGATGATGTAAACTTACGGTATTGGTAAATACACCACAGTACTATACATGTATTTTCTCTTCCTAATAATTTTCTTCATAACATTTTCTTTTCTCTAGCTTACTTTAAGAATACAGTATATAATAAATGCAACATACAAAATACGTGTTAGGTGACTATGCTATCGGTAAGGTTTCCAGTTAATAAGCTATTAGTAGTTAATTTTGGGGGGAGTCAAAAGTTATACATGTATCTTTGACTGTGAAGGAGTCAGAGCCCATAATGGCCATGTTGTTCAAGGGTCAACTGTATTTCAAGGCTATTCACAATAGAAACAACCTCATAAAGATAGTCCAGAATAAAGGTAGTCAGTGTCTCTGCTTGCAAGATGTGCAGACCCATGGAGAACCGTCTCCCAATAGGTATAAGGCAGTGCATGCCAAGCGCTGCACAAGGATGAGAAACACTAAATATTACAACCATTCCCCTTGTGAATGAGAAGTGAGGACTGGAGGCTGAGCAGTCTGGGAAAGCAGCCCAGCTTTGAAGGGAAGAGAGAACCTGGACAAAGAAAGAGGAGAGAGCTTCTACTTATGCAGGCAGGTGAGGAGACAAATGTGATGATGTATTTGCCAATCTACAGCAGCCGGTTTGGTTGAAGGGAACGTTTATTTAGGAAAGCTGTGGGGGTGGGGGCCGGTCTCTAGAGGGCCTGGAATGCCTAAGAAACTTCCCTACAGTAATGAGGAGGGATAAGAACAACACTGACAATGCAGCATAGGATGGGCCAGAGTGAAGGCAATTAGAGGCAAGGCAAAGAGTCTACTAGAAGGTTATTGCAATGATCTGGGCATGAAGTGTTGAATACTTGAATTTTTTCTATGTAGCAGGAAACCACACCTATAGTTTTTTTCAGTTCAGTTTTCTTTGCGGTAGAGGGAGGACAAGGCAAACTTTCTAGGTAACTTTATGTGTACGGATTGATTTATAGCATCATTAAGAAATCGGTTACCTTTAGCGGCACTTTCATAGACTTTCTCATTCAAGAGGGTGTCATCCAAGTGTGTTCAGTGCTGGCTTCTCTCATGCATTTTGGGATCAGACCATTCCCTGAAAGTGTCAGGGATCAGGTCAAAGGGACTTCAGGGGATGAGGGGATGCTTTCTGGCTAGGATGAGAGAAGGCTTTGGTGTGGAGGCAGATTGATAGAGGTGATGCCTGATGCACATGGGCAGCCAGTTATAATTTCAGCTGTCAAAATGAGAAAACCTAGTGCAAAGGTAATGGGCCCCCCCAAAAAAAACAGGGTACTAACAAGCAAATGGCTTGAACAGAGCGGGCCCCTTGACAAAGTAAGTGCTAAACAGCCTGTGTTTAACCCTAAGATTGGAAATTGAAATGTCCTGTTGTAGTTTCTTATTCTTCTTATGTAATAGTCTTGGCTCCTTGATCTTGTTGTAAGAAACATAAGCAAGTCTCACACCTGCCTCTCCACAAATGAATGAAGTGCCACCTTACATGTTCCTGGGCTCCCATCATCCTCTCTGGGCCTCCCACAGTCCTGGGTCCTCAGCAGTTCCGCAGTGAGACCACTAGGTCATCATCAAAGGCTTTGGCAGACCACCATGTAAGCTAACTCCTAAATATTTTTAACAGAGCCCATGGCTGACAGAAGTCAAACTTTATATATTAAGGGACTATTAAAAACACAGCTATTTCCAATAATTTATTATGTACATGCTCATAAACACATTACATGTGTCACGGAACATATACCTATAGTAGGCCTTCCAGAAGGGAATAAATAACACTTACCTAATGAGAAAGCTGATGTTGTTTTGCAGATGTCAGGTGCACCAAGTTTCCAGTGTTGAGGCAGAGTCACAGTTGGCAATCTTTTAATGGGAAGTCCTCTGACCATTGGTCACCTGTAGTGTATAAAGCCACCAGTTGGGAATCCCTGTGCTTGGCAAAGGAACAATATCCCTATGGCTTTATTTAGACCCATCGTTAAACTGTTCCCTGAAAGTAAACCTAGAAGTTTGAATCACCGAATTAAAATTTGTATGTTAATAAAATTCACAGGAGTGAAGAAGAAACATCACACGGTATATTTTTACATTCGGTTGTAGATAATTGTGTGAGCTGATTTTGTCTTTGAATCTAAAGATCTGATTGAGTCTCAAAAACATTCCAGGAGCAGCAGTTCATTTGGTTGTCTGCTGTCACCTAGAACACACACGTGTGGACATATACACATACAACTATTGCTATAGTTAACACTTTGAGTTGCTCTGTTATATTAAAAAAAAACCAACATTTTGTGTTGTATACTGTCTACTGATTAGTAAACTTCTCTTACTGAAAATTACATGGTTGCAGGTGGAAGCCCTTTACTTCCAGCATTGGCAAGGCAATAGGTGTGTATGTTAAACAGCTAAGAATATGTATAAAATTAGGTAGGGAAAATAACTATAAGGGTTTAGAAAAACAAAAAGTAGCAAGAGTAGGAAAGGCTGTACTGCTCCAAAGAAAACAGAAAGGTTTTTATTTGGTGTCCTAGCAGATGACTTCCCTTCCTTGTGCTTCATCAGAAGCTGTCAGGGTCCCTGCCTCCCAGGGGTTTTCAGCCTAAAAATTAGTCTTGATTGCTAAAGAAACGTTCAACAGTTGACCTGCATCTCAGAGGTGCTGTGAAAGGGGCTCAGGGAGGCGCTTTTCTCCATCTCTACACTGGAGGCCAGAGAGGTGTAGAATTTGTTTCCTTCTTAACCAAACTAGCTTCTGAATGTGCTGAAGGCAGAATAGCCTGAGCTCTGCCGTGACCCGGGTTGCTTAGAAAAGCCTCCTGCAGGGGGAGGGGTAGCAGGACAGAGAGGGCTCACTACCAAGCCCAGACCACAGCCTGTGCAACTACAGAGGAATGAAGATGGGAACTCTTGCAGAAAAATGCAGCAAATTCTGAAGACAGACACAAAAATGGTGTTCTGCTAGCATGCTGATAAAGCTTATGATGCCACAACAAAGGAAAAGAGAGTTTTCCCACATTTCAGAAGACTTGGGGAGTGAAGTCAATTTCTTGTGTCTCTTTGTTGTTATGAGAAAAAAATACCAGGGGTACCAAAAAAAGTACACATTTTAAGAGATGTTATCTATGTACTACTTTTCAAAGTTGAATTGTATTACAGTAGCAATGTGTAGCATGACGTTCCCTCAAAAGATGGCATTAATCAAATGAATGCTAGTGTCATTCTTTGTATTACAATTTTAATACAGTTTTTTTCCTTTCTTAAAATGTGTATACATTTTTTCGGCACGCTCTGTGTGTATATATATATATATATATATATATATATATATATATATATATATATATATTTTTTTTTTTTTTTTTTTTTTTTTTTTTTTTTTGCTTTTGACGTGAGTTTGTCTGTTTTCCATAGCGAGTCAAACCATTGGGTAACCATCCTTATTAAAAGCATGATTGATCCTTGGAGCCTGGCCTGCAGACAGTTCCCCCACCCACTTCCCAGTGAGATGTCTGGTCTTTTGGATCTGGGCTAGCAAGGCTTGTACTCAGGACTGGGGTCATCTTGGAACCTATCACTCGATATTCTTTTGTTCATCCACTTTTAACTCAGGTTTTATCTACGAGACTATATGCCATGTGTAGTATTGTAGGCATACGTGCCTGCTAAAACAGTAATCATAATCTTGTAGTAGCTAAGGAGTGTGTGAAAGTTATACCTACATTCCCCGGCTAGTTTGAGTCATACATAGGTTCTGCTCATCCTGTGTTTGTGTCCCATTTTCCCTCTTGCTGCAGCCTCCCACGAATCCACCCCACCCCCTCCCCGCTCTTCCTCTAGCATCTTCTCCCTGTCTCCCTAAAAGAATCCGTGTTCCCTGAGTTAAAGCATTCCATCTGTATAAGGTCTGTCTGTGTTTCTAAATGCAGGGAACCGTGGGGTGCATGAGGATACTCAGGACAGGCCTTCGCTGGGCTGTTAACAGAACATTCTCTGAGTTCCCCAAATGGGAATGGGAATCTCAAGTTCCCGAACTGCCCTTAGGATTGCCAGAACTGACTGAGATGACACAAATGCAGGGGTGGAACGTGCACCTAATAGGGCCATTCAGGGCCTGGGGGATATCAGGGGAAGTGCAGCGATCCTGACACTATTTCAGGGGAATTTAAGTCTGGTCAGTGAAAAACAGAAATCAGATAAGTAAACTGATTGTTCAATCCTACACTTGTCCTATAGAAATATAATGCAAGTCACACATGTAATTTTCAATGTTTTAGTAGCCACATCAAAAATAGTGAAAAGAAATGGGTAAAATTAATTTTAATATGATATTTTATTTAACCCAATATAGCTAAAACATTATCATTTCAATACATAACCAATATAATTCATGAGATAGTTTACATTTTTTAATACCAAATCTTCAGACTGCGTATTTTACACTTCGAGCACATTTCAATTCAGACCAGCCACGTTTCAAGTGTTCTATAACTATAAGAGGGTGGTTGTTCCCAGGTTAGACAGCAAAGGTTTAGTCAGCAACTCAGTCTGTCAATTTTGTGGCCTTAGTGAAGGCCCACTTCTCCTCAGTGAAGTGGTTATTAACGGTTTACTAACCTTGGCCTGGAGTCTGTACAGACGAGTATCGTATTCACGATTTTTCATTCAACCAGCACTGCTTCAGATACTTGGGCTATGGCCTCCCTGACCTTTCTGAACAAGGTCCGTACTCTCCAGGACTTTACATTCTAGTTTCTGACCTGGGCAATAAATTAATAAACAAATAAGAATATACAGTATTTGCTGCTAGTAAGAAGTGATATGAAGAAAATGAAACAGGGTATTGAATAAACACTTTTTCAGGCTGTCTGAATTCTTGGCAAGGCTAAACTTGCTCTTTGCCTTGACAGATTTTGTACTCTGCCCTGAAGAAGTCACGAGTATTAGCCCTGGGAGACAGGGATGGGGCTGAGAACACTTCCTGGGTCCCTCGAGGTAACACAAACTTCCCAGAATACAGTCTCTCAGTGAACAAAATAGCCACCAAACTAATCAAAAAATATGGTTGTAAAGAAACACGACCAGAATAGTATCTTTCTTTTGTCAAAGTATCATTTTCAAATTGTTAAAAATATGTGAGGCATACATCCCTTCGGATGACTCTTATCAAAAAAAAAGGAAAATATTAAATGTCAGTGAGGAGAAACTAGAAACCTCATACATTGTTGGTTGTATATAAAATGGTGTGGCTGCTGTGAAAAGCAACTTGGCAGTTTCTCAAAAAGTTAAACATAAAATACCCAAAAGAATTGAAAGCAGGGACCCAAACAGATACTTGCACACCAAAGTTCATAGCAGCAGTAGTCGCAATAGCCAAACAATGGAAATAACCCAAGTGCCCATCAATAGATGAATGGCTAGACAATGTGGTACATACACACAGTAGAATATTATTCAGCCTTTAAAAGGAATTAAATTCACATATATGCTACAACATTGATAAACCTTGAAAACATTATGCTAAGTGAAATATGCCAGACACAAAGAATAAATATATGATTCCATTTTATATGAACTATATAGAGTAGTCAAACTCAGAGAGACAGAAAGTAGAATAGTGGTTACGAGAGGCTGGAAGGAGAGGGGAGTGGATAGTTATTGTTTAATGGATGCAGAGATTCAGTTTGGGAAGATGAAAAAGTTCTGGAAATGGACGGTAGTAATGGTTGCACAGCAGTGTGAATGTATTTAATACCACTGAACTGTACACTCAAAAAAAGTGAAAATGGTAACTATGTTGTGTAATATATATTTTACCACAATTTGTGTGTGTGTGTTTGTGTGTGTGCACACATATAGACAGTACAATGTACTGACCTTGTTTTTGTGCATGGGGCAAGCGGTCCATCTTTCTTTAAGTCTTCTAGAGAGGAAAATTATCAATAGGGAAGACTTGGCACTAGCTTAAGAGACAGGCCTACTTCCCCTTGGTTTAAAGAACATTTATGGATGAAATGGCCAATCTGAAGTTTAAAAAAAAAAAAAGATGGGGTATGAGACAGATTTAAAAAGAAAGGGAAGAAGGTGGAGGAGGAGGGAGAGAAGAAAAATCTTGTGAAACTTCAGAGTACTTATTCTTGTAGTTAAATGGAACAAATTTCTTTTTTATTTGGTATATAAACTTGAACTAAGCAATGCACTCAAAGCAAGAATTCCCAAGCAGCAGTACTGGGTATGGAGTCATCTGTCATGTTAATCGTGATATATTTTCTTCCCTTGAATAGCGTCAGCTGGAATATGTTACATTCCATCCTAGTAAGGGAATCTAAATGAACAATTCCCAACAAACAATTGGTGCATCTACAGAGAGTGAAATCTAAGTTCTTTCATTACTGTTCACAACATTTTTCCATGATCTCCCTGTTGGGGAGATAAAATCAAATGGGAAAATGAGCATTGGAACCTTATACAGAGTTTGGAACCCATATGGTATTGGTGTTAGAGGAGACCAAGATTTCAATCAGAAGGCAATGCTGGGTTTGGTATAAGGTATTCACTGAGGGAGAATGGAAAAAATAATAAGTCAGACCTGATAAATATTTGACATAAAGTTAAACAGTCCAAATGCTCTCAGTCTCTTTCCTAACTACCTGAAATAAACAGATGGTCTAATAATGAAATTTTAGCATGCAGCCATGTAAGACTTGACAAAGTAATGGAATTAATACAAAACCTGCAAAAGAATAGTGAATTATAAAACTGAAGATCAATTTGAAGACTACAATGGATTTTAAATGTAAAATTTTATAATTCTGAAATGTTATTATGTTCATTTACTTCATTTGAAGTAAGACATGCCAATATTCTTTTTTTTTTTTTTTAAGATTTTATGAAGGAAGGGGAACAGGACTTTATTGGGGAACAGTGTGTACTTCCAGGACTTTTTTTTTTTCCAAGTTAAGTTATCCTTTCAATCTTAGTTGTGGAGGGTGCTATTCAGCTTCAAGTTGTTGTCCTTTCAGTCTTAGTTGTGGAGGGCGCAGCTCAACTCCAGGTCCAGTTGCCATTTTCTAGTTGCAGGGAGCACAGCCCACCATCCCTTGCGGGAGTCAAACCGGCAACCTTCTGGTTGAGAGGACGCGCTCCAACCAACTGAGCCATCCGGGAGCTCAGCGGCAAGGTGCCGTGTTCAATCTTAGTTGCAGGGTGTGTAGCCCACCATCTCTTGCGGGACTCGAGGAATTGAACTGGCAACCTTGTGGTTGAGAGCCCACTGGCCCATGTGGGAATCGAACCGGCAGCCTTCGGAGTTAGGAGCACGGAGCATTAACCACCTGAGCCACCGGGCCGGCCACCAATATTCTTTTTGACTAACAAATTTGATACAACCACCTTATCCATGAATAGCCTCAGGAAAAAAATGAATTTGGCTATAAACTAGTTTTCTAGTTTCTGAATGTTATCAGTGATGTGTTCTCACCTTCTTCCAAATTTGGGCCTAATATTAGTACAGCCTGGGATATATGTAACTATACCTGAAAAGTAGGAAGCTGGGAATTTTCGGGATCATTTGGATTAACAAAAAAAAATTTTCACAGAATATACAATGAATTGAAGCAATATTTTCAAAGAAAATGTATTTTTCTTAATTATAACTTATTAAGTTAATTTCCTCTACTCGTCCTTGTTTGAATGTGAGTAAATGGTCTACTGACAAAAGGTATTTTCTTATTGTACTAAAGAATCACATCATCTAGTTTTTTGGCCTTGGTCTAGAATCTAGACATCTTTCACATTATGCACATAGAATCACTAGACTTTAACCTATGTGACTACTTGACGCACTTGATTAGAAGTGAATGAATCTACCGGGGAGACAAGCACAGGCGCAGAGCAGTTAACCCTTGACACACTAACTGTGGCCTTTTGAGTTCATGTGAATGTGAGAAGAGTAGAAAAGGCTGAATTTGTTGGCAAAAATTACTAGTCACCAAAGGCCAGATTCTTTTTCTTGGATTGTTTTGGGACAACTTTGCCAACAATTTAGAAAAGATGATAACTTAGATATTTGCCTATAATTCTCATAACCCCTCCCAGCTGGAGCTAACTATTAACATTAAATAAAACACTCATGTTAAACTGGCTCTCTGAGGTTTAGTATATCTAGGCTTACTGAATCTGCTCCCAATTCCGTTTCACCTGACTTCTACATACTGCATGTGTTCTGATATCCCAATGCTGTTGAGTCACATAGAATCAGGCAAGCCAGCAAGCTTTGGGAGTTGGTGGAGGAGAACATTCTGAAATAATCTAAAAAGAACATGCTTGTTAATTATAAGAGGGTGAAGAAGGAGGAGACTTCTCCCCAAGTAATTGGACCCACATGGAAATGAGGCTTTGCAAAAATTGAATTATTAAAAAGTATCAGTAGAATGATGTCTAAACCTTAGGTCAAACAGTGGCTCCCTACATATTTTAGCCCAAATAGGCCCACAAAATCCACCCATTTATTCATTCACTGATGAAAACCCTTGCTGTGTATTTACTATGTGCCAAGTACATGGTTGGGTATTAAACAATACTTGATGTGTAAGGGAAATGAAGAAAAAGTATCCTGTGGCCCTTCTAGAAGTACCATTCTCAGAGATGGCCCCAACCAGACATGGACAACTACCTGTGTGCCATCTAGTCTCTCTTACCACTGACGTTTCCTTATAGGCAAATGTCCCAAAGGAGGAGGTTCTGGTTCCGAATGGCCTTGGATCTGTTTCATTGATCTGTTTGCATTGACAGGCCTCAGAGACATCTTGGCACTGGGTAGTCAAGTTGACAACACAATGCATGGCTTGTAAGTAAACTCATCCCTGTTTTGAAGCCCACGGATAAAAAAAACTTTTGCCTCTAGAGACACAGGGATATGATGGTTCAAGAACCTGGACCAGCAAGGACCATCAAATTGGGGACAGAACCTGATCCACCTTCGTATTTTCAGCATTGTGTTTTGTTCAGAGTAGATGCTCAGAAAATCTTTTTGCATCTAAAGTGAAAGGAGGAGAAGCCTTCTGCATGGGGACGTACACAGCAGAGACTCAGTAGTCTCCCCAGAGCAGTGATCCATGTAACTTAAAGTTAAGTTTGCCACCGTGTATAAACAAAGTCCGCCCGAGGTAGTTTCATTTCATTTAGTTTGGAAGTCACTCAAGGCAGAGTTCAGAATGAAGAAATTAGATACTATCTTGGATATTGGTGATGGGCCATGAAAAATAAAGTAGGTCCTTTAAATAGCAGGGATAAAACAAACTCAGGAATTACCCAGAGAAAAAAATGGCGAAGCAAATTTTAAAATACATTTTTCTGTAATCGAATCTTTTTGGAATTCAGACAATATTATTGACTCAGAACTTTGTTGTAAAAATAAAACTGCCAAAATGATAATATAAAATAAATGTCGAATACTTCATTTTTATGAATTTGTTTTTTCAAAAGAAAATAGAGACTCTGCCAATTTATCCCTCAATAACCTTCCAACTGTGTAAAGCACTAAAATAATACATGCTATTTAAAAATTATTAGGAACCCATTAAATTGGCAAGTACTCAGGTTTCAGGTACCTTCAGGATTTTGCTTTGGTGGGAAGCACATTCTATAAACTTCCTACTGGAATTATTAGATACTTTTGTATGTGAGCAATAGTTTGCTTATAACTAGAGGGGAAATGTTGCATAAATAAGAGTAAATAATATGTTTTTCTCTACTGAATTCTTCTGTTAACATAAGACACCAACAAAACAATCTACAGGAAGAAGAAACCTTCCTCCCACTAATGGATTCTCTCTTCAGAGGAGTTAGATAGACCAAGGGGAAGAATTCTTCTCCAACTCCTTCAGACTTTATGGCCACATCAGGGAGGCTTGTTACTTGCTGCTGGCTTTATTGTCTACCCAAGGACACTGTGTCCCCTATTAGGGACACATAACGTCACATACCACAGACTCTTTGTGTGTGTATGTGTGTGTGTGTATGTGCACATCTCTCCAGCAAATAAATAACAGCCTTTCCAGGGAGTCTTATCTTCTATTGGGAGGCTGAGTATCTGACCCAGCCCAGGTAGAGAACCCAAACAGAGTCAGGAACAAGGGGTATGCTCATAATAATGATCTGTCCCCTTTTATCTTTTTTCCCTCTTCTGTTTTTGTCCCATTTATCATTGGTAAGCACCTCCATATATGTTTACCAGGTGACATACGTTATTATAAGAACAGAAGGCAATGAAAATTTTAATTTGTACAGAAACATGTATTGGGCATCTTTTATATGCAATCTACCGTGCAAGTTATAAGGGAGATACAAGATGAATGAGGCATAATTCCTCGCTCTTAGACTTTACAGTCAGAGTGAGACCAGCTTAGAGGTGATTGAGTATTTCGGTCATATTGATTTGTCACATAGTGTTTGGTTGCTGAGCAATTGGTCATAAAGACTGTAAAAACAAAAACAAAAACAGAAATCAGCCATCCAGCAAAGCAAATTAAATAATGAAGAACCAAATGTGGTCATTTACCATTTTATGTTTCAAATGTATTTCATATGAACGTTTGCTTATTAAGAGGAGTTTTTGTTTTATATAACATTAAAAAAGAAGCCATATGACTTTTTTCTTTATTTCTTTTTAATTCAGTTCAATGAAATATCAGGATTCAGCCCCTTGATTTGCTATTTTTTAGCATTGTGGAAACTTTTAGAAACACAGTCATCCTAATTAATAGCAATGGAATGTAGGTTTTATTTGATGATTTTTAAAAGTCAGATATGTTCAAAGTTTAGTACAAAAAGGTGACTAAAATGACCAAGTCTCGGGAAATATCAGTGGATTCTAGTAAAGACATTTAAAAAGAAAATCTTCTGTGAGCAATAAACTTTAAACGCATTTTCCCCCAAAGATCAAAGGATACAAGTGAAAATAAAATAAGTGAAGTCTTAAAAAGGAAGGGAATTCTGACATATGCTACAGCATGGATGAAGACATTATGCTACAAGTTAGTGAAAGAAGCCAATCATAAAAGGACAAATATTGTATAGTTTCCCTTATATGAGGTACCTAGCATAGTCAAATTCACAGAGACAGAGAATAGAATGGTGGTTGTCAGGGGCTGGCGGAAGGGGGCATGAAGAGTTAATGTTTAATGAGTACAGAGTTTCAGTTTGGGAAGATGATGACGTTCTAGAGATAGATGGTGGTGATGGTCACACAACAAGAATGTACTTAATGCCGCTGAAAAGTGACCCCGAAAAATGGTTAAAATTGTAAATTTTATGTTATGTGTATATTACCACAATAATAATAATTTTTAAAAAAGCAACTCAATGGTGAAGGCAACCTGATGTTGAAAGCAAGTCTTTTCTGCCCATAGTATGAAAAAAAGGATTCCTTGAGCTGGGAGAAGAAAGAAGGGAAGCAAAAATGAGAGGCAGACAACGATGGGTTTCTGAGAAGGGGTCCTGTACCCTGCTTGTGAGGTATGGGCAAAACCCTTCATAGATCTAAAATAGGGAGAACTTGGCCCTCACTTCTAGGATAAAGCTGGCGAATGGTAAGAATTCTGAAAAGGAAATTCTATGCCTATGTGCTATGTCTTGGCCATCCGGGTCTTAGCCTCACAAAATCCCCAGGCCCCAGTGGGTGTAAGAGCAGCATCGTAATGGCTGTGTGCCCAAGAGTGGTGATGAAATGGCAGAAAGAGGCATGGGAACTGAAGGGCAGGCAGGGGGAGCTGAAGAGGCCCTCACAAGTTTGAATTTCTGACCAGGGACAACCCCGGTTGATGGGTAACTCGGTGTCCCCTGAGTGGACAGACAACATGCAGAACAAGGTGAGCCTTTCGAGAGCCTTGGCTCTGTGCAAGCCACCCAGAATTTATATGTGACAGCAGGAACAGAGAGTGTTCCTGAATTGAATGAAAGAAGGCTTGACATAGAATTATAGTTGTATCATAAAGTTACATTTCTTGCACTCTGAATCTCCAGCCCGATATCAAAAGCCAGCCATCTTTACATTCTTTCCAGCTCTCCAAAGGCTATCCAGCCACTTAGGGCCTTCATAATAACACTCCATGCTAATTTTTCACTTGTATGAAAATTTCCATCTTTCTTGACTTCAGTTAGTATCACTGGGTGATGCCCTATCTATTGATTCTTTATTTTACCTGGAACACGAGGAAGATATTGGCTGTCTAATATATAAGAATTTGAAGTTGAAAATGGCAGCACTGCATGTAAGTTTATTCAAATAAACAAGCAGATAAAAGGTGGAAGCTTGAGACACTGCCTCCTATGGCTCTTCTAGCCAAGCGCTCTTCAGCAAGAAGAATGAAAATTGTAGTTCAATGCGTGTTATTTTCTTATGTCCCATACTTGCAGCTTCCAGAGGGGGGAAATCCTGCTGCAATGAGCTGCTGAGTAACTAACTGTCTGAAACACATGTGTGGTCCGAGAGTTGAACTCTTCATAAAGGTGTGGCTTATAGCTTTCTTAGAAAAAGAGGGAGGGCAGTGAATTCACTACATCAGGAACAGGAAAATTTCCTTCCTGTTTTCTCTTCCCTGTTAGGTAAACGCTTTTCTTCTGTCATTCACAAAATGTATGTGTATGGTGTCAGGGTTGGCAGTTCATCAATAGCACACGCACCCATGGACAGCTGGGACACTCTCCCTTTCCAAGGCAGCAGGGCCCACACAGAAGCAATTGTCAACGGTAGGTGACTATTTTCTAGTCGGGTGTGGAGAGAGGAAGGTGAGTTCAATGAATATGATTAAGTTCCTAGCCTGAGATATTCAGCACATGGCCTGTTTTTTGTTTTTCTTTAAAGGATGATTCTAAACTCTGTTGACTGGGTTTGGTTCCCCCAAACACCTGGATTTTAGTATCTGAAAACTGAAGCTAATTAGAAAAACCAAATTCCTACTTAATAAAGCTGTTATATGCTGATATCATTTAATATGATTTTCCCAGTGTTCATTTGAAGTTCCAAATAGAGTCTCCTGTAATAGGCGGCTCACATAGAACCCCATCTCTTCACGTCACTAATCCTACTGCAAATAAGTGTTCCCTGGACTCTGCAGGCAAATCCTTGTAATCCTGGGGATGTGGTCCTTAAGTAACTAACTAACCTCTTGTTGGGAAAAAATACCAGTCCTGGTCTTCATCACATCGCTATACTCTACCGAGCCCAGGTTTGGGCAGTTTCCAGTGTTCTTGTGTCTAGAGACGTCAGCTGCCTGGAAGACTTCTGAATATTCTTGTTTTCCCCACATGTCTGTTGATGAGCGACTCACAGTTCTAGCTCTCCCTCTTGCTGGCTCTTGCGCTCTCTCTCTTTCCCCTCTCACCCTGGGAATTAAAGGTATGCGCTCTGCAGTCTTAGTAACACTGGCTTTTAAGTGAGACCACAGTCCAAAATAATAAATGAGATTTTAAACAATGTTTGAAGTGGGTATGAGCCATGTTGTACATTTCAAGACTGATATTCTTGCAGAAGCCATTGTGGAAGATGATGAAAGGCAAATGAATCACAGATGAGGGTGAAACAAAAACAAATGAAATAAAGAAAATGAACAGACACCGATTTTAGAAATGATTTTCTATTCCTAATTAGGCTTGATACCACCATGTTTGGTTACTGGTGTGTTTTCACTCACGTCTTTTGACCTTCTTAAAAAAGGCAACAAAGAAGTCACTTCAAGGCAGCCACATTTCAGTCGCAATGTGTGGCACAATTAGTTCAAGTATGAGAGAGCAGCCACCACACCTAGAGTAACACCTGGATTCTTGGTAAACGGTGTGCTGCCCGGATCTCATTTCATTACGCATGACAATATGACATTCACTTCCACAGTATTCTACATTAAACTTGGCATGTAATAATTATAAAATGAGATGAGTGGATAAGGAAACCACAACACACTGCTTGGGAACCCACTAATGCCCAATGTACTAGCCCAGGTCTGATGACTACCCCAATTGACAGAGGTCTGAGCAGAGAATGAATAATTATCTAATGGCTTCATGCAGACATTGGTTTGTTTTCATAATTTTAGGCTGATATACACAGCTTGATGAAAGCTTTGAAAAACTGAGTATAATTCTTTATGAAAATCAGAAGTACAAAACAATGAGTTATGTTTTTTTTTTTTAAAAAAAAACTAGGTAACTGGATATTTTCATGGCACCAAATTACAGCCCCACTGGTGACTTGCTAATTAATAAAGAGAAAATGCATTTTACTAGTGAAGAGAGTTGGGGTTGCCATCATCTTAACTCAGTGATCAAACTTGGCATCACCAGTAGTGGGGCAACCAGCCTTACTGTGCTGCTGCTGTCACTCACTGTGAAGTAGGTTGTCTCGCGTATGGAGTGTCCTTCAGAATGCAGAAACTGAATCTCATCAAGAATTTAGATCTAAAGGATATACAAAAGATAGGGGAACAAGTTAAAGCACCACAAATAAAGGATCCCAAAGTCCAGAATTGGGGCACTCTATGAGACAACTGTCCTGGCCTCTTCAAAAAGTCAATAGCATGGAAAAGGGTGTGTGTGTGTGTGTGTGTGTGTGTGTGTGTGTGTGTGTGTGCGCGCGTGCGCGCTATTCTAGATTAAAAGAGACTGAAGACATAATACAGTTGACCCTTGAACAATGCGGGACACCAGTCCCCACACATTTGAAAATCCACGTATAACTTTTGACTCCCAGTTGTGCCTCAGTATCCTCAGGGGACTGCTCCCCACCACCACCAAAATCCGCAGATGCTCAAGTCCCTTATATAAAATAGCGTAGAACAATGCATAGAATTGGCCCTCTGTATCCATGGAGTCCCAATCTTGGGAAAATACTGTTTTTGATCTGTGGTTGGTTGAATCTGTGGATGTGAAACTCAGGGATGGAGGGCCAACTGTACATTTATTGAAAAAAAAATCTGCGTATAAGTGGATCTGCTCTGTTCAAACCTGTGTTGTTCAAAGGTCAACTGTAATTGTAAATGTGCTCCTCAACTGGACACTAAATTGAAAAAGAAATCTATGAAACCAAGGTTATAATTTGAATATAGACTGGGTATTACATGATACTAGGAAATTAATATAAACTTATTAAGTGGGATAAATTGGAATTTGGGTATGTAAGAGGACATATGCTGAAATGCTTGGGGTGATTGACTTTAAAATGGTTGGACAACAACAAAATACAGGTCAGCAAATGAAGCAAAGAAAGAAGACAAAATGATAATTTTGATTAAAGGTATTGGGTTATGGGTATCCATTGCACTATTTTTTCTATTTCTCTACATATTTGAACTTTTTTATGATAAAATATTTTTTAAAACCTTATCTTTATTACTTGATTTCTGAAAATTGGATGTTTCAAAGCTTATTAGTTTCTCTCTATCCATTTGGACTCAATTAACCTGTCAAATTCACCAAAATATAAACAAATAAACAAAATACTTATAATTTTTAAGAGTTAAGTAGAACCTGCAGCCCTCACATAAAAAGTCAAACACTGGCAAAAAGAACAGAAAGGCAATAGCTTAAGATAAACCACATCAATTTCCCTTTAATGATCCTTTTCTTATGAGGAAAAAACCAAAAACTTGAAATGGTAACAGTGCTTGGTTTTTAAGTTAAAATCAGTAAAATTGATTATTTACTGTTCTTATCAATGAATGATATTTAAGTAGGTGGTTAAACATGAAAACAATCTTGCTAATTGCAAATTACCCATTGTTATCAACTTTTCAGTGTTGTAACCTGTTGTAATCAACTTTTTGGTTGAAGCAAAGAGAGTACCTGTCAGAAAAAAAGACAGCTAGACTTAGGGAACTGCCCATAATTGGTGAATAATTGTGCCAGTTTACAAATTAATAAAATAATTTACTCCTCACATCTATTTTAATCAGCTCACTTTCCTAACTGGATGGATGTGTAGACGATGCTAATTAAATAAAATATTTATATTTTACTATATACTTTTGATTTAAAAAGTTGTCCTGATTTGGTAGTCAAATATTGATTTATAAAATGGCTGAAATTCATTTCCTGTGATAATAAAGTGAAAATGGCACAGGACTTGGAGTTATGAAACCTACATGATAAGCCATCCTTATAGGCTTGTATACTATATAAACAGCTATTTGACTTGGGCAAGCCTCTAATCTCTTTGGGCTTTAATTTCCTTATTTTAATATGCCAGTGATTAGAATAAAGGCTTTTAACTTGGGTTGGAAGGATGTATGAATCCTGTGAAATTAAATACAGTCATGCACGGCTTAAGGACAGGGATACATTCTGAGAAATGTCATTAGGTGATTTTGTCATTGTGCAAACATCAGAGTACACTTACATAAACCTAGATAATAGTAGAACCTACCACACATCTATATATGGTATAAATAGCCTATTGCTTCTAAGCTACAAGCCTGTACAGAATGTTACTGTACCAAACAACACAAGATTAAATCAAGTACAAGAGAAAATGATGCAATCAAAAGACACACGAGATGTATGAGACCGCTGCCGGTATAACACAGTTTTACAGCAATTTTTTATAAGTAGAAAGAGTACACTCTAAAATAACAATAAAAAGTATAGTACAGGAAATTATATAAACCAGTTACCTGGTTGTTTATTATCAGTATCAAGTATTACGTACTGTCTATAACTGTATGTGCTATGCTTTTACACGACTGGCACTGTAGTAGGTTTGTTGACACCAGCAACACCACAAACACAGGAATAATGTGTTATACTGTGGTGTTATTACACCAAGAATGTCATTAGGAAATAGGAATTTTTCAGCTGCATTATCTTATGGGACCACCATCGTATATGTGGTCTGTCATTAACCAAAGCGTTGTTACGTGGTGCATGACTGCAGCTCATGTCTGATAGTGTAGAAGCCTTTTTCTGAGAAGTTTGGTAGATTAGATATGGGAGTTGCAGCAACTCCCATCTAAAGGTATTGCCTATTTCCCCATCCCTTGCTCTGGGCTGGACTTGTGGCTAGCTCTGACCAACAGAAGGAGGGAAAAGTGATGTTCTGTGTCTTCCAAGATTTGGCCTTGAAGCTTCCGCTCTCATTCTCTTGAAATGCTGCTCCTGCCATGTACATTAGCCCTAGCTGTCTTGCTGGAGACAAGTGGCTCAGTTGACAGCCAGCATCAAGCACCAAACCTGTGACTGAGGCTATCTTGGATCAGCTAGCCTCAGTTAAACTATCAGATGTCTAAAGCTGTCTGAGTGCTCTCAGACAAAACCAGCAGAAGAACCACCCCGCTGGGCCTAGCACAAATTGCAGAATTGTGAGCAAATTCATGGTAGCTATTTTAAGCCATTCAGTTTTATGATGGTTTGTTATACTGTGATATCTAACTACTTCAAGAAGGTATTTAGTTTTCATTTAATTCTCAAAGGTAATGAATTACTGAATTTGAATTAGATTATTTAAAAGTTTATGATTCCTTGTCTCTACTCTTTTCATAAGCTATGCTGTAGGTAATATTTAACTTGGTAAATCTTGCATTCACACTGCATTTTAAAATAAAGTTTAGAATTATTGAACAGAAGAATCAGCAGGTCTTTGAGTCTGTAGTTCAAAGACTTTTTCCACTTTCTTTGTGGGAAAAAAAAACAGATGGACAGTGTTCAGGCACTCCTCTCTTTCTTTCTTTCTTTCTTTCTTTCTTTCTTTCTTTCTTTCTTTCTTTCTTTCTTTCTTTCTTTCTTTCTTTCCTTCCTTCCTTCCTTCCTTCCTTCCTTCCTTCCTTCCTTCCTTCCTTCCTTCCTTCCTTCCTTCCTTCCTTTTTCTTCCTTTTATTTTATTTTATTTTATTTTATTTTATTTTATTTTATTTTATTCTTTTATTCAGGCACCTCTTTCATTCTCCATAGTTTTTAAAGATTAAAGCAATCTCATCAGAAAATCCATTAATATTCTGATTTGTTATAAGTTGTTTGAACTCATTTAGGGTAGTTAGTATTTGCTTGTAAGTGATCTTACTCTTTAGTTCTGTCTTATCAAACTTAGCTTCATGCTTTCTGATCTAAAGAGTGCAACAGTGTGAGGGTGTGGCCCCCTGTATTTTCCCCATTGACATAATATTGACAAAACGCCAGCACAGTCCTGCAGGGAGCCTATATTTGCTTTTGTTTCAAACAGCCCTCTTCATCATCTAGAATGTTAGCCTCCTTCTGGATTTAGTCTTTCTGACTGTTTCTCACAAATTCTTGACAGATTTGTTTGTATCTATACTTGTTTTTCTAGGTCATCGTTCACATTTTACATACATCGTTAAAAAATATATCAGATCTCAGCAGACAGCTTCCTGCATGAAGATACTATAGCTTTTTGGCCTCCTTCTTCCGGTTTTTTTTTCCCTCGACCCCACCTCCCTTCACCCCCTCCCTGCTTTGGACCATGTACAATAGTAGCATCAGAATTTTATTTTGAGGAATCGCCCCTGCTTCTTTTTGGAATCTGACTGGGAGGTCAAAGTCAGGCTTTTATAATTTCCTGAGATATTTTAAAACTCAAACTAACTGAGTGTGTGTCTGGCAGTGACCACATCCCTCTGGAATTTTCTGATGGCCAGGTGGCCCACTTCCAGGACTCCTGTCACTTCTGATTTTCCATTCGGGGCCTCTGAGTTGGCCAGAATTAGAAGCAGGGTGTTAATCCTCTTCATCACTTCCTCTCCCTTCTAAAAGATGAAATTCTCATGTGGGTTAGTGATTCCCAACCTGGCTGTACATTCAAATCACTTAGGGCACTTTAAAAAAATGTCTGGGGCCCTACCGTGCTTTAATTAGAATGAGTGGAGCCTGCCTATCAATGTTCTTTGTAATTCTGGGATTATTCTAACATATAGCCAGGGCTGAGGACATTAATTGAAGCAAATTGTGGATTTATTAGATGTTCTGAGTTTAGAAAATGAGACATTTGGCAGATGCCTGGATATTGACTTTCCCATTATGAAGATTTTGAATGCTTCTCTTCTCTAGTCCATTAGGTTTCTACACAGGCAATCTAGTTCTAGCATGTCTAAACAGGATAACAACAATCAGAATCATGATATTACTTTCTGATTGTCGATATTAATCTCAACACAGCCCTAACATCTTTAAACAAGATGAAGCTAGACAGCCGAAAGTCCACTAAAAAATTCAGAGGACAGTTTGGGACATTTGTTTTTTGCTCTTGATGGTTTTTCTTATTGGTAAAGAGAACAATTTCAGAAAAGAAGTATATTTAAAGTGAAAAAAATAGAACAGTGTTTTTCTCCTTCTTTGGTCGGTTTTCAGGATGCTAATTCTTTGTTAGCCGAAAGGAAACTGAGACGTCAAATACATTTGGTTTTTTAAAAATTCTCACTACATATTGCACACACCACACACGGGGGCTTTTTAGAATTTTTAATTCTTTATTGTTAATTATTATCATCAAGTATGCAAATGCAATATTCCACGAGGCCATTTTTCTCCTATCACAATAGAAATGGCCTTGTTTCTGGTTAGAGGCAGCGGTGATTTTGGTGTCATTCTCAGAGGTAAGCCAAGTGTCAGCCAACCCAAACATTGAAGAGTGAGCAGCAAATCAATACTGAAGCGACATGAATTGAGCATCTCTTTGAACAACCTACTGAGGACCTTGGCAATCACGTCACATGCTGGGAATGGACCAGCATGGTTATGCAATTTGGTAGGTGCTGTTAGACATTGCAGGCACGCAGGGGGCATTCAGCCTCCTATGAATTAGAGATGACCATGAGAGAACAGCCAATGCTTACTCAAGGAATAAAAGGCATAAAACTCTGGCTCTAATCTGTTGTGAGTTAGCTGTGTAGAAACTGCTATCTGGGGACAATAGAAATCCAGAGGTATGTCTGTAGGAATCTGAAAACAGACAACAGATTGAATAAGCCATATTCTCATGTTGAAATACTGCAACTGCTTTCAATCATGCAGGCCCTTTTGGAATCATATGCATTTTTGTCAATATTTCAGTTTTGCAAATGTTTTGCAATAGGGTTTCAGCTGACAAACTCTCAATACAGTATTTTTTCCACTTTCTAAAGAAAACACATGTATAAATGGCATAAAATAACATTTGTGTTTTGAAATTGTGGACACTAAGAAAACTAGTGTTGGTTCTCTCTCCAACTCTAACTCATGCCATGCACACCTGGGATTACAGGAGTCTGAAAACAATGCATGAGAAGATAGCAGAATAAAAAATAATGCCTGACAAAACAAGACAGTTCACAGCAGAGTGAAGACCACTGATCCAGAGTTTCCTAAAATTGATAGACTTAACTTTCAGTCCACACCGACTGATTTTAATATCTCTTTCATTTTACTCCGATGGACCTACCTAAATACACACAAATGCTTCCCCATCCACTACCAAATATCAACACTGAAAACAACGTATACTTTTGTTCTGCATAAGGGCAAAAATAGCAGATTCATGCACAAGTGTTTACAGAAGTTAAAAAAATAATCAAATCATATTTCTGCTCCTACCAAAATTGTAGTCTTTCTAAACAACTCTGTTGACTTTCTGGGAGAAAAGAGAAGATTCCCACTGCTTCAAATTAAGGTCCACATATTAGCAGAAGAATTATTGGTTATGACTGATTGAAAACAGATTGGGTTTCCTTGAATTAGAAATAAGTACGTTCATTTTATAAATGGTTTGCCATAAAAAAGCAAGCACATTCAGATCTCAGGTGTACATCATGGAGCCAGGCCTTCCGAGCAAGGGCTGTCTTGGCAGAATGTCAGTTATATTAATGTTCAGGCCTCAGTTCCCATTTACTATGGAGTCATAGCCCTATTGCAGCAATGTGCTAATAAATTACTTTTATTTAATGATACTTAATGATTAGGAGTGCCATTAATTTTTCCACCTCTTTCTTTAGTAGTGCAGGAAAAACCATACTGACTATCGCTAATGTTTTGGTTTTGCGTGCAATACGATCAATCTCCTGATTTCATCCTAAACCAGTGGGCGTTCCTATTTAGGTACAATTCAACCAGGATTGCACAAGTGACTGGGATCAAAAGAAGACATTGTACCTCTTCACTTGAACTGAGTCAGTGTGAATTAATTTAAAATGTCAAACTTTATTTCGATAAAACAGGCTTCAAAAACAATGCTGTTTGGGTAAGAAAGAGGTTAATGAGGAAAATGTAATCCCAACTCGAATGCCATTGGAATGCAAAGCCACATTTATTTGCATGTGTGGTATCTGTAAAAGGTCCAAGGAATTTTGTTTTTGGTGTTTTGAATTGTTTATAATGTATTCTCTTTTTATTCCATCTACTAACAATTCCCAGAAATGATGTAAATCAAAAGATGGAAAAATGTAAATGCATTTGGGTTCTAAGAAAATTACCAGTTGCAACATCAGCTCTAGCCACAGTTTATAAAGCAGGTGATTATGGGGACAATAAAGAAAAATGTTATTAAATCAGTAACAATCCCTTGAATGTTGCCAATTCTGTGATAGCGCCTAAAAGTCTGAAACTCCAAAATAGTCCATGCCAAATTTTGCAATAAAATTTCACTAATAATGAGGCTCATTTGCAAGCATATAGTTTTAGATATTCCAAGCTGCAGGACATGAAACACACTGGATAATTTCTTTGACGTTGTTATGTTTTATTAAATCATTTACCAAAATAAAACAAGTCTATTATTTTAAAATCAATCCTGGAAGGGTCACTAACTTCTTAATAGACCAGTTTTTCATCACACTTGTAGATTATTTTCTCACACATTTCAGGGTCAGGAACTGCTTCATTAAGAACACTGGGTTTCAAAGCAACCCATTTCCCTAAGGCCCAGCAGCCAGAGCCGAGCACTGTGCTGGGAGCCACAGGCCTTCAGTTAACAATGAGCCAGGTCCTGGGAGCAAGGGCCCTCTTGGCAGAAAGTCTGTCATATTAATGTTCAGCCTCAGTTCCCATTTAGTATGGAGTCATGGCCTTATTGCAGCAATGTGCTAATAAATTACTTTTATTTAATGATAATGGTTAGGATTACCATTGCTTAAACTTTCATTTCAGTGCCTTGATCTGTTACTTGAATGTTTCCCTTAGGCTTTCAAATATGCAAGATTAAAAATGAGACAAAAACTAACATTGTTAGGGTTTCTCCTAATATTTCCATTTCTGGCAAATTCTCTTAGCTATGTAGAGTGATATAATTCCACAGTAATGAAATCCCTTCGGAAACTTCCATTTCCCTTGCCTAAAGTTTTCAGGGGGTAGGACCTCTTTTGGAGTCATTCTTTGCACCCATTTCCTCCTCAACCAGGGAAGAGGAGTGATTTGACTGGTGCGTTTGGAAGAAGCTGAGAATGCCCAGGCTGGCTCTTCGGCCCAAACTGTGGCCAGGATGGGAGGTATAATTTATTAGTCCTCTAGAATCCCAACCACTTCACAGCAGTGAATTAAGTAATACAGAATTAATGGTTTTAAAAATGTTTTAGCCACAGTCCATCCTGGATTCCTGCAACCCTGTTCCCCATTCACTCTGGGGCCCAGGCTGAGAAGCTGCCTATATCTGCATTACTGCTGACATGTGGTTAGAAGGAGTAAAGACCCAGGGCAGTCATTTCCACTCACACTTCATTGGCCAGGGGCAGTCACATGGTCACAACCGAGTGCCACCGAAGAGGGATGTCTACTCGCTGTGTGGAGACAAGTACCGTGCATTTGTGAACAATGACATCGTTACTAGAGCCATCAATTCCTTCTGGACAATTATTAGTTAAATGACATATATTCAGTCTTGTCTCTGCTCAGGAAGAATGGATGAACCAAAGATTCAGCTTCTGAGTAATATCTGCAGGTTCAGTGCATCATGAGGTAGAGGAAGCGGCCCTATGGTCAGCTGCTTCCGCACAGATTTGCAATGTCCACCCAGCTCTCGGTTCACACTGAGTGAAGACGACTCGGGCTAGAAACCAAAAACTCACTATCTTCCCTTAAGTAGGTGACAGTCTCTTTGGAGAGTGAATGTCCAGAAATTAGAGCACAATACAGGGCAGCATACAATTAAGTATCACAATGGGCAGAACAGATAGCCATTGAGCCTTAGCAAAAATTTTTGTCTGCACTCTCTAAAAAATTGCTGTTTTTCCTGTTTTTTTGCAAAAATCTGAAAGGTGTTAATGAGGAAAATGTAATCCCAACTTAATCATTTTCCTGAAACTTGAACAAGGATCCTTGAACAGGCCAGGAGCAGTGAGTGGTGAGAGAGGTAGAAGGAGGTGAGAGTGATCCAGCACACTGATCCCTTCAGCCTGAACTCCTGGATGGGGCTCACCACTCCCCAAGGGTCCCCCAGCTGAGGACAGTCATCTCACCACCTGCAGGGTCTATAGGATGTGCCTGCACTAATCCAGACCTCAGGCACAGAGCACTCATACTGCCTCGTTCCCTGTACCAGCCAGGAAACAAAACACTCTCGGTATTTCAAGCTCAGAGGGATTTAATACAAGTTATCAAGTAGAAGAGCTGGAGCAGTTGAGCCACAGACAACCATTAGAGCCCCCTACACCCACAAGGCTGGTAACTAGTCAGTAGACCATGGAATTCAGTCACTGCCCACACTCATGCCTTCCAGAACCTTCGTCTGTACCTACACAGATAAAGAAAGAGAGTCACATTGAGCTTTCTGCCTTGCAAAGACAATGTGACACATTTCACTGCCAGAACCTAAACTGCATTCTGAACTCTTGCTGCAGAGATGACTGGAAATGATAGTTCTTCCACTTCTAGGCCCTGCAATACAAGGCGGGGAGGGAACCTAGGCACACCAAGTGCTGTAGACAATAACCAGCACAGCTCTCCTATGGGGACTTTGCAATGAATCACATTTCTCAGTGACCTGTCCAAGCATAAGGTGCATGCACCAAGATCCATATTTTCCTGAGTTCCCCTCAAGATGGACAGTCCCTAAACTATCCACTGAGAGCTCGTGTTATTGATGGAGTCACCCTTCTCCAGCTCTGATCCCCTGGCAGCCTTGAGTGTTAGGGGGTTAGCTTATGGGGGAGGAGGGTTCATGGAATTAAGATGGTATTAAGGCCAAGAACTCAGGAGTGTTTTCCTCTTGCCCTGCCAGTCATCTTCCCACTCCACACCCTTCTCAAGAGCTTACAGAGCAATAGTTCTCAAGACCTGGATCTGTGCCAGCAGCATCTACGTCACTTGGGAATGTGATAGAAATGCAAATTCTCAAGCCCCACCCTAGACCTGGTGAGTCAAAAGAAGGGGTGGAGCTCTGTAATCTATGGTCTATCCAGCTCTCCAGGTGATTCTGCTGCCTCCTAAAGTTTGAAAACAACTGCTGCAGGAAATTAGATATTTCTGGAACAATAGAAAATGGGCAACAATTCCCACTTGATTACTAGGGGCAAAACCAGCACATGCCTCAGTCAAGCTAAGATGGAACCCACGACTAGGTCTACCTCCCCCAAAGTCCAAACCTACATCTCCTCTGGCTGATTACATGGCACAGGAACCTAAAGCCATGACCAACATGTTTTCAAGTGAAGAGAGAGAAGGAAGGCGACACCCAAGCTAGGTCTTGGCTCAGCCAACCAATCCTAGTGGCTTGGAGGGGAACAAAGAGAAAAGGTTGGCATTCCTGAGGGTAGACTCTAGCAGGTCCACTTACCAAGAAATAGGAGAAAGAGCCAAAGAGCCTGTTAGAAGGCAATTTTTAACACAAAATGACCTGCCCTCTATTAAATATGTTTTAATCATTTTCCTGAAACTTGAACAACGAAAGTAGTATCTGCTCTTCTTAGACACTGGGACAGAGGAAGAGGAGGGACAGAAGCATTTCTCGTCCCCAACATCAATCACTGAGCTACTAAATTGCTTCCCATGGTTCAAGATTATTCTACTTTCCTCTGTTAAGATAATGAGTCCCCGCTCCAAAATTTCTGACTCCAGCTATCTTCCTTCCAACCCCTATATCCAGTTTGAATAAGCAGGCTTCTGCATAGGTCTTTGCTCCAAAGTTCCTATTCTCTCCTGCTACTGCCACCAGTCCTCTGAGGCCTGGGGGCCAGGGGGGGACTTCATGGCATTCTTTCTTGCCAGTTCTCTCCCTAGGGCTTGACATGATCTCTTACCCAGCATTACTTTCATAACCAGAACAGAACCCACTGTGCTGAGATTTTAAAAACAATACTCATCTCCCAATATTATCTTCACTGAGAGTCAGGTTCAGTGTCAAGTCTGCAAGGGGTATATACTCATTGTACATTAAGGGTCAGCAGAGCCCTCAGCCTTGCACCCCAAACCGGAAGAGCATAACACTGATGGAATCCCTGGTAGAGAAACGTGGATATTTCTAAATCCATAGCTTTCAAACTTCTTTTTAATGTAATCCATGATAAGAAATACATTTCACATGTGGCACATGTGTCTGCATATATGTATATATGAAAAAGATTTGTGAGAATATTTATCCTGACCATCCTTCTGATCTTTTCTATTTCTTTTTAAAAATGCTGGTCACAGTATTACTAAGGGTTACGAAGGGTCGATAACCTGCAGTATGAAAAACACTGCTCTCAAGTGCACAGTGTAATAAACACACCACTGGCACTACTCTATAAAAAGCAGCATTAATAGCACACTGCCATCATTACTAATGTTGCTGAGTGCTCTGTGTGTCTGTATATGTGTTACTGTCATTTCAATTAAAATCTTAAAATTGCTATAGGCCATAATTCCAACTCTATTCTCTTAGTATTCCAGCGAATAACAACAAAAAAAGAAACGCTTTAATTGAATTCATCTTAACTTCAAATTTGGCGATGATTTGCAACAGCCGCACATGTGGATGGCTGAATTTTCATTACCAGATTAGCAGTTTCAACAAACATTTTTATTCAATGAAGTTTGGTTTAAATCAAGTAAATCGATATAATCAATACAACTGCATACTGGAGTCTCTCCCTTCTCCCTGTGAAATAACAGTAGTTCAAAGACAGGAAACATCTCCAGGATGAAAAATGAGGTTTGAAAACTGAACCGTGTGCCTCCATATTTGATTCAGACCCTCAGCTGTCACAGGAGGGAACCTCAAAGCCCTCCTTTCACAGCTGGGAGGTTTGCTGCCTCTTTATAACCATGCACCCACTCTGTCACTTAGGAATAGGTAGGCCACCAAACACGACACCCGGAGACCTGATCCTGTACCCAGAGCCGGGCGCACACGGAGGAGCGCGCGTGCCCTCGCGGCTCCACACGTCATCTGCAGCACAGACAGACACACAGGATGCTGGCAGATTGGAACCGGCCTTCACCTCTCCTCGCTCTCTTTCCTCAAATCAAAACCCACCGTAAGCACCGCGAAGAGCCAGGAAACCTCATGGTTTTAATTATTTCAATTCCCCAAGCTCCATGTGGCACACAGGACATCTCGTTACCCTTTAGGTTTGCCGTCTTCCTGCGAGGGGTGCGGAAAAAGAGAAAAGTCAAGCTCCATTTCCAAAGGGCGAAGGGCAGAGAGAACGCCAGTCCGGATTCGTGCTCTGCCTTCCACGGTCGCACTCCGCTCTGCGCCGGGCACGGGAGCGCCTCCAGCTGCAGCAGTGGTTGAGAGTTGGCGCCACCTGGCTTCTTAGAAAAGAACAGAGGCAGGAGGTAGGTGTGGAAGCCCCCCCACCCCCACCCGCACGCCCTCCTTTCCACTGCGGGCAACAACCCGCGGGCAGAAAGCCCGGGTGCGACTTCCACTTCAAAGCCCCCAGGGCAGCCGCCCTGCCTGCAACTAAGGTCTGCGAGAGGAGACGCAATTACCTCCCGAGAATCCGGGGGGGGAAAAGGACCTTCCCTCGCTACTGATGTTAGAATAGCAGATTCCACATTTAAAGCAGATCCAAAGTGCAGAAATAACTGGCAACTCAAAGTAGTATAAACAAGCACCGGTTAACTCACGCATTGATCAGTTCTGACTCCTTTGTGTCAATCACCTGTTCTACGAAAACTTCCTACACCGACATGTGGGAAAAGAAAGACAGGAAAAAGGGCATCCTAGGGTTCTGACCTCCACTTGGTTGCAACATTGGAAAGGAGGCAAGTTGTTAAACGAATCCCCTGTACCTCGATTTCTTCACATGCAAAGTGGGGGACACATTGCCTTCAGTAACTGCTCCAAGTGACCGATGAGAAAATAAAATGAAAGCCTAGCGGGAAAGTGCTTTCAACGTTACGGTTATAGTAGGAAGGTAGAATAACAGTCGTAGTAAAAACGGTCATGGGCTATAATTATCCACTCAGTGCTCTATAATATTGCCCTGCTTGTATTTGTGTGTATGGATGTAATGAATTCACAGAGTGACTGCTAATTGGAACACATTGCTACAAACTGCTTTATCTATTAATAGAACCCAGACTAGTTATCAAAAGTAACTATCCACCTATCTCAGCATGCCTTTTAAAGGCATGTTATATTTTAAAACTGCTTTTCCATGTAACCATGCAAGTGCACAAACACAGACATATGGATGCATGTAATGTGTACACATCAAGTGCATGTATGAAAGTGTGTATGCATGAGCAATATGGGTCTGCATTGATTATAGTAATGACTCATGTACAGTGCTACACAGATTACAGAATACTTTGCATTCACTTAATCTTCACAATATTAAGGAGCATTGTTACTACCCATTTTACAGATGAGAAAACTAAGGCTCAGAAAAACAACTTCCCCCAAATTTTGATGATACAAAGCGATAGAAACAAAGCTATTTATTCTAATTCTAAGCCATTTTCATATTCAGCAAGCATGTGAGGAGCACTTACTGTGTGCCAGGCACTAAAATATTGTGGCACAAAGAGTAAAGACTTATTCTACTGCCCTCAAGCAAATCACACCTAGTGGAGAAGAGAGAAATTACAATCCTGTAGGATATAAATTCTGAATCAGCCTGGGATTTAGTGAAGGCTTCCAAAAAGAGGAGACAACCAGCCTAAATCTTGCAAGAGAAGTAGAATGAAGTCTGATAGAGAAGGAGGGTAGTGTATATATCAGGTGGAAAGACAACACATGCAAAGACATGAAGGCAAAAGAAACTTAGGGTGTTCAATCTAGTTCAGCAGAGCTAGGGCTTAGCATGTGTGTAGGGGGAGTGGCAAGAAAGGAGACTATAAAGAACATTTTATGCTCAGCATTTGGGTTTTCTGGGTCTATGAAGAGTGAATAAAAGATTTAAAGTAGGGAAATCACATGATCAAATTGCATTACTTCGGCTGCTGTGAAGACAGACTGGATATTACAATGGCAATGGGAGAAATGATGGAATGATGCAGGCTAAACTCAGTATCTGTCATTACTAACGCAGGAGGTGGGGGTAGGAAGAAGCAAGGGTAGGTAGACTTGAAAGATATTTAGGAGGACCTGGTAACAATTGCCAATTTACTGGCCTGAGCATCTGATGGGTGGTGGTGCCATTCACAGAGACTAGGAGAACAGAAAATGAGTGTGCATCAGGGACTAGAAATAAATTCTGTTTTGAGCATGGTGAGTTTTTAAAATCTAAGTACATGTCCTCCAGCAGGGAGTTGCATATTCAGGTCTAGCGTTCCATGAAAAGGTCTGAATTGTAGAGAAGTACGTCATCAACTGAAACCATAGAATGGCTGATAAAAATATTTGCTAACATGTACTGAGTACTTACTGTGTATCTGGCACGGTGCAAATCGCTTTTAGTAGATTTTCTCATTTTATCCTCACAACAACCTCAGGAAGTATTATGATTAAGTATTACCCAGAGAGAGGTTTTCATACAAGAAGAGTAAAGATCCAAAACAAGACGCTGAAGATTAAGAGAAATGGCAGGAGAGTTCTTTCTACTATATTGCACAGCTGTAGTTGCAAAGAACAATTTACCACCCAGCGTTAAATGCGAAAGGCAACATGTCTACCTCCAGTTGGCTGAACTCTCAGCTCCATCCTTGTTCTATTCCTGCCTAAGACAACATCCTAGAGGGGCTGCCGGGGCTGCAGCCCCATTCCTACACATCTAGGTCCCCTGCTGAGGGAGACTCCCCTCAGACTTGGTGCTCTGCAGAGTTCGTTTAGCCCCCAAGTCATCAAGGTCCCCTAGCCTGAAGGTGACAGAGGAAAAGACTGCTTCCACACAGAGAAACTGCCCATTCTACTACACACCCAGGGAAAACATATCATGACTGTTCCTCTGAAACACTCTGGAATCCAGCCAGAGAGCATCAATCAGGCCAGGTAAGGTCAACCAGGACCAAGCAGGTAGGAGGGAGAAAGTGCCCTAGACTGAATTTTCGACATGGCAGACAATGACGTGAGTCATTTTCTCACATCAAGAAGGTGTTCTCCAAAAGCAAGAGCAGCTTTACTATCCTATTTTTAATGACGGATAATTCCTTAGTTAGCTGCTCCATCTGCCCCCAATATTTACAATTTGGGATTTTGTTGTGTGAGGGGAAAGGATATTATTGCATACATTGACTTTACTTTATTACTATGTTACCTCTTTATTAACTTTGACCAGGGATTTTTGTTGCACTTACAGTGGATTCAAGACTCTAAAAACAAATGAGACTCGCTGATTTATTCATTAAAAGAACCATTACCTTGTCCCAGGGACCCCAGAGGGTCTCACACAGTAGAGCTGGTATGTTTAAAGAAGGACTGCCCAAATGAAATGGTACTGACTGACTTTTGCTTTTAATTCCTACTCCTGGACCCAAGACTATTGTATTCTGGCCCAGTAATTCCTGATGAATGACAAATAGAGTGAGGAGCGTGGACAGTCGGGGTGCTACAGAGACGTATCCTAAAGACTTGATCCATGCTCATGTAAACCTGCCAGAGACTGGTGGACCCCATCTTTGCATGAGCTTTCTCAGAGTAAAGTGCTGAGCAGGAAGCCTACCTGGGCTCTCCAGCTCTGTGACCCGGGAAATCAGCTCTCTGGGCTCCAGTGTGCCCATCTGTAAGATGAAGGGGCTGAAGCATCTTTGAAGTGCTTTGCAAGGTTAACATTTTCTGAGTACTTAATACCAGAATAAGCAGACTTCTAGTGTTGGCTCTGTTGCTTCTCCATCTGGTATAGGTAAGGAGCTCATTTCATGTTGATACATATGATAGCATCAGAGAATTTGAGAAAAGAAATTGGATTTATGGAATAACAGGTGATATATATATATATATATATACATACATATGTATATATATGTGTGTGTGTGTATATATATATATATACATATATATATATATATCTTGAAAGACGAGAGAGAGAGAGAGAGAGAGAGAGAGAGAGAGAGAGAGAGAGAGAGAGAGAGAGATCTTGAGATCTTGATTGGTCAAGAGGTGTAGTGGGTTGATGGCAAAGCCAGGCCTAAAGTCCAGATTTTCTAACTACTTGTCAGGTAATTTGCCCACGGGTCTGTGTGTATAAGTCATATAAGTCACTAGAACCCTGGAAGATTTGATAAGATGGGTGTTTAATCAGCTCCATGTGTGGTGTGCTTCCTCCCCCCCACCCCCCCAATCATCGATACTGCATTAGAAAAAGCTGTAGGTTCTGGAGCCGGCATGGATCTTCTTTTACATGGGAGCCCTAAGAATTTACCCCTGCCTTTAATACTAATCCTACATGTAAATTTGCGGAAGGAGAACATCCTGAGATCATTTTTCAGAGGTGACGAAAGGAATCCATTTAACGGAAGAAGCTGGAAGAGAGGAAATGATCCAGCTTGTCCTTCCACTGAAGGCAATGTGGGTCAGCGAGCTGAGCTGGCACTAGGCATAGGAAAGAGGGCACTTCCCCAGCTGTGTGCCCGGGGCAAGAAACTACCTTTTTGGATCTCAGTTCATCTTCAGGAAGTTCAGAAGTTGAACTAGATTACTTTAATAACCCCTAACATTCTGAGATTTCATCTTGAGACATTCCTAAAGCAAATTGCCTGAACTTTTAGCCAACTGTCCCTTGTCTCTCTGTGCTAATTTAAAAACAACAACAACAAAACTGGGATAGTGATCTAGATAATAATAGGATGATAAACAAACAAATAATAGCAGCAGTTAATGGGAAAGAGGAGCTGTGCAAGTGAATCTTGTTTAGACTGAAGTAAAAAGAAACAATGCTTTGCAGGCTATTGCCTTCACTTAGTTCATTCAATATGCATTCAGTAAAGATTAAAGTGCACCCAACATACTGAGCAAGAAGCTAAGGCCTGGGGATGCAGCCAGTGTATCTTGACCACGTGAAGCACTTACGTACCAAGAGGAAAATGTGTTTTTGCAGGTATAATGCCAAAAGCGACCTAGAGTCTCTGAATCTGATAATGCCTCAACTCTGCCACAGCTGCCTCTCGGGTCCTGGGCAAGTCCCGGCCTCTCCGGCCCGGCCCTGAAGCCCGCCCATCTTCAAAGTCCCTGCCTGGGCTACATTCAGTTCCTGAAAGGCCTCATTGATCGCCTCGGCACAGCCGCCTACTGCCTCACGTGAACGCAAGACGCCCTAGGTAACCCGAGCCTGCGGCTCCCTCCCATTTGAGAAGAAAAAAAATAAAAGACGGGGCGGGGGACGGGGGGGGAGGCGGGGGACGGGGGGGGGGGACGGGGGGGGGGACGGGGAGGGCTCGGAAAAAAAGGAAAGAAGAAAAATACTGAGAAACATGTTTTGGCAGGCAAGGCCTTCGGAGACTACCATATGTGCTCCATATTGAGCAGCCCCTGGTCTTTGATGTTTTTTCTGAAACTAAAGACATTATTCTTTCTCAAACTGCGCCTAAGTACTACAGACATGAAAACAATGAGGCCAGAACGCGCGGACCGGGCTCTAAGTGTTTAATTCGTCCTTCACCCCAGCGCTCGCCACCGGTGAGCTCCCCAGTAAGCACCCTGGCCGCTGGCAGGGCTGCCCTGCCCTCCCGGCCCCATCCCCCTTTCAGGCCGAGGTGTGTCTGGAGGGTAGAACGCCTTAGCGCCAACTTCGGAAGTAAGTACTTTCCCAAACGCCAGGCGAAAAAGTCCCCCAGATGTTTCCTGCGGCACGGAAACGAGCCTAGGTTGGATCTGAAGCATTCTTACGACGGCAGGTCACGGGGCGCGCCCGGCTCCCCCACGAGCTGCGGGGTGCGCGCGGGGCCTCGCGCATTCCCCGGGGGCGCGCCCACCCCGGCTCGCACCGGATGGGCCGGCAAAGCCGGACTTACACGGGGAGGGCGTGCTTTTACTGCGTGGGGACGTATGAATCACCACTGACGCTCCCTAGTCAATTTACACTCTACTCTTTGGGGAGCTGATGAAAGTCACTCATGCACCGATTGTAAATTCCTCCTTTCTTCCTCCCTCTACCCACGCCCGACCTTCACGAGGCACCCGAATCCACTCGGGGCCCCTGCTGGGGGCACGGGGAGGCCCAGGCCCGCCGCAGGAGGGGCACGAGGGTGGCGCGCAGGCGGGCTGGGCTTTCGTGCGCCTCGAGGTTTCGCAAACGGGGGCCCCTCGAAAGTGCGCTGGGCGGGAGCACCCCCGGGAATAGCCGCGACCGAGCTCCCGCTGCTTCCGGGTCTCGGCAAGCGCTTCCGGGGTGCCTGCCCGGCGGCTGGTGTGGGCGCCTGTTGATAGTGACAAAGAGCCGAGGGAAAGATTCGTGCCGGAAGAGAACGGTCACGCCTGTGGCGGATAATAACGTCGGGGTGGGCGACACCAGGGCCCCTAGGGGGCATGTCAACGTTTGCTCTCTGCCGGCCCAGAGGAGCGGCATTCCTGCAGGGGCGCGGGATTTCCGGACATCCGCGAAGCCGGGGGCCGGGGCGCCCCCCCAGCCTCCGCGCCCCACGCGCGTCGCCGGCTCTCGGGCCGCCCCGCGGCGCCCCTTTCCCAGAATCCGTTCCCTGGGCGCACGAGGTACGGCCTTCTGCCCTCCGGCCTCCAGGGAAGGTCTCGGTTCTCCGTGGTCTGCACTGAGCCCGCACTCGGTCGAGTGGCGCCACTCACTCTGACCCTAGAGGGTCCGGCAAGGAGCACCGTCAGGCAGCGGGGACAGTGTGGTCTTGACCGCGTTAACGGGTCAGCTGGGGCGGCGTCCCTCGACGCCGAGGGACGCGGTATCCAGGAGTTGAAAGTGGGAGCGCGTCCTTCAGCGGTAATCTCGGTTGTGAGCCTGGAATTCACCGAACAGGCGCAGGACACACACGCGCGCGCCTTTATTTGGTGCCAGAAGAGAACAACTGTGGCGGATAACAACGTCCTTCTTTACAGCCGCTCCCAAATAATTGCTCCCCCTCCCCCGCTTTCCTTCGGAGCAAACATTCTGTCAACGAGGATCTATTGTCTCAGCGCCCACTGTGTGCTCGGCTTTTCAGCAGATCCTTTCGGGGATACCAGGCCACGGAAAGCGAGGTCCCCGTCTGTGAACCTGGTGCGGGACTGGGGATTAGTGCGTTAGCGTTAGAAAGGGAGGGCGCCCATTAACATTACTTCTTGTGTTACACTTTCTTTCTTTTTTTTCAGGAATCCAAAGCACCCGGAGAAGAATATAATATTGTACGCCTTGACTTGGGGGCTCGGCTTCCTTTTTCTGACCCTTCCTCAACCCGGCTTTCCTCCCTCAGGAGATGTGGAATCCCCTTTACGGAGGGTGGGTGGGGAAACAGCCAGCCCAGGTAAGTATGGGAGCCACATGGTCTCGCGAATGGAAAAAAGGAAATCATCTCCAAATGCAACCAGGCAGGTGGGGGTAGATCGAAGCTGAAGGGGAAGAGGAAATCTATCAACCCCCAAGGCAGCAGACTCCGTACCGGTGGTGAGGTGTGAGAAACAGTCAACATTTGGAGCACTGGACTCAGAAGATTTGGGGCAGCTGTTGGAGAACTTCCTGGTCTGCAATAAAGTTCACGTGACCGAGAGGATGTTTCCGTAATTCCGTTGCCTGGATACCCTCCCCCCTCTCTCTCCAAGTGTGCACGTTTAAGAGATTTTACTGGGTCCCAGTTGAATGGTGGTGCTAGCCAAAGATGGGCCTTGGGAGGAGTCCGGGCGGCAGGGACTACTCACGTTGGGCGGGGGCAGTCCTGATCTCACTGACCTGTTGCCTCTCTCTCCAGCTTTCACCTGCACGGTGACGGAGAGGTCCCCATTTTCAGACTGGGGAATCCAGGTGCCTCCTTCCCCCCGCCCCCCCGTCCCAGCTAACAACTTATCTGTTCCGGATCCTCCCCAAACGGTCCCAAACGAAACATTTTTTTCTATATCAAGTTCCAAGCGTCTTCCGCGGTCCCGGCTCCCTCCGGCTGCAACAGCCATTTTTCTGGAACTCGATCTTTCATAATAAGGGCCTGACCACTATGGAAATATAAGCAAGATGTTTACTTTTCTTTGTGAAAATAAAATAAAAGGGAGCCTGGCGAGCATTGCAGGACTCCTTGGGAAGCAGCGTGTGAAAGAGGGGCCTAGCACCTGCGAACCTTGAACCCTCCTCCGACTAGGGGAAAGCTCGCGGAGGGTGGGAGGAGCCCGGGCCGACGAGGCTCCCTACGGCCCAAGTCCCTGGGTCCGGAACAGCGCAGGTGTTCCCTCTTGTCCCTGTGGCCAGCTGGCCCTCGCGGCGTTCCTGCTCCCACGCACCCTGGTCAAGTACACGCTGAAAGGCTCACTCGGCAAGTGGATGGGAGGAGGTCATGCTCCACGACATCACGAGTCCGGGGTTTTGCGCGGGTTCCCTCCCTCTTCGAGGGACCATCCTCCCGGGCTGTCGCACATGGTCTTCCCAAGGGTAACAGAACCCGCTGAAGAGCAAATGCAAGAACACAGGAGCAGACCTCGCTCGCCGGGGTCGGAGAACGTAACCGCCGGCAAGTCCCAGAACACGCTTGTGAGACCCCGGGTGAAAGACTTAAGAGTTCGCAGAGTCTGGGTCCGCTGGGGGGAGGGAGGCAGTAGGCCTACTAGGAGGCCACACCTCGCCAAGGGAGGGGGGATGACAGCTCTATCACGTTTGCCGGTTTTTTAGGAAGAAAATACGGGGATGTTCCTGAAGACGAATAAACGCTCGGAGATCACCAGCGCTGGGAGCGGCACTTTTAAACCCCTCATCGGGCAAACGTTCCAGTCTTGCAAGTGCAAAAACAAACTTAGAGGCCCAGATGCTGGCTCCAAATCACAAAGCCAGTAAATCCAGAAGCCAGGACTGGGGGTTGGCTCCGAGATGCATTAAGCACGTGTCACTCAGCCTCTGATAAGCAGCTCAAGCGGGATTTTTGCAACGTTCCTAATTCTACAAGAGTCGCTGATCGCCCCAAAGTCCTGGTAGCTTTTGAAGGAGGTGTCATCCTTAGCAAAGGAGACACTTACCTAAAACCTGCTGCTGGGAGAGAAGGGAGAGGGGTAATTCTTACGCATGCCAGGAGTCTTCTGTTTTACGCCGACCCTAACTAAACACCGTATACTTTAAGTTTCACGTCACTGCTTTCCAGCCCTGCACAACTGCCAACTCCGGAGCTCAGAGACTAACCCCGCGCACCAATTCACCCGCCCCCGACGGGTGCCAGAGAAGCAGCTGCAGACATCGTCAACCGGTGCAATTCCTCGCTTGCAGCCATCGCGGAGCCCAAACTGCGCTGTTTTTCTCACTTGGATCCATTTCTTTTTTGGTCTTGGCTAAGAAATCATTCTGGTCAAGTCGCCCGGGATGGCGAGGAACCCAGAGGCTCCCTTGGGGCAGTGGGCTAGGCGCGCCCCTCCGGTGGCTGGGTGGGGAGATGGCTTCGACCCGACCTGCCCAGACCTCCCAGGGCTTATCCCACCCCCACATCCTGCCGCTGCTTCCAGCTTTTCCTACCCTCCGTCAGTCGGAGAGCCCTCAGGGGACCAGACCCGCAAGTTTGCAGAACGTTCCCGGCCCAGGCAAAGAACTCCAGATACTGAACGAGGGAACTGGGCTCTGAAAACCACGCGGAGAAACCCAGTGAAGTGGAGACAAACAGCTTTAGCTTCAGTCGTTGGAAACTAAGGCAGAAATTTAAATGCCTTTCGAATTTTGTGCACATTTCCCTTTTTCTTTCCCTCTCTTCTTACAGTTTCTTGTTCTTTTGATTTCCCTTCTGAATTTCTTGATTTTTAGAGTTTTTATGTCACCAGAGTCCCTGAGAAGAGAGGAGATGTCACTTCTAGGTTGTCATCCCGTCCTGGTCAGAGGAAGACAAAGTTCAAATTGGCAACCTAATCCATTGCCATGGTCTCCTGGGTTTCTCTGGTCAACCTCTTGCATTTGGTGCTCTTAAAGTCAGGTGTGGTGTCACCAGCCACACGTAGTAGCAGAAACAATGGCAGTGTGGCAGAGGAGAAGTACACAAATACAGTGCTGCTTTCTTAACTTAGTTTTTTTAAAACTTTTATTTTTAATTTAAATGTGTTTTTTCAGGACCCATCAGCTCCAAGTCAAGTAGTTGTTTCAATCCAGTGGTGGAGGGCGCAGCTCACAGTAGCCCATGAGGGGATCCAACCAGCAACCTCGTTAAGTGCCCCGTGCTCTAACCAACTGAGTTAACCGGCCACCGGTAACTTAGTTTTCACTTGTCTGTCAGCGTTGTTTGCCACCACTGAGTTAGATAATAAGTAACTGTAGGGGGGGGAGGGGAATGCGGGGGCACAGGGACTTCCTAGTTGGCTCTTAGGAAAATATCATAGTCTTTCCCTCGCCCCCTGCAATGATTATAAAATGAATTAATATACCCTGGTAGGGTTAAAAATTCCATTAAATGACCACTCAGTTAGCTGCCTCCAGGTTTGGAATAGTGCTCCAGGGACAATTAGGGTCCAGACAACTTAGATTAACCAGAACTTCAGGATATGCAACTGAGACTCCCAGAGATCCCCCTCCATGTCCTCCCCAAAGGGGGAGAGGGCGCAACAGGGATGACTAGGGCTTCAGGGACTTTTTAACACCATTTGTCCTTACTGCCCACCTGGAGTCAGTGCCCTGTGCAGCTGACTGTCCAAAGGAGATGGAGATAGGGTCCTACTCCTTAATTCTTCTTGCTCAGGCTCAGCATCAGGACAGCAAAGAAAAGGGAAAGGGGAAAATAGATAGACAATGAGGAGGTCTTTGTAAGAAAGGAAAAAGAAAAAGAAGGTTCCCAAGCAACTCCCAAACTACAATGGCCTCCCCCCCCCCCCCCCCCCCCCCCCGCCCCAGTCTTCTTCCTTGCTTTCTGGCTTTGCCGGTTCTGTCTCACCTCTCCTACCTGCTACAAATGCCTCAAATCCAAAATCTAAAGCATTTTCTCAAGAGTCTAAGTAAGCAGTCACCAGACAGCCTCTCTGTAGAGGAGTATGAAGTCCATGACATCAAGAAGCAACCACTGAAGGTCTGGGAGGTGGAAGTGAAAGTAACAATGTTTGGGAGATGAGACTCCTGGAGTTTCACTTCCAAAAGTGGAGGCAGGGGTTTCCAGAGCCCTGCACTCCATCCTCCCCCAGCTTAGAGGTGGGTGGTCCCTTTTGCACACTGGACAAACTCTGGCCCGGACAAGTAGAGAAATGGCTGACGTGGTGATTGGAATTTAGGAACCAACTCAAATCTTCTTCTAGGTCTCCCCAAGCTTCTAAGCCTCAGGATGAAGGCAGGGGGTGGGGGGATTTGGGCTTCGTTTAGATATTAGTGGTAGGTATGAGCAGAAACTCAAGTCCAGTGAATTTAAACCTTCTCTGTCTTGGTGTGTTGGGAAAATAAAAGTGACACTGCAGGACACATGTGTGGTATACGCTGGGCTCTTCTGGTTAAGAGAGTCCTGGTAACTTAGACTTTGCCATGGATATTTTGAAGGAACAGGTATAAAGGCATTACAGCTTAAAAGCTTCAAGTACTTAGAACCGGATTTCCCATCACATATATCACCATCTAGGAGTATATGCTAGAGTCTCATGGAAGACAGCTCCACTCTCTCTTCAAGGTCACCAGGAGACCTGGCCCAAGTTGCAGGACCCCTCAGTGTGTCATCAACTCCCAGGATGGTTGCTACAGGCACAGATCTGAGGAGGCCCAGAGTTTGTTTGGATGGATGAATCTATGGCTCTGGTCAGGTCCCTCCTCTGCACCTTGGTTTCCTTGCAGGCACATGGAGTTTAGAAATACCCGCCTTACAGTTGGTGAAGATTAAACAATATGCTGCCTGTAAAAATGCTTGACACTTAATAGGCTCTCATTAAAAGTTAGTTCCTTCCTCCATATCCTGGAGGTAGGGGACAGGCAGATTTTATTACTCTTCTTTTCTTCATGGAAGAATCGAAGTAGGGTCCTGGGGGAGCATCAGAAGTAGGGTCCTGGGGGCACCTTTAATTTCCCCTGGCTTCTCAGATTGAAGCCGCAGGGCCAATGGCTTCAGTTCTGCTAAGGTGGCAGACTTGAAGCCCCTCTCCGCCCCTGCAGTGCCCTCTAGCAGCCCAGACACAGGCCAGGTCGGAGGTGTCTAGTGCACCATTCTCCGCCCAGTCCACTGTAACTGGACGTTGAGAATCCGCTTGCCTTAGGTCCTACCTGTCACAGATTCAGGAGCCAATGACTGTAGTGCACTTGACAGCCAAAGAGCAAGGGAATCTTGGTTTGAGGAATGGTGGCTGTCCTGAGCCAGCGTTGACACTTTCTTCTCTGCTCTTGGAGTGTTCCTTATGCCCTCCTCCGTGCATGGTTCTAACTGTCCCTATCCACCGCACCCCCAGGTTTAAGGAGTAGCCTGGAATTTCAGAGCTGCTGCAAGGCGGCCAGAGGAGGCAGTGGGGAGCATTGCCCTCCGCTGCCTGGGAGTGTCTTAGTACCCAAATGCTACCTGTTGGGCCTGGTGCTCCTGAAGGGAAGGTTGGAGGTGGTGCTTATTATGTAGACCAGGCCCTGAGCCTTGCTCAAGGCCAGGAGCAAGGCCTTGTTCTTTTAAAAACTGCTGATCTAGCCTCACACAATTACTAAAATTCAGAACAGTCCCCAAATCCTTCCCCCCCACACACACAAGCCCCCTGCACCCTCTTGAAGGGCCAGGGCTAAGACCGCCTTCATACCTGAGCGCCCCCACCCAGCGGCCATGACCAGCGCCACCATACTTAGGGTCTGCAGGTGGATCCCAGGAGAAGAGAAAAGAAGAAGGAAGCCAACAACCCCTCACCATGAGCAAGTAGTCCGTGTCCCTATCACCAGGGGAAAGCAGCCGATCTGGAGCGGTCGCGGGAGGGCTGGCTTGGCGCATGGAAGTATTTAGCAGGTTCAGTGCGGTATTACTACCTAACAGGGTGTGAAAAGTAATACGAATGTGAAATACTGTGGGAAAATGGAGCGTTTCCAAAGCAGGCAGCGAGGCCCCTCCACCGCCTGCTTTGGAAGGCCCAGAGTCCCTGCTGCCCCATGCGTGGCGCCAGGAGGCGCTGCTACTGGCCTGGAACCAGAGGCAACAGGCGGGGAGGGATTAGGGGTAGGGGCTGGTGCTGGCAGAGATGACGGGACAGAAAGGTGGGAACCAAATGGGCATACGGGAGAATACGGGAGAAACCTCTGTAATCTCCTGTCCGTTCCTCCCACCAGGCTGCAGAGATTGACACCAGGCGGCTTCGTGGAACTTCACCACCTCCCCCCCTAAACGTACAGAGAAAGGCTTAGAGTCAAAAAACAGACAACGATCATGTTGTACGTTATACTGAAAACAAGACTTTACTAATTTCATGAAACAATCTATCAATCCACTGGGTAAAGATAAAGGAGGTATACGGATGCTTTCTGCAGGAAGTGGAAGTGGAGGTGAAATGACAAGATCCTAGTTGAAAATGTCTCCAGCCGATTCTAGATCCAGAGCGCATAAACCCGACAAGCATTCGCACACTGTGCAGTACAGACAAGGACCCACTCCTTTCGGTCTAACAATAATCCCCATCCCCAAAACACACAGGGATTCGAACTTTTCCACCTCCCGGGCCTCAGCTTTTCCTAATTGCCAAACCACAGGCCAGCGACAGGGGGAGCCAGACCACAGGCCGCGCCCCCGCGCTAGGCTGGTATCCTCGCGACGTCTCCTCGGGCGAGGGCAGGGCCCTCCAGAAAGGCACTAGAAAAGGCCTGGGGCCTGGTTCTCCCCGGTATATCGTAGAACTACACCTCCACCCCCATCCCACCCAGCCCTGAACTGAGTTCTGAACCGTCGTCAGCTTTCCCAGATGCGAACGAGCTTTGCGACCACCAAGTGAGGAACTCCGCACACAGGGCCGGACTGGCTGGAGTAAGCACTGGTGGCCAGGGACGCCGAGGTGCGCATGCCTCGCTTTGGGATAGGTGTCATTGCATTGGTTCGGCGCGTTTGCAGTTTGGAAACACTTATACCCACATTCTCACATTTCTCTGCTCTCTGAGCCTCGTGCAAAGCTGCAGAAGTGGCCTCCTTTAGAACATTTCCCTAGACCAAACTGCATCGGAGCAGCGGGTGATGGTGCAGTTGGCAGCAGATGGTACCAGGTTTGGAAACACACCCCCACGGCATATTACATATTCGAATTCACAAGTACTAAGGGGTATTCAAGAATGGGTGACTGAGGTCACCCTGTTTTTTTTTTTTTCATGTAAATAACTCAACTTTTTAATCGTAAATCAAAGCTCCAGGACCAGCTTTTGCGAGGGGCGCTGACGATTGAGGAAAGGAGTGTGTGTGTGTGTGTGTGTGTGTGTGTGTGTGTGTGTGTTGCGTGCAGGCAAGGACAGAAGCAAAGGCTTCCACTGCGGAAGGGTGGGGGAGGACGGGGACGTGGGGGCTGCATCCCCCTGAATAAAGCCCTCGCGAGTCTTGAGTCTCCGGCTTCTGGCCTCTAGGCCTGAGCCTCGCCAGCCGCGCCCCGCGCTCATCCTAGCTCAGATCGCAAAGGAGAGACTGCGTGGTTTGAGCTGGAGTGCGCACCCGCGGCCCCGCACTTTGCCAATCCCGGCCTCCTCCACCGCTGCCAGCGGCCAGACCCGGGCTCGCAGCCCCTTCTCGGGCTCCGCGCGCCTCCCAGCCTCGGGTCTGGCGGCGGCTTTGCCGGCCTTCCCCAGTGGGCTCACATCCTCCCCGCGCCCTCCCTCATGTCAGCCGGGACCCGCGTCTCCGCAGGCGCGGTTGCCAGGGGCACGCGAGGCGAGGCGTGGGGCCTTTTCTGCGACCCCGGACTCTTCTTGGGGCGAGGTCCGGAAGCTGAGATTCCGCTGGGAGGAAAGGGGAAGTCGAAACCTCTGAAAAGAAAGGAAATGGCTTCATTCGTGGCCAAACGCTGAGCGCGGGGCCGGAGTGCACGGAGCCCGAGGCCTGGCCCGGAGGTTCACCCGACGCCTGCTTGACTCGGGCCCAAGCAGCCTTCGTCTCTCTCCCTCTTTCCTTTCTTCCTTCTCCCCCGCCCCTTGTCCCCTTGTTTCTCCTTTAGTTTTCACATGTGTTTTAAAATTTCATATGTGGGCACGTTTAAAAAGCAATTTCGCATTTTAAAGTCGGCAGCAGCAGAAGGAGAATTACAAATCGGATTGGATTTAATTAGCTGGTAATGCTCCTCTCATGCCCCCATAATTAAACAGAGATTCTAGTGGTGCTTCAGGGCCCACAAGTGATTATTACAAGCATATTTTACATTTACATTAAAATGCTGTCCCGGGGGTGTAATCCAAGATCTGGCACCATTCAAACCTGAGTACTGAGGCCAGAACACTGCTCCCCAGCGTTGGAAAGACCGCTTGTGGGGGGCCGCTGTTTAGTTTCCGTGGCTGATTTTTGTGCTGTTCTGTTTCCGAGGAGTAAGGAAAGACAGCTGATGGCTCTCGAGGCCTCTTTGTATCCGGCCAGGGCTCCTTCAGCCTCAGACTCCACCGAGACCCACGCCAAAATAATAATTTTAAAAAAAATTAAGTGTGAATTTATGCAAACCCTAGAGCCACTTTTGTGGTTCCCCACTACACACAGAGAGGCACATCCTGCCCGAGCGTTATCTTTAGCCCCGACAGCAGACCGACTAGTTGCCCTGAGGGCGGACTCTTTGTAGAGATCCAGAGGCCAGGTTTGGCGACCTCGCAATCTCTCTCCTCTTGCACTCTCTTTTCTCCCATTTCATCTTTCTGTAGCCGAGATCTACCAACCTCTCTTCCTCTGCGATTCCCTGTGAATCGTCGCTAGTCCCCTAGCCCAGCCCAGGGACGCTGCCTGCACGATTCGCTCACCTTGGGAGCCCGTTGTCCTACTTGTCCCCCTTCCCGCCTCCGCTGCCTGACAATTTCCAGGCTCTACGCGAAGCGCGTGTCCGTGTTGTCACCAGATTCATGAGCGCTTTTGATGAGAGCTGCTTCCCTTTTGGAAACACATTCCTTCTCCCCAAGAGAGAAGAATCTATTCTCCTGGACTGGCTTGAACACACACACACACACACACACACACACACACACACACACACAGCTTAAACACACACAGAGACAGGGAAAAGTTAACTGTGGTGTGAAACATCGGCCTCTAATAGCTGTCTTGAAGTCCAATAAAGACTTTCAGGAAATAGAGATAGGCCTGCTCAATTAACCGACCCCCAGATTGTCATTTCAGGGGCTACCTCTTCTCCCATTGGCTCTCTACTTCATTTTTTCCTTCAAAACTTTCTACCACAACATCCTCCTTACTTATGCCCTTATCTTTTTTAAACAAGCAACTCCTGGAAATAACTACCTAAGGAGAGGAGAAGAAACCCCCTCCTGGTTTCATTAATTAGTGGCAAACGCTGGTCAAGTACCAGGAGCATCTTTGAGTCTGAGTCTTCTCACCTGTAAAGAAGTGCTTAGAACAGATAAACTCTAAAGATGCATTTCCACTCTTAAATGCAGGACTTTTAAGACAAGATTTTCTTCTGTGTTTCTGAATGATTGAAGATACATATATACATTTCAGTAATGTTCTGTACCAAGATGAAGAGGACATTTTAAACTTCTGATAGTGCCATCTCAGGCTGGTTCCTCCTAGAGCAGCTTTCCTGTCTGAGCACAGAAAGAGCCCCCCGGGGGGAGTCTCCTGAACACAGCCATTAGTTAAGTCCACTTATCGTCACATGATTCATTAGGACCCATAATCCTCATGTGACCATGCACCACCACTGAAACCCCATAAAACTGGCCAAGAAGCTGGCCAAAATATGCATGCATTAATTCATTAGCAGGCCTTTGGGTTCTAGTCTGATGAACAGCTCCAAGGCTGCAGTGGGCAGAGGGTTTGGGATTTTTTTTTTTTTACCTACTAATGCCCGAGGGTCCTACCGGGACATCAGTCGAACACAGGGAGTGATCTGACAGCTAACCCCCTTTGGAGGTTGGCCTAACCACAGTAATTAAGGCTAAAACCTGGCAGTGGGTCCATAAGAGGGATGGGCAAGAATCCATTCAAAGGAGGAAAAGAGAATCAGCAATGAGTTTTGTTACTGCATCTAGTATTATTATGAGAGCGGGGCAGGGAGTTGCCCAAAGAGAAAGAACAGAACTTTTGGGTATTAATAGAAGGCATGAATACTGAGCAACCCTCTCCCTGAACACACACACACACACACACACACACACACACACACACACTAATGACTATAGTTTATCAAGAAGCTGAAAATGCTTCCAACCCATTTACAAGGATAAGGGGAAGACTTGCTGAGGAGGAACGTGGGCTTGAGCCAATTTAGCAACCACAATTCTGGCCAGGTACCAGGAAATCACAGAACACCCCAGATCACAGAACTGGCCCCATCTTTGGCAGGGGGCCCTGTGCTTGGCACTTTCCCACAAGGCGTTTTTTTCTTCTCCATGCACATTGGACCCTTACCCAGAGGATTGTCAGGGTCACTCACTGTCGAGCAGGAAGACCCCTTAGCCTCTTTAAGGGCTGCACTGATGTAACTGAAGGTGCCACCTGTTCTGTATAGGGAGCAATCGACTCTGGCTTTTTACCTTGTCTCTTGTTGATTTGCAAAGGACAACTGCCTGAGGTCTGTTAAGTCTACATACACTTACGTATTACACTGCAGAATTTATCTTAGTTGTTTTGTAATACATGTGCATTTTCCAATCCCTTCCCACTCAATTTATAACCCATACAAAATATGTACAGGTTAGAACATGGCAAAAATCCTCTTATAGTAGGAGAAATTTTATTTTTTACTTATTTGATGTATAATAATGTCATCCTTTTAAATTTGAGTGGGGGTGACACACCAAAAAATAAGGAAAGACATTCTTACACTTCCAGAATTTGATAACCTCCCTCTTTCTGCTTGTTTTTCTTCCTTTCTTTCTTCTCTCGCTTCTTATTCTTTGGACTCAGCCACAGGGAAAAGACATCCAGTTTGGAGTCTTAGGGATGGTTTATTCTGCATGTGCCCCACCTTCTCTTTCCTGAGTATTTTAAATTAGAATCAGGAGGCATCTCATCCTGATGTCTCAGAATCAGGAGACCAGATTGTGAGCCTAAATTTTCCAATGCTTCCAGGGATGCCCCCAACATCCTGATCAGCAGAACAGACACAAGTGGAATAACTTGCCTCATTCTAGATCCATAGAGCTTATATTCCCATTTGCTTTTTTATGCATTAGGAAGCTCTGGAAGGATGTGCAAGAAATAAACAACAATGGGAGAAGCAAATATTGAAAGACAGACTATTCACATGCACATTTTGCATACTTTTGAACCATAACAATATACTGGCTAGTCACTGGAAATAAATATAGTCAGGACCCATACAAGAGCTGCTAGACGCTAAATATATGTAGACATAATACCACATATCAAAGAAGAGGGCCTACATGACATCCACTGAGAATATGGGACTGAAATACAGTAACGAACTTTCTGTTCTGCTCAATGGGTTGTAAGTTGGAAATCTGGCTAGAGAAGAATATTGTTTATGTAGAAGTGAACAACTTTAGGTGAGGCAAAATGCACGCTAGTTAAATGTTCCTCTCCGTCTGCGAATAGGAAGTTTGAAGCCATTTTCTCTTCCAGTTACATCGTGTCAGTGGACACACACTTGCAGTAGTGGCCGGGCCCTCAGTCCTAAGTGGAAAGGCTCAGCTAGAACACAACTGAAAAAGGACTGACATTTCCTAATAGATGTTCAAAAACGGACAATTTCTCGTACAGGGAGGACAAGACCCTTCCCCAGAAATGGCTGCCTCTTTCTCTTCTCCCTCTCCATGCAATCTACCCCTCTCAGAGTGGGCTGAACACCGTGCCCTAGAATGTCTACCCCTTTCCCTAGGCTTTAACCAAGTGCAAAAGTTCTTGTCAGGCAAATTCTACACAGGAACCTTAGTATTTTAAGGCAAAAAAAAAACCCCAAAAACGGAGAGTAAAAATTCCCTTAGCAATGTTAACGCAGAAACAAAGGGGATCAACTAAGCAGTGAGTCGAACAATAGACCCACTCCACCCCCAGGTTATTAAATGTTCCCTGGATGCCAAAAAATACTTTAAGTTAGAACTGCTGTGCTCTTTAAAAAATATGCAAATAAACAACTCCACCCCACCAGGGGACGCAGCTGTTCAGCTCACACTAGTGTTTATATCTCCTGCAGCTTTTCCTGTTGCATAGTCCCTGCTAGTAAACAACTTAGACCGCTCCATGACAAAGGTCAAATTGCAAAATGAAAGGGACTTTTAAATATTCTTACTTAAAGGTATGATGTATAGAAAACCGCATGGGGAATAATAATCTCTGCTCTGTCAACTTGTGTTAATAAACAAATCCTCCCTGGCACACAAAATTAGATAGCCTTTTCCCATACAAACAGGTGGTTAGCTCTCCAAAGAGGCACACTCAGGAAAGATTCCAGAAGAGGGAACAGGAGAAAGAATAGGCCAATGGTTGTGAGACTCAAAAAGGTGGCATTTGAAAGAAACGTTGGGGCAGGAAGGAAAGGGAAGTTGAAAAGCCCTTGTTTTCCCCAGCTGTTTGCAGAGGTTGGAACATATGGTACTAGGGTTTTCTAGAGATGAGAAGGTATAGATAGAAAGTAAAATTATCCCCGATCCCAGGGCATGATTTCCCCCAAATAAAGATACATCTTCAGGATGGAGAGAGACCTTTTCTCCTTCCAAAGGAAATGAGCAGCGGTCACTTAGAACCAATTCTCTTCATTTAGTAAAAATAACAGAGTGGTTGTGGCAGCAGCAGCAGGAGTCAAGGTGTTTGTGCTAAAAAAACTTCAAGATCGGGCCTGGACGGGAGTAGGAATATCCAAACGGGTTCTTCATATTTCAGGTTTTATAGACAGTCTTTTCCCTAAAGGATATACTTTCATTAGGTCATAAATGCACCAACAGATGAGAGAGGGAAAGAAAGGTGTGCGCTGGGTGTGTGTGTGCGTGTGTGTGCACGCGCGCCCGGCAGGAAAGCATGGGTTATGCGGGTTAGTTAGGCTGTGGTGGGAGTTGGGGGTCCAAGCGCCGAGTGTGTGCGCCCCACCCCCGCCAAAGCAGAGGTCAGGGGCGCCCAGTTGAGGCCGCCCTGGGTGAGGCTTCTGCTTGGCTTTTTTAGTCCCTAACGTTTCCCTTGGGTTCCATCGAATCTTCTAACTGCCTAAAGTCCAAAGGCCACAAGGGGGGAGGGGAAGGGGGAAAAACGTGTTTTTTTCAAGACAGTTTGTTAAAAATTAAACTCAGTGCGTTTATTAGTTGGAGCTGCAGTACCTGATCGTAGGTGGCAGAAAAATGGGTTGTCTGGTGACTTTCACTTGCCCCTGGACCTCGATTCCGGGACGGGAGAGATGTACCTCCCCCGAACACCCAAGGAGAGCAACTTGGTGCCCTGAGAAGTGAATGCTCGCCTCCCTGCTCCAGGCAGGAGAGGACTTTGCAGACAGAGAATCGCCCTGTCTCCACTAGCCACGTTGTCTTCCAGCGCATTTTTCAAAGTGAGTCGGAGTTATGCAACCAGCATCATTAGATGCCTGTATCGAGTCCCGGAGATTGTTTAAATCCACAGCATTGATTTCACTCTTAGAAACCGGTAGCCGTTTTGAAATTATTGTAAAACACCACTCGGAAGATAAATTGTCTGTCTAGGCCAGATTAGCAAGACACGCGCGCATACTCTATGCTTAAAACACACCCTGAAACGCGAAGAAAATCTTTTCAGTGGGGATCTAACTGCGAGAGAGCAAAATTGGAGCAATAATTATTTCCCTTTTTTTTTTTTTATTTCCTGCTTCTAAAGAAAGCATGGGTATCAAGGACGAGTTAGGTAATGTAAACTAAAAGGCAAGCAGGTCGCTGCCATTTAAACCCAATCACAGTTCGTAGCTCAAGGAAAACTGCCTTTAATTGACACTGTGTATATTCCTCTGCTCCTCTCGGGCTGCCCAGGCAGGGACGCCCCCAGGAGTATTTATTTCTAAGGCTTTTGGAAACAAAACAACTAACCCGGTCTGCTGTGTAAGAGAGCGCTCCAAGATGGACTGCCGGAGAAAGGCTTTTTGACCCCAGTGGAAATTAGTCATATTGACAGACGCCCAGGGAAGGTAAATTACCCCGCGCGCTGACGTTACGCAGAAGCGCGCCCAGTTGCGACTCGGCCGCGGCGCCGAGGGGGCCGGAGGCTCCCAGTTCGTTTCTCCTGATCCCCACAAAGCCTCACTTTGCTTCTGTAGGGCCTGGGGTGTCAAAGGGAAAGCGACAGAGAGCGGTTTTTTTAAAAAAAGGGGGTGGGTGGGGGAAGGTGCTAGAGAGGAAAAGGGCAAGAGAAAACCCAAAAAGTGAAGGGAAAGAGAAATGCTGTGCGCCGTGGCGCGGGCAAGCTGGAGGACCGCAGAGAAAAGGCGCAAAGTCCGAAGGGGAGGGAGAGTGGGAGGAGGCAGGCAGCGAGAGGACCGCGAAGCTCCCGGCTCCCTGGTCCGCCACTTGGGAGGTCCCGGCCCCAAAGCAGGCCGGGCCAAACTGCCCCCCGGGAGGCTCGCGGCTCGGGCGGGGTCACAATTACACCTCGGCTCCAGGCGAAGACTTAAAACCGAGTGGCGGGGGGCTGCCGTCTGGAAGCCAGGGCCTGCGGTCATCAGAGGGGGGCCGGGCCCGTGCACAGGAACATTTTACAAGGCATGTGGGTACAAGGAAAAAAAAAAATAAAAATAAACCACTTTCATCCAGCGTGGGCAGTGAAAATAAAGCCGTCTTTTAGAGGGGGCGAGCGGGAGTTTTGAAATTCAGCGTGTGTTTTGCTTTTATAAAGTTTTGCGGTTTTACCTGATAACCTAGGGGGAAATTGCCGGGGAAATAACCGCTAGAATTTTTTTTCCGGGATATTGCTGTCATAAGGGTTCACGGGTTTGTCCCAAACCAGCTTGTGTCCCAGGACTGCCAGCAACTGCACACATCCGTAGAGATCATTATACAGACGGGTGTGTGTGTGTGGGGGGAGGAGGAGAATACTTGCGTGACCGGATTATTGTTGACATAAAATAGGATCTAAAGGTACCACCCCTTTCTTTATAGAACTGAGTCTTTCAACAGAGTCTGCCGCGAGGGCAGAATGGAACTCGTCAAAAGTGTTGCATCTAATTTTACCAGAGATTGGACCGGAAATCTTCTCTAAGAGTAACCAGCGTGGGTGCAAAAGACCCGGGTCAGGGCGCAAAGACGAGACGGAATTCGTCTGGCGCTGCAGTGTGGACATCCAACGAAACCCGGCCTCGGCCCTTGGCTTAAAGGAAGGGACCCGACAGCTGGCCCGGCCCACAAGGTGGAACAGGCAGCGACTCCCGCCCGCGCAGGGCCCGGACTGGGGAGGCGGCTAGGTCTTCCCGAACCTTGGGCCTAGAGTCTGCGCTATTTGTAGCCCCTCTCTTGGTTCCCTAGAGGCTCTTCTGTAAGCGGAAAGGAGGCTCTCCTAACTGCCCTCAGTCGCGGGTGGGGGGGTGGGGGTGGGATTAGACAGAGCTTGCTGCACGGGTATTTTGAAGGGAAAATATTGCTTATCTTTAAATTAAAACAAAACTTGCTCTCTCTAGGTTTCTGTCCTTCATTCTTTTTCTCTTTCGCCCTCCCTCCCAGGCTCGTGGGAACACGCCAAGTGCCACAGTTAAGAGGCCCATGGGGGAATAATGGGTGGGATCTAGAAATCCGAGCAGAATCAGGGTGCCGTGCACTTCCTTTCCGCCTTTCATCCCCTCTCTCCAGGCCACTGCTGCTCCCGGGGAGCCGGCCTAGGCACCCTTGGGAAGAAAAGGGAGGAGGGAAGGAAGGAATCTCCGTTCCCTCCAAGGAGGCAGGGACACGGGCATTTGTTTATTTTTAAAATGAAGGTTTTAAATAAGTCCAATTGTTTCTACAACGGAGTTTGCAACCGGATGTGTGTCCAGGAATGCGAAACTGGGGACCCACACTGGCGAATGTTTATTATGCTGAAAGCTGGGTCGCGCTGCGCCTCCTCTCACCTTGGAGATGCCCCAGTCCAGCTTCCCGGCTTGGGCCGCAGCCGGGACCTCCGCCGCCTCCCTTCTCCCCATCCTGAATCCGCGGGGCCCCTGAATCCGCGAAGAGGCCCCAGCAAACAGTCCTCAAACCCCTTCGTAGGCTTTGCTCTGTCTCTCAGAATTGCTCAGGTTTGTGGGACGGCGCCCGGCTGGGGAAAACTAGGGAGGGAAGAGGGAGCCAGGCCCGGGTACTCCCTGCTTCCGCCCTACGTTCCCTCCCCGCCGCGTCTCCCTCCCTGCTCTCCCTACCGGAGTGTTCCGCGGTGCCACCCACCCCAGCTGCCTAAGGGACTCCAAGTTGCCCCCACATTCCGGACGCCGCGCCCCTACCCACCGGATTGCCTTCGGGACCCCTCGGTGCGGTGTCGACGGCGCGGAGCTGTGGCCCGGCGAACAAGAACCACCAGGCCCGCCAGGTCTACGCTCTTAGCAGTCGGGTAGCCCTGCGGGTGGAAGTTGCTCAGAGGAGGAGGAAGTGCAAAGAAAAAATAGGAAGGGGGGGAAAAAAAACAACTAACATACACACACGCACGCAAAACCAACTTTGGGGTTGGACCTTTTCAATTTCACACGACGCGACCTAGAGTATCTGGAGAAGGTTTTTGAAGACGTTTAGGAGGGAGGGTGAGTTTTCTGCTGAGAAACTCAATCTGCCATACAGTAGCGGCCCCATCTGGGATCTGTCACTGCTGACAGCACCACAGGGCACAGCCGTGATCTTCTGCACAGCCTGCACTCCCCGAAATACCCTCCTTAATCAAAGGATGTCTGCTCGCGCGATCTCAGCTGAACACGCCGGCGAATTCCACCCCCGGCCCGCCCCCTCCCCACGGACACAGTCATGGCCCCTCTCATCTTCCCAGCACATTAATTAAAAGCGGAAAAGAGACCGAGGCTGATGTCATTGCTCTCAGAAGATCATAAACGGTAAAAGAGTCATCCTGTGAGAATCCCTGAAAATGACTTTAATGAATAATTTCAGAGACAGTTATGGCTTTGGGTGATTACTGAGCGAGAATATGAAAACCAGATTTGCAAAGCGAAGGCGATGGTCAGGCGGCCTGGCCGCCACTTTCTCCCATTAAAACCGCACCAGCTTTCCTTCATCGCCAAGCTCTAGCTACAGACTTAAGTTGCATTTTCTTCTTTAAAAATAAAAGCAAGGAAAGCACTTTCCCTGCGTGTATGCCTTATGCTAAAGACTGAAATGTCAGCCCAAGACAACAGCAACAATCCCCTTTAAATAGAAGGCAATCATGCCCTGGCCTTAGTGGCCATTGGCTTCCATCTTTTCACCAAGGAGGTATTTACTGCCATCTTAATTTAGAATGATGTCTTTTTGGCATCTTCTCGGGGCTCTGTACTTAATGAAGGTTGAAAACTCTCTCTGCTCCTGAGTAAGTCCACTGTTTGTTCTAAATCCTTTCAGATGGTGGAGCAGCAAATAAGCGTGCAGCAAATGACCCCACCTCTCACAGAAGAATCTACAGGTCTCCCTAACTCTTTAGTTCTTGTTTATCAATAGATGTAAAGATGATTTGGTGCTACAATAAGGAATGCTATTTTGAACACTCCATCTGGTCACAGGGAAGCATCAGGTTGGGGTCTGGTTGGTTCATGATTAGTTGTGCATTAAATGTTCTACTTCAGAAAACTGGGTTGTTAGTTGGGGAGAGGGCTGGTGAGTACCCTGTGATCCTTTCTATCAACAGTTTTGCTGCCTTGCAAGCCTGTCTCCTTTGCTTGGAAATATAAAATGGGATTCTCTGGGCCTCTGGCCCATGTTCCATCTAACTCAAGTAAAAGTTCATTTATGCTACTGGCAAGAAAGTATTAGGGGCAAAAGCAATGTGGGTTTTTTGTTGTTGGTTTTGTTTGATTTTGAGTGGTCTGAATGATTCAGAAAACTGCCTATTAAGCCTGAGCAGACTCCATCACTAACAAAGGTCTTGGAGAAACCACTTGCCAGCACTGTGAGAAACTACTTTGTGCAGCTATTGCTTGCCCCTCCCCCCTCTAGTAACACAGTTTCTTCCTCCTCCAATCAGTAAGGATTTAGTGTCTAAAAGCCTCACTCTCTATCCCTAGCCCCCAAAGACTCCATCCATTTCAATATTCCCTTCACCCCCTGCTGGGGATAGAGGTGGGTGGAAGTCCCACCAAGCTCTCTCAAATGTGACATTTTCATTGACTTAGGAGGAAATGATCCCTTTCCGCTCCAGATTACATGAAGACACTTCGGAGTTTGGTTTATTGATTTGCCCCAAAGAATTGAGAAGGGGTGAACATTTGGGAAATTTTCTCAGTTGGATTCCCTGTTTGTTTTTGATAACCTTGGCCCTCCAAATAGACCTTCTTGTTACTATACTCAAATCATAGGCCATGACATCTTTTTCTCTCTAGCTAAATTCACTGTAGTCTCTGATTAAACCCTCAGCTTGGGCTTTGCAGCCTGTGTGGAAATAAATAGCACCTCCTGGGTATGCTTTGAGTCTTTGCACTGCCCCATTAAATTGAGGTGTAGGACTGATCCATGATATGGCCAATTCTCTCCCTGGAGAGACTGTATATAATGCAGGCCTTGATAAAGCCACCCCCAAACCATCCAATGTTTTGAATCGACGGTGGAGAGAGTGCCAAGGGTGAGGGACGGCTGTATGGGTATGTGTAGCCTCAGGCTGTGGCTCCCAAATCCCCTGGAGGAGCTTTGGAAAACTGTAGACTTTGGGTCTCCTCCCTGATCTGCTGAATCAGAATTTCTGGTGAAGGTGGGGGTGAAATAAGGGCTGAATTTATAATCTTTTCAAGTTCTTCAGGAATTTTGGATAAGTAGCTACGTAGGTATGGGAAGCTGCAACCTAAGCGGTTCTGGAATTGGATTCATTCCAGTGACCAGAATAGAGCCCCAGGGTGCCAGCCTTCGATGTCTGGAAGATATAGTTGTCCAGAAATTATACAAACATACCTAGACTCTGGCTGGGCATTGAGACATGGTAAGGAACAAAGCTGCCGCCTGTCATCCTTGCCCTTGAGAGGTGTTAGTGTTTGTGCCAAGGGCAACTCTGGAGGGGAAAGGGGCGGGGAGGCAGAAGAGGGTCCTGCGCCTTTGCTCCTTAGATCCATTAGGGGCTAATAGCAGGTGCAAAGACGGGGGCTTGGAGAGACGTCCCGTTCTGTAATCAGCGTCGCCCTGCCCCTCCACTAGGCAGAAACTCCCACTGTTTTGACCCACGGGCTGTAGCCGCCAAGCGTGTGCCAGTGCCGGAAAGGGCAGCCCTAAGAGCCGCCCTCCTCCTCCCGGGCTGGCTTGGGTACCACAGCACGGCCCGCCGCTGTTAGTGTAGGAGAGCAGCACGCTGCCACAGGGATAGCAGACAAGTGTCCACCGGTCAGGGCCGGATGTGGGAGGCTTTTGTAGGCGGAATGCACCAGACCAGAGACTTGGAAAATTTTGAAGTGGGGAGGATGACAGTAGAAAGGTTAACCGGCTCCGCTTCACCTTAAACAAGAAAAACAAAAATGTCCTCTGGGCTAAAAATACAAGTTTAGAAAGTCCCCATGCTCAGGCGGGCGGCGAGTTACAGCTGCCGGCCTGGCCCGGGGAAGACTTGGCCGCGCGGCCGCCGATTACACCCAGCTCGGCTGGGATGGCTCCGAGCCGTCTGCCCTGACGTCAGCGAGGCTCCGGGCCGCGCCGCCGCGAGATAGGCAGCGCGGCCGGGCTGGGGCGCGGCGCTAATCACTCCCAGATGTCCCTAATAGCGGAGATAAAGACCGACGGAGCGGCCGGGAATAAATTTGTAATCAGGGCTCTACCATCTGATCATCAAAGCGGCCCAAATGCCCGGAGAATTTGAAGGGAATGTGTGTGTAGGGGGGTCGTGTTCGGGGGAGAGGCGGGGGCGAGCTCCTCGAAGGGAACTGACTCGGGTAAGCGCGACCAGGGAGAGAAGCCTAACTTCTGTGCGCGTGTAAGTCGGAGACCGGGTGCACTTTAACGTCCGCGAGCCCTCCTGGCCGAAGCCGCTGGGCCGTGACAAGCCAATTAGACCCTGGCAGACAGTGGCCGTGAGCGAAGTGCGCGTCGCGCAGCGTCCGGAGGGTCCAGCGGCCGGCTCTGCGTTGTCCGGCCCCCGGAAATGTGGGATTCGTTTCCTCCCCTGGAGTGGCCCCCCTCCCCGCCTCCCCTTTCTACACAGTGAAAAAAATTCTTCATCCTCCTACCCCCCCCCACACACACACACCTCCAGCCCCCGCCCCGACCTAAATTCTACTGCGTGGCTGAGCTCAAGCCGGGGTCCTGGGCCCCAGCCTGAGGGCGGCTCCAGCGTCCGCCTTGTCTTCGACGGGTCGGTGGGCTCCGCCAGGCCGGGAGTCCCGCGCGTCCCGGAGATTCGGAAGCGCCCCCTCCTCGCTCAGGGATGTGAATCACAGGAGTTGGGCCGGGTGGAGGGAATGGGTTTTCTTAGCCCAAAAGATCCAGCAAAGACAGGGAGTGCCCAGATTCATCCCTCTGCGGGCATACGCCACAAGCTTCCTTTTCAGTCGTCTCCGCTTGGCCTCTACCACCAGTCCCTTCTCCAAATCCAGGCACGTGGGTGGGACTGGCGGGCAGGGAGAACGCACGGCCACTGGAAGAGAAAACCGCCAGCCGCTGGCGCAGCGTTAGACACAGCGTTTCCTTAAAGCTACACGAATCACAGAGGTTCCCCGCGCTTTGCAGACCCACAGCGCAAATGCAGTCCCGGCTATTGTGGCATTCTTTGCCCAGTTGACTGTTTCCTGCACACACACCTCAAGCCCTCGCAAGTGGCTCGGTTCTCTCAGCAAAGGTAATCTCGGAAGCAGGCCTCCTTCTGCTCCCTGTGACTTTGCACTTGAGCTCACGCTCACCCTCGGCACCCCTTCCTGTGAAATCCGCGTGCACACAACATACTCACCCTCCTGCTACCTTAACTACGGGGTGAGATACCAGCTCTGTGATCCTACCACCGGGGGGCGGGTAGCAGAGGCCTAGGTGATGGAAAAGCCACCGAGCCACTCCCCACCCCTGAGTCTTGCATATTAGCTTTCCAAGGGGCTGGGAAGCTGCCCTCTCTGGAGCCACTGCTGCACCCACCTCATTGCAGAGGATCAGGCTGCCTGGTCCTGCGACACCTGAGGAGGGCAGCCTAGGCCGGGAGGTCCACCCTTCCCAGGCTCCTGGCCTACTGGCTATCTCACTTGGAGGCTGCAACTTCCCCCAGAGGAAGCCCCGGGAATTTAGAAGATAAGAAGAACCTCAGGTGATCTTGCTGTTATCTTCTGGGTCTCTTGGCCTGAAAAGCTCTTAAAACTACCGTCCGTGTCCTGGCTGGGGCCGAAAGTCCTGGAAAACCTTCACTGGGAGCTGGACGTGTGCTCAAGTCATTCTGTTGAGTTTTCCAAATTACTTCCCAAGAAGTTGAGAATGGGTCAGTAGGAAACACACACACACACACACACACACACACACACACGCACACACTCACTCACTCACGCACAGCCGCGGAGCACTCGCCCCGCCGGTGCTCCAGGGTTATCAGGCGCTGGGCCTGCGCGGCGGTCTGGGGCCGAGCCCTGACAGCCAGATCTACCATCAATTTACCTTCCGCCGCCCCAGCTTCCCATTTAGCTTTTAACGTCAAATCCTGCATTTTTGTCGGCTCCGGCCTGTCTAGAAAGCTTGTGATTTCGCTGCAGGAGTGATTGCTTTTAACAAAATGGCAGCAACCACATTATCCGAGCAATTAAAACAGAGACCTTTTAGCCGGTCCCGCAAGGCAGGAGCTTGGAAACTGTTTTTTTTTTTTTTTCCTTAAAGGAAAAAAAGAAAGGGAGTTAAAAGAGAAAGAAACGTGTGCAGGAGAAAAGAATGGAAGCGAAGAAGAAACGCCTGCCCAAACCACTCACTTCCCTGGGACATGACAACGTGAGACAGGGAGGTTGGGTGGCTGGAGTGACGCATAATCTGGGGTGTCTTGCCAGTGGAAGTGTCCCACCACTTAGGGTTCACGTTGGGTTAGGAGCTTCAGGCCCCTGGGGTGTCAGGTCTGCTGGATGTCTGGCCTTGGGGTTCCTGGCGGGTCGGAATGTCGAGGTAGTTGAGGTGTAGGGGGCTGGCGTTGCTGGGCCCGAGGAAGCCGCGCGGCAGGCAGGAGAGGAGAGGCGAGGAGGCGGGCAGAGCCTGGCCCAGGCCAGACAAAGAGGACGGGTTTCTGGAGCGCGGGTTTAAAAGAATGTGTAGTAGCGAGCTGCCCCTTAGCGACGGTGCTGCCAGGGTCTTTTGGTTCTCCTCTGCTGATGTTTAATAAACCACAAAAAAAGTGTTAAACCAGCAGAAATACTTTAAGGCCCAGACGGGGAAGAAGACAGCTATCCAAGGCAAGCACGGGCACACATGCATGACGAAGGTAACTCCTCTCTGGCTCCTGTTTTGAAAACCTCACGGCTTCCACCTCCATTCACTACACTACTTCGGTAAATGCTTTTCATCCACCCCTACGATTTGGTGTCTTTCTCTTGAACGGATTAAAGTAAAGACGCAAAAGGCGGCAGGAGGCAGGAGAGGGAGGGAGCCACTCGGTCAAACCGACAGGGATCCCGAGAGTAATAGAAAATCAGGGCGCGCCTCCCCCCCATTGGTATAAACAAAGGCAAGTGTCTGTAAACACAGCCCCGCGCCCACCACGTCGGCCCAGCGCCCGCTGACCCGAGGGGAGAAAGTTCAGATCGCTTTGGCCGAGTTGTTCTAACCCCTCGCCCTCCCGTTGTCAGCTGCCCGCAGAAGAGACCTGCAGAGCCACTCGCTGTGTCTCCCCCGGCACTTGAGAATTAGCAGGCTGCAGGCGGCAGAGCTCAGAGTGGGCATCCGCCAGGCGTGGGAACCGCTGGGATATCGGGGGAGGGTCTGTGACCGAAGCCGAGGTGCGAACATCACCCCGAGGATGGGTTCCAAGATGGAAACCCTCTGGCAAGCCTCCCTAACACCAGATTTATATACATGGCGTTTCATGAAACAAACCGCTTTTTAATACGTTTCACCTTTCTTCCCTCTCTCCTCCTCACTCCTGAATCCCTCCCCTCTTCTCCCCCCTCCCTGGCCTCGTCCTTTCTGGCGCTTCAGTCTCTCTGGTTCCTAGAGCAGAGATTTTCGGGCTCTAGCCAAGCCCCAGGGCTAAGGAGGCCTCAGGGACTTCCTTCCGGGATGTGCTGGGACTCAGCGAGACCAAACCTCCGACGGGGTGAAGTCCCAGGCGGCTGGTAGCCGGGGGAGGAAGCCGCTTGCTCGGCTGGCTTGCGGCCGGGAAGACTTCAGACACCGCACAGTTAATATTGAGTTCCCTGTAACTCCTTGTAAATCTAACCCCCCCAACCTCTTTAAATCCTTGGTCGTGTTCGAGATTTCTTACTTGACGTTACCTAAGTTCCCTATTACCTAATGAAGGACTTTTTTCAAAGGCTCTCCCTCTCCCCCGGCCTGCTCGGATGAGAATCCTCCCTCCCCCATGGAGACTACAAGCAAAAACTTCCTCTTTTCCTCTTTCCCTTTTTTCTTTTCTAGATGAAAGCTCTATATTTTGAATTAAAGACGAACGCCTGGGATCCTCCTCAAACATCCTCCACCAAAACACGCTCTGTAACCAAAGCCCCCACCGAATGGTATCTGGTTGTTTTCATAAAAACAAGGACACTTTTCACCTTCTGAGGAAAGCACCAGGCCTTTCTCCGATTCAGACCCTCCTTCTACAGACCACTCAGCCTTCTCTTGGGAGCTGGGGGTGGGGGCCAGAGCCCAAGCTCTTTGGCAGGATTTTCACCAAGGACCCTTCTCTTTAAAGGACCTCCTCACCCTGCAAGGATCAGAGCTCACGTTGATGATTGGTCGGAAGCACCGACTCTTTCAAATAAAGTTACAGGCAATCATGATAATTTAGTTTACTTCTGAATATTTTAAATATTATGAAAACAAATATAACAGCTTTGTTTTCAAAACTCTCTTGAGGTATCAACTATTAAAAGATTAGGGTTTTTGTAAAAAAACACACAGTGGTTTATTGAATACTTACAACGTTTACACCTTCAATATTAATTAAATTCCACTTAGTTTTAGAGGATGGAAGTGCACAAAACAAGTAGCTGTTGGAAACATCTTCGAATAGGGAACAACCACAGATGAAACGACAGCACTAGATACTGACCCTAACGGAAATGTTAGCGGCCCCGTTTTCTGCTTTGAAATAAAACTTTATAATCCCCAGGAATATTTATATCCAAAGGCCAAGGATTAAAGATACACTTCACATACACACTAATGTCCGCTGTCTTTATCTGGAAGGGGTTGGGTAGGTGGGGAGGGGGCCACGCTGGTGTCTACACAGCCAGGAGGGAACATTCACACACAGAGAATCTACAAGACGACGGGATCCCTTACCACGTGGGAGTGTCCTCTTCATATTAAAATATGGAATGCTTTTCTTCAAATATCCACTTTTTTTGGAAGGGGAAGTGGGGAGCGGATGCCTCAAAGGGGGGCAAAGAGAGGGGAGGCAAATTGCACATAAATAAACCGAATGATTCCAAATGCAAGTAGTCCTTGGAGCGGAGCGCGGAGGGCTTGCCCGGAGTCCTGGGTCTGCATTCGGCTCCTGGGCCCCAGCTCCTCGCACTCTCCTCCTCCTCCTCCTCCTCACTGCTTGAGCTCCAGGGCCCAGACGTGCTGCGGCCAGCCCGTCCGGCCTTTGGTTTTCTTGTCGTTGCTGCTCACTGTGCTTTTCAAGATTTCGTTCTGAGCAAAGGGAAAGCGAGGGGGAGAAAAGTGAAAAGAGAAATTCAGAGAGGAGACCTGGTTCCACGCCACTCCCGCGCTCCCGGGGCCGAAGGAGACAGTGGGACCTCGACCAAGGGATGAGAGGCGTGATGGTTTCAAGTCCTAGACGCTGAAGAAAAGCTACGAAGGTTGGAGCTTCCCTAGCTACCTCCCAGGTCTCCGCGCGCCTGCAACGCTCAACTACCGGGATCCGCAAGTTTATAAACAACCACCCGTTTTCAAGTCGTTTATGGAGGAGCTGGGGGCCCTTTCTCTGACTCCAGATGTAGGGACGCGAGCGGGGGTTGGCGCTAAATCTGGTTTCCCTGTTTTCAATCGCAATCTCAGATTCACGCGGTTGGGAAGACGTGGAGAAGTTCCCTCCTTCCTGGCTTGGGCCTGGTGGCCTGCGGTTCTCGCCAGGCTCAGCAGTGCCTCTCTTCTAAGGCCCCTCTGAAATCCCTAGTTATTCTGGAGGTCACTCGATTATGTAGCCACAAGCTCCAAAGAAGAAAAATTCTACAAATGGCATTATTTTCCAGGCCCTTCTTGGCAACAGCCCAGCTCTGAACACTACCACCCTAAGGGCACTTGGTAGGAACTTGAGAAAACTAATTTTCAGTTATAATTCCGTGTTCCTGTTAACAATAACAATTATCATAGTAATAGTTACCATTTATCTTAAAATGTGCAGGTCACTGCAAATAAAACAAGAAATACCCACGAAATACACTCGTCTGCTAAATTACATTTTAACCTCACCGCCAAAGAGAAACTGGAGCTGCATTTTGAAGTGGAAAGTGCTTATTTTATGTTTACCTTTACATCTTCCGGGCACAGTGAGAACAATCAGAACACTTTCTTAGAATCAGTGGCAACCTCTTCTCAGGAGGTGGAAATGGCATCAATACCGAAATAACCGGAATTGTGCGTTTTGGGGCGACTTATTTTAAAAACATTTGAAAGCAAGATCGGATTGGAGGCCAAATGAAGGCTCTAAAGGACACGGGCGGAGGGGTGCGGGCCAGTGCAAAAGGAAGCTCAATCGCGACCCTGAGTCCGCGAGGCCCGCCCCAAGTGCCTGGGGGAGCAGCGATAACCCAGAGGTAAGATCACCAGCGCGAGGCTTCCTTCTTAACCTCCTCCTCCTGCTGACACCCTCCCCCCCTTTCCCGTGCCTCTTCGGTAAACCATCCCTCCCACAACCTGGTGTAAACTAGGCTCAGGACACAGCCGAAGAACGCGGGTTACCACTGCTCCCCCCAGTTGGAGACCGGGAGCACCGGTCCCCCGAACTCCGCACCCCCACTGCCCGCTGCACCCCGCTACTAACCAGCTCCTTCTTCCTCTTCTCTTCTTTCACATCTGTCTTCTTGATCTCAGCCTTGAAGGCCTCCGCCTCGCCGTTCTGGTCGTCCTTGGCCAGCAGGTCCATGAGGTAGGCGATGTAGCTGGTGGCCAGGCGCAGCGTCTTGATCTTGGAGAGCTTGGTGTCAGCGGGCACGTTGGGGATGCACTCGCGCAGTTCGGCGAAGGCGCTGTTGATGCTCTGAGTCCTGCGCCGCTCTTTGCGGTTGGCGGTGCCCCGGCGCTTCACCGGGCGCGGCCCCCCCAAGCCCGGGGGCCCGGCGCCCGTCGGCACCCCCCCGTAATGGGAGTGGTCCAGGCCGGCGGCACCGCTGGCGTACTCGGGGCTGTAGGACAGGGCCATGCTGTAGTCGGGGGGCGACATCTCGGGGTGGCCGATGAGCCAGCCATGGAAATAGGGGTTCTCCTCGTGGCTGCAGCGGCTGGCGGCGGCGGCGGCGGCGGCGGCGGCGGCGGCGGCAAACGGATAGCCCTCATGGTGCACCACCGGGTGGTGGGGGAAACCCCCCACCAGACTCATCTCGCCCTCCGCGCCCCTCCACGCGCCCCAGCGTGCGCGCAGCCCCGCTGCGCCCTCCGCTCGGGCTCCTGCTTCCGCGCTCGGAGGCCTCCCCCACCCCCCACCCCCCAACCCCCGGGCGCCCGGGCCCGCCCGGCAGCCGCAGAGGGGGCTGCTGCAGCCCGGGCCCCGGCCCCCCGCCTGGCCCGCCGGGCCTGCCTCAGGAGCGCTGCGGCCGCCGGCTCCCCATGGGGCTCGGCGAGCTGGTCCCGGCACCGTGCGCCCTTGGCCGCCGCCGCCGCCGCTGGCTCCTTTCTTGCTCCACGGCCCGCGCGCCGGCTCCTGCTTCCCGGGCTGCTGCGGGGAGGCCAAATCCTCTGGTGCTCATGCAAAAGTGCCCGGGCTCCCGCGAGGCTGCTTCGCGGAGTCGCCGGGCTCCACGTCCCGGCCGCGCTCCTTGCGCGGAAGCTAACTTGGAGTCCCGGGACGAGTCCGAGCCACAGTTGGAGGAGCCGGCCCGGCTCTGCAGGGAAGCGGCGGGGTCCACTGCTCACTGTGGAGCTACCTCCGTGCGACCCTCCCCTTCCCGCCCCTCCCCCTCCCCCCACCAGCCCGATCTGGGTTCTTGGGCGCTTATTGTTTTAATGAAAATTTTGGTGGTGGTTGTTTTGGTCCTTGAATGTGATTTTAGCTGCGAGTAACGTGTCCTCGCTCCTCTCGGGCTCCCTCGGAGGGTTTTCAGAGAGGTTTCAGTGCATCCATTTTCTCAGATCCTCTCCTTCTTTCCGGGTAAGGATCTGGGGCCCTGCGGTCGACTTGGAGCGCGAAGGCGGCGGCTCAGGCTCTCGGAAGGGTCTGCGCAGTGGCCGAGGGAGCTCCCGGGTGGTGGCGGCGGCAGATCTCCTGGGCTGGACGCCGTGAGGGGAACAAGCGGATTTTCCCAGCAAGATCTCCATGTACAGCTACATCTTTAGGGCCGCTCGGGTTAATATATGTCGTCAGAGGCTCCTCACGCCAATCCCGGGGCGGCGGGGGCGGCGCCTCGCACTCTCCGCAATAAAACTTTTTGATGTTCTTGTTGCTAATTGCTGAGGTCCTCTTCCAGGATTGGCTGCCCCTTCATAACCATAAGATAATTAAAACGAGGGGGGGCAGGGTTAAAAAAACGTTTTTATCAGCCAGAGGTTAATGCAAGTGTTTAACAGATGCTTCATTATTAAAATATTTCCCCCCAAGTCTCAAATATTGAAGAATCTCAAACCAGGTACAGTATCACTCCGCTTTCTTTTCTGGTTAAAAAAATAAAAGGAACGCAGATACTGTTTTTCGCAGTGTTTGGTATGTAACCCAGGCAAGAAAATCAGCAGGCGGCCGGGTGCAGTTTTGTGCGGGGCCGAGAGCAGATGAGGTGGGCGGCCAGGGCCCCACAAAGGGGCGGCTGGGCCCAGGCGGGCGCGGGGCGCGGGGCGCGGCGGGGAAGGCTGTTGCTTGGCCCGAGGCACAGGCTGGAAATGCCCGGCTCGGGATGCCTTCACTTACCCACCACGTTATCCCGGCCCAGGCCGTTTGGGGTGGCTCATGTCATGGTGGTTGCCTTTGGAGATCACTGTTGAGACCCCCAGAGGAATGGTCAGGCCGATTGTAAATCCTCCTATTTCCATACTCTTCAAGGGACACCAAGTCCAACGAAGACCTTGGGCGATTTCAAAGCGCAGGCACCTCGATTCCTCGAATTTGTGGTGTGGCCGGTATCGGTGTTCCCCTGGTTTAACTAGCCTGTTTGGTAAGTAACTGAATATTTTTTACAGCGTGTTCAGAGCTTATTTTCCAGTTTTTATGAACAAACATATAAATATATCTCTGCATTCCTGCCTCTCCCATAAAAGCGGGCATCTGTGGAAAGCAGGTTTAGTTATCGGAGGGGAACCATTAAACACCAGTTTAAGAGGCAGGCCAGGAGGACGGCTCGTGGATGTTTAGACTGCTGGCCTTGGTGATCTTGAACGCATTATAACGGAAAATGGATCTCCACTTGTAAGTCACCCGGCCGCAGGGCACCCGGGCCGCGGCGCCCGCGTGGCGTGAGCGGCTTGAGAAGGATCCAAGAGCCTTGTTGTGGTGGGGTGGGGGGAGGTGGAAATAGATAGTGGCAAGAGCTGAAATTATCCTCCTGGGCTTGGCCCGGAGCGGGGAGGGGAAGCTGATGTGTAGATGAAGGTGGTAGATGGGGCTTTCACCCGAATGACTTCGCTGTGGAAAACGGTGTCAACAGGAGCCTGAGGGCCATAAATTAGAGGGACCCCAGGGCAGAGTGTGCAGAAGCCAGTGCGGGCCGGGGCGGATGGGACTCCTGCTAGGCCTGGCCAGGGTCGCCCAGTGGAGACCAATCACTCCACCTTGGGCATCGTCGTTTGGAGGCAGGCAGAGTCTGGCCCCAGGCCACAAAGGGAGCCCCCAGTCAGTCCTCTTCTGGCCCGCTGGGCGCTTTCCTTGGGGTACATAGTAGCCCGAGGGTGGAAGGCAAGGTCAGGGCACATGGGGGGCAGGGTTGGCGGCGCCCAACTCAGGTGCTGCAAGGGATTCCAGGCCACTCCGGCCAGCCACAACCCCCGGGGCAACAGCGCTGAGAAATATTTTTTTAGCTTTGCACTGCTAGGCAGTAGGAGAGGGAAAGGAACTCAGAAAGGGAGTAGAAAGGCAGGCTGGGAGTCCATGCAGGGCCCATTCCATCCCCTCCGCAAGAAGTCAATTTCCCTGGACGCCCCTAGCAGAATGTCTCCAGGCAAAGAACAGGGGGTGAGGAATAGCTGAAACCAGATCCAGTGATAAGTGCCAGGGGCTTACCTCTGGGCTCCGAACAAAATAGAGACCTGGAGCGCGGAACCTCTGACTTGGGGGGTCTGCAGTTTTGAACACAAGGAGAGTCTTTTTAAAGACCTTGTTCTTCTGAGAAAGAATATAGGTAGTGTGGTCAGGGTTCTGTTTACATTTTCTCGGGGAGGCCAACCCTGAATGTGTAAATACTGGTAGTTCAATCCTCTGACATTTCATACATTAAAAAAAGAATCTGTTTATAAAAACACATCTCGGCCTTGGGAGCAGGTAGACAAAAGTAAGATGGTTGTACCCCGGCTGGGAACAGATTAAAATTCAGGGAGAGTGGTTGGTAGGCTGTTTTCAGACCCAGAGGAAGTTTTGGAAATTGAAAGGAAGAAGAGGTCAGGCAGAGGGCCGGGTTGGGAATCAGGACGCTGTGTCCATTAGAGGCAAGTGGCTTCCGTGGTGAGGCTTCAGAATTTGCCACTTTCAGCTTTTCTCATGCTCTTTTAATTGAAACAAACAAAAAAATGAGCGAGTCCTTTCATGGTCCCAGATAGCATGACAAGTGATAAAAGAGATGGACAACATGGGACAGAAAAAAAATCGTAAAAGATGCCAATCTGAGCATCAGTCCTCACGAACAATGTCATTATCAGTTAATTAATGTTGTCCAAGGGTCTAGGGCTTCATTTATCTCGGAAAGCCAAACCCAGAGGCTATAGTCTTAGAAAGGCCGCTTGGAGGTAGGGGACAAATGGGTGGTGAACTCTAGTGTCTTTAATTGTAGTTATTGACTCAGAGACCCGACTGGCTGAGTTCCACTCTAAATTCTCAACCAAATATCCCTAGTGTTCTCTTTGGCAGATCTTGCTTCAAGTCTAGTGGGATGCTGAGTTAGCCGGTTGCTTTGGAGAGCTGTGAGGCAAAGATGCCATCTCAGGTTTGCCCCCAATTTAGGTAGCCTGTGCCTTCTTCGGAGGGCATAGTGATGGGAATGATGAGATGGCGGTGTTAGAGGGGAAAAGAAGGGGGAAGGGATAAAAGGAAGTAGGGTGGAGTTCCAGGCTTAGATGTCAGCCCAGGGACCCCACCCCAGGGCTGTACTAGTGTGGCCTCTGCTCCCCAAAGAGCACATATTGCGAGTGCACTGAGGGACCCAGCAGCTGAGATGACGCTGGCTGGGGGCAGCCCTGGGGTGGCTGCCCACAGGAGGGATCCTGGGCAGGGCCTACTTCCGGCCTCTCCTTTTCAGGGTCTAGAGGCTGCAACTGGTGTTACTTACCGCGGTCAGTCGGGAGACCGCTTCACTGTGGGGAAGCTCCGGTTGGGGGGAATGGTTGTGATTCCGTGCCCACGGTCTTCGTTGTAGCTGATGGAGCACCCCCTTGCTGCACATTACGTCTGCCTCCAGCTACACAGACAGAACCGAGTTGAAACATTTATCTTGTGCCCATGTCTCTGTCTCTTTCCCTTCACTCCCTTCCCCTGGAAAAGATTCAAAGAGCATGGGAGAGGCTGAGCACTCCCTTGCAAACATTTTTGGTCTTGTGAGATACTATTTTTCAAATCAATCTGGTTTGAACTGTATATATATATATATATATATGGCAGGGAAGTTTGTATCTTGTATTTTGCTCATGAGAATTCAAAGTAAACTGGACCTGAAATGAACCAAGCCAAAGGGCCATAAGTACACATTTTATATTTATGGAATTATGGTTCAATTCCCTTCATCATTTTTCAAATCTCGTTTTACCTTATTTTCCCAACAAACACAGTAGAAGTGACGGAGTTTTCACTTAAATATCTGTGATACTCATATAAAGTGAACCCCAGATGTGTTAAGAACCCCAGGAATAACATTAAACCCAGAAGGTGGCACAAAAAGCAATGTGTTCTTGAAGATGTAACTCCAGCCCCACCTACTCCAAGGACAGTGCTTCCTGTGACACCTGGATGGCTTTGCATTCCTGTCTGTACTAGGGTGGAATTGAGTCATTTTACACGCTAACCACTTAATTCCAGAACTGTTAAGACATCTAGAACAAGGTATGTTGCCTGAGTAGCGGCAAGGGTCTCTCTAACTGGGGTTTTGTAGTCCCTCACTTTCTTGTTTTCCTTTTGGGAAATAGTTGTTAACTATGGCAAGTGACAGTGGCTCCAGAAATGAGTTGTTGCTCACAGTTTACATCTACAAAGCACAATGAAGTTCGATTGGACTTTTATGTTCTTTCAAAAGAAAAGGTTAGAAAAGCTGCCCTTAGCTCTTATGAGGCTCTATTTCTTTTCAGCATTTTCTTTTCTGGATTTTGGGATGAAGCAGGGTGTTTTGTGAGTGAGGTCTCTTCCTTCCTCTTCCCCATCCAGAGCAGATCTGTGGAGGGGGGGGCGAGGGAGGGGCTGACTCAGCTGCAAAGATGACTATGGAAAGGCTTATCGCTTATGACCTCCTCAGTCCAGTTATGATTAGGACACTTTTAAGTCAGTGGAGAAAATTGGGACTGTCTTGGTGCCTGTAACCTACCCCTACCCATTTTACTTTTCTCTCTCCCCTTCTCTTCCCCTCACTCCCTCCTCTCCTCCCCTGTCTTCTAATTTGCTCTCCAGCAATCTTTGGGTTTACAAGGTTTTTGATGTCACTGAACCTGAAACTGGTGAAGATACTGATTCAGCTGAACTTCTTTAAGAAAAATTACGTTTTTTAAAATTGAGATATAATTGACATATAACATTATTCAGACTAAAGGGAGCAAAAGATACTGCAGGTGAAAAAGCATCACAAGAGACAGCAAGAGGTATACATGGGAGGTGTTCTTAATGTTATTATATGGGTCCTAAGAGGTACAGTAAATCTGATCTTTGCTACCTTGTAGTAAAATACAGAGTTTAGAGCAAACGTGGCATAAGAATTCACACCCCACAAGATTTATGCTAACTACTCATCCACATTTCTGTTTTCAGCAAATTACATAAACACTAGCAATATTTTCTTCCAAGTTTGGGGGGAATCAGTCAACATTCAGATGAGGACGTGATTGTAATTTTGCATACATGCTATGTTAGACTTCAACGAGTCTGCAGTACAGTCTGGGGTTCAGAATAAAATGTGAAAGCAAATGACAACTTAAAATGTGGGGCTTTGGACAAACCACTATGTGACGGAGGGTTTGTTTGTGACTTGAGGCCCCGGCCATTGCCTGTTCCAACTGCAGTGCTGCTCACAATCCTGGAAGTCCTGTTCTGAAGCCTCCTTTGCAAATTCGCATAGATGGATTGCTTTAGCCCTGGCAGTTTCTTCCAAACCTTTTCTACTTTCTCCCAGGGCCTTTGCTTCTAGACAAGGGACTTGAGCCAGGATGGTTAGGTTTCAGGTTAACAAAAAGAAACACTTTTATTGTCAATATTAATGGCAAACCTCGATTTTTACAAGGCTTGGGTTTAGCAGCGTGAGCAGATCAAAAGCAGCTTGGCTTGATTTCTCAATATTCTCTGGAGCTTAGACAATTAACTGCAATTTTACTTCTAACGAAACAACACAAAAAAGTTGGTCACAGAAATGTGAAAGTTAGTCTTTCAGCAGAGATTTTTACCTGTATACAATGTGTCAGAATCTGATAAATTTGCCCACTGAACCCGAGTTGAGTTTTGAAGGAGACCTCCTTAAGAAAATGTGTGAGCAGAGTGTCTTCATTTGCAATGTCACAAGCCTGATTCAGTGTGTGCATTCCACACTTGCCTTTCTGGCCGGGTAAGGATCCGGCAGACTGAGGTCTCCCTGGTAATTTGGGTACACCGAGTCTCCAGTTAATGATAGATAATCAGCCTTTGGGTCATTCGGTCATTCTCTTATTACAAACCCCTCCTGCTCTCTCTGATCTCCTTTCAAACTAAATTTCACACAAACAAATAAAGCAAGACAGGGACAAGTTCTTAAAAAAAGAGAGAGAGAGAGAGAGGGGGACATATTAGAAACTCCTGATACAGAACTCTAAACAAGGAAAGGCAAGCTAAAAGAGGATAGGAAAGAACATCTTATCAAAATGAACATGTTGTGTACAAAACATGAAAAGAAAAGGCTCTGGTTTCTGTTAAAGTGACAGAAAATTAAAATAAAAATAATTGCAGGCAGAAAAGTTATAATATAAACAGAGAAGTCAGGATGCTTGCTGGAAATGCGCAGCACTGGGAAGCTAATTTGTTGTTACAGATTATATATCTGCCCCATGATTGGAGAGGTGCAACTTTGTTCCATTTTCCAGAAGAGAACGGTTTTCTTTTTAATACTTGTGTGAGTGCCCACTTCAGTTAACACAGGCCAAAACCTCGAGGAACAAAAAATGGAATTGCATTCTGTTTGCACGGCATCCAACTTCAAATGGAGGAATTGGTTGCATACAAGAAAAGCAGAATTTCATTCAGAACACATTTGGAGGCTTCACTAAATTGGTGTGACTGACGCTTTTTTGTTTTGCTGACAGAAAGCACAGATCATTCTTGGGGAAAGTACAACCAAAACCAGGCCTCCCTTGCCTCTCCCCCCACCCTCCACAGGGGTCTTCCTTCTTCCAGTCTACAACTGCCTTTGACTCCAAAAAGACAAACTTCAGATTGGCCAAGGTACATCTCTGACCAGATCTGTCTGGGAAGGTGCTGGAATGTGTGGCTCTAATAGGAGTTCTGGTGAAAGCGCCCTCAGTGCCATTTTCCTGTCTCTGCCCTTGATGGTCCCTTTACCCAGGTCCAGGGCTTCATAAGGGTCCAAGTCTAGCCACTGATATTGTCCGAAAGCCCTAGGTTTTCTGTCTTAAGAGAGACTGGAACTTTGGCTCAGGGCTTGAGCCACTCAAAGTTCTTTAAGTAGGAGGGGCAGGCAGAAGGTGGCAGCAGGTGGTGAAAGTGTGACCCCCACATTGCCCCCAACTATTGGCCTGGCATCCCTTGACTTGCCAGCATAGCTGACAAACAACCCATTTTTCTCCCATGTTAAAAAAATCCATACTTCTGTTTTTCTTCTAGGCCCAGCTGAAATGCCACCTCCCCCAGAAAGCCTTTCCAGGTATTGCTTCCCTTTTTTCTCCTGCCTCAAGACCATGGGAGAACCAAGGAAGACATCCTCCCATCAGTTACGCTGGCATTGGGTCTGCGTCAGCCCGTGTTGGATCCGACAGTGGGAAACCCTGCCCGGCCTCGCTGGGTGCTCCCTAAGACATCCTGAGCTTCGGAGTCAGAGCCGGGCAGGGCGGACTCTTGGCTCCCCTCGGACAAGCTCCTCGGTCTCTCTAAGCCTAAGTCTCCCCATCTGAACGATGGGGTAATGACCCCGACCTCCAGGGTGTTTAGGGCAGATTAAATGAAATCAAGCTGCCCTCAATAAATATGTATTTATGTTTCTCTCCTGCCTCTTGGGTTTCTTGCTCTGCCTTCCAGCCGCCTGAAGACGCTGCCCGACAGCGCTCGGCCCCCCACCCGTCGCATGCCCGCGGGAATCGCAAGGCCGCAGTCCTCGCAGGCCTGTGCAGGAGAACGCGACGCGGCGCTGCGGCCCCAGCCTGGGCACCGTGGGGCCCACGGGGCGCGGCCAGCGCCGCCGCCCGGGATTTAGGCCGCGGGCCCTCCAGCCACTGCGTGGGTCTCCCTCTCCCTCCCGGCTGAATTCTCGTTTTGAGAATCGAAGCAGCGAGGCGGGCTCTCCGCCGCTCCGGCCCCAGGCGGGGACCGCGCCAAGGCGGGAGGGACACCTCTCTTCTCGTCTCCTCGGACTGTTCGCTGGACGCGGGCACGAAGGGGTTAACAGCGCCCCTCCCCCCGCCCGGGCCGGTGCGCCTCGCGCCCGCCGCCGCTTCCCTCCCGAGGTCTCATTAGGGAAACCCTCACCGCTATTTTCCACATTTCCTCAATCAAGTGCCTTTAAATAGAGCTGCACAAACAAATGGGCGGCAAAAGCGTAGATCTTGTCACGACTGAGACCAATCCCAATATTTCAGCCTTGTTTGCTTTGCAATTACGGGTTGGCTTGTGGCTGCGGTGCCACCGGGGCAAAGGTGCAGCCTCCCGCTTTCTCCTCGGCCACGGCCCCCTGGGCCACTGCCGGCCGCAGGGGTGGGCGCGAGGGTGGGGGGACGCGAGGGGGCGCGGGCGGCTGAACCTCGCCCCACCCGCGTGCACGGGGCGCGCGCGGAACGCTGTCCCGAGAGGCGGACTCTTCAGGTTCCCGACCGAGCCACCGAGGTGTCTGTACGACGACAATAAAAGGAGCAATACGCGTGTGGCAAGCCTGCTGTGTCCTGCTTCCACTCTCCCCTCTTCCCTCTCGCGTCGCTTCCATCCCCAAGACAGTATTTGGTAGCGGTGCCTGGATTTCACCTTCTCTCGCTGTTAAGCTGCTAGCATGACGTGTTGTAGTTTTCATAGCTGCTTATTCTTGTTTGACTTTTTGGACAACGTCACGTTCAATCTGCGGCAGGAAGAACGCAGCTCCACGCCCGTTGGACGGGCTCCGGTGGGCGTGTGGCTGCCCCCAGCCCTCTGATTCTTTTCGGTGTGAATTAATCAGCGGCGTGGGTGCGTTCGGTCCCCACGCAGGCCAGGCGAGTTTGTTTCAGCAGAACAGTAGTTAACTTAAATCAGGTCCTAAGCCTTACATTTCACAGACAATTAAATCTTGGCGGCTGTTTAACAAAAAATGTGATATTTACTCTGCTCTATACGGAGGAGCACTTTTAAAGTCAAAAACAAATAGTACATTTCAGAAAAGAAAATATGATAATAAATCTCTTTTTATGGATTCTCTCTGCGTAAGTGGAAACAACATGATTTAAATCCTCAACACCCCCACCCTCCTTTCAGGCACAGCTGAAGTCATACAGATACTGTCTTTTAACACCCATTCTCCGTGTCTGGGGGGGGAGGCACCCACGTTTGTGACATTCAACTTAGTTTCCAAGATTTCACACCCCACCCTGACCCAAAGAGCCGAATGTAACAAGGAGTATGAAATAATTAGGTCTGGGATATGAAGTCTGTTTTCACGTGAATTCAAGAAAGATGAGCATGACTCAAGTAATTAATTTATAATTTCATATTCCTTTCTGAATGACTACCCATCTTCCTCATATCGACTGTTGAAACAGGAGGGAAGTTGAGGTGGAGAAATAGTTTTATAAGACTCTGGGGTACATATTAAAAAATATTTTTTATTATTTAAAAATGGACCCACAATTGTTTGCTGGTGGTGATAAATTTATAGTTGTTCTTGTCAATTAGCAATCTCTTTTATGCTTCAATTTTTGTTGTTGTTGTTCCTAATCCCACGTGGACTGTATCTTCCTTTTTCCCGGTCACCTTCCTATTGCCATATTTTGGTTCTCAAGTTCATTTAAAGTTTATTTATAAAACCTCAGAAATGATGATTTCCGAAATTTGGGCAATGACAAATCCACAGAATAGTATTTCAAGTCAATAAGTCATGCATACCCATGTATATCTCCCATGGAGTTTTCCAGCTGATTGCTTTAGTATTTCAAGAAATAGGAAGCAGTAGCTGGAAAGGGTACCATTTCATAAAAAGTCTCTCTTAACAAAAAAAAAAAAATTGGTCTGGCATATTATTCAATGCACAAATTATAATATTAGTTTCATGTGCGTTAATCTGTTTAGTATTAAAACTGCTAGAGTGTCTTAACCACTAACATATTTTACTACACCGCTTTCAAATGGGTGATCTCAGATAATTACGAAGATTTTGATGGTAATCCCACATTAAGTGAACAACTCTGAAAATAACCTTAAAGCATTATAATTCTTACATAAATGCCAACAAACACAATTATAGAGGGAACATGATTACTTTTTATCTGACATCCTATAAGGATATGGCCACATTCATTTCTTTTAAAATCAGAGCAGTTTTCAATTACTTTTTAACAGATTTTTTTTTCAAAACAGCATTTACAATGCCTATGAACCACAGCAACTCGGTACTGGCAGATACATATTTTTTCCTACATTGTTATTCATTAGCCTCTTTGTAAACTACTAAAATAGAAAAATATACAAAAATATCAAAATAGAGAGAACAATTATTAGGGTATACATATTTATTAAGGTAAACCAATGTTATAAAAATTAAAAACATGTGGTTGGCATACAAATGTTTCTTTAAGAATTCTTTTTTGGATGCACAGTTATTATTTTTAAAGCCAACTCAGATTTTCAAGTTTTGATTTTCCCCTCGAAACAGGCATTGCATTGTTTTAAACAGTAGCTCCTGGAACAGTACCACCCTTAGTATTTTAGATTTCCAAATAACAATTGGAATTGGGTAAATGCTTTCAGCTGGGAGCACTTTCCTAATACCTTTGTAGGTAATAGGATTCCTTATTTGTGCCGGGTGACAAGTGGACAGTGCATTGGACAGGCTGCCTACTCTGCAGAATCTCCCAGACATTGGAGATTTTCTATGAGAGTGCTTGTGGTCCATCTAAAAAATTCTGTTAAAATGCAAAGTCAGAGAAAAGGAGCGGGTGCTTTTGCTAACGACAGGTATGAAAGGAGGCTTAAAGAGGGATGCAAAATATAAAATTAGAGAAATGCAGAAACATACAATCTGAAAAAAGAAGTTTCCTTAGGCAGGGTCTGGCTCTTTGTCTATAAACAGGAGAGTGATGAGTTGGATCCATCACCAAATAGATTGATTTTTGTTTTCTCCAATTCAGTGATTTTTAAAATAGATTTTCCACTGGGGGAAGAAGCCCAATCAAGGAAATAGATGTAAGTTTTTGTATGTGAGAAAATACTAGCTACCTTGATTTTCCATATTGGATGAAAATATAGGGACCTTGGTATAATTTACTCTACCATTGCTTTTTCTAAATGAATGCATGTTGTAACAATTGGTGTAAAAAGCATTAAATTTTTTCAAACTTGTGTTAAATTAGAACAATAAAGTATACTCATGAGATGATTTCCATAAACTCCAACTTGCTGAGAGAAAGGTGAAAAGCACTTTTTAGGAAGAAACCAGGCAACTGGTTATGAATCTGGGATAAATACAGCAAGAAACTGCCTCCTTACATTCCTAGGAATTCTTTCTGCTCTTCCAAACTTTGCTAAGTTCTTTGCATCTTGTGCTATTCAAGTAAAGATAATGTCAGCAATAAACTTACAGAACCTAATCAAGTGACTATTTGTGCTTTATTACAAAATACATATGGATATATATATATATATATATATATATATATATATATATATATATATATGTAATATTGGGGATGTTAAAGGCTTAGCTGTTTGAATACGAATATTTCTTTTTTCAGATAGAGTGATCGTTAATGACTTTTTTTGTAAAGAACAATGTGGTGATTCAGTGAAGATAAAATAGTCAGGGTAACAAAGTGACAATTGAGTCTGTGTGGTGTGGGCTGTGCTTGTAAATTATCATGTTTTTAAAAATCACGACCTTAGTATTTGTAATGAGGACATCTGAGAAGAGAAACTCAAGAGTCCTCAACTTACACAGGTCAGAACACACAATCATGTAGGGGAACTTGTCCAGAAGCATTTCTCTATTGAAATTGTTATTTCTCCACTGCTCCCCCCAAAATTTCCACTTGCTGTATTTTACTAAAAAGTCACAGAATTAAGTGTGGCTGCAACTCATCGGGCTTTACTCTCCTTAAATACCTTACCATTACATGGTATAATATAGCTATACTAATGATTGAAGAGTTCACTCAGCTGTCCCTGTGTTTTTTGTTCTCATTGTTAGCTGTCTGAATATGTGGCAATAACTGGATTGTGAACTGAATTTTTCTCATTGCCTTGGATTATAGGAGTTTTAACTTATAACCTCAGATCCATCTGGGTCAATAGTAAACTGTATACATTTTATTGTATTATTATCCATGTCCTGCTTCATGTCAGTAAGAATTTAAAGCACTTGTTTCAAGAATTAAGAAGAATTTTTCCAAGTTTGTTTGCAAAAATAATTCCTGTAAATGGAATTGTAATTTATTTTGATGTTTATTATAAGATCAATGATGTATTCTGGTAAATATTTTGATTCCACGGTGAAGGAAAATCACATTTGGAATGTGACAAAGTTTTTAAAATTAATTTTGAGTATGTTGTAAAGACATCTTAATAATGACACATAGAAATTAAAACATTATTATGCATGTAACGCAGCATCACAGTGAGTAAAAGCCAAGTCTCTGGAGTCGGCAGCACAGTTTTGAATCTTGACTACAACACTTATCAGCATGTGGTCTTGGGAAAATTATTTCACCATTCTCCGCTTCGCTTACCACATCTGTAAAAGATGGATAGTAATTGGAGACTGTCACAGTGTCCTGAGGAACATTTGGTGAGACGGTTCACATGAAGCTCTTAGGAGAAGGTCTGGCATAGAGTAAGTGCTGGATAATGGCTAGCTCTTCTCTTTGGCATAGCTCTACATGGTTAAGAGTGACATGCCATTCACCTTCCCGAGAGCCACTAAGTAAGTGTGGGGATGTTGACAGCCCATGAACCTCATGGAGATCTACGGGGGAGTCTACATTGGAATCCAGCCCTCCAGGTCGACATAGTGGAGGCAATGGCTTCTGGTGGGCTTCAGAGCCTCTAGAAAGGTGTTTAGGGATGGTCCTAGTATAGCAACCCACCAGACTGGCAGAGGAAATCCAGCTTCCTGCCATCTTTTCTACATGTAGTATGGTCTGTGGGTACCTAACACAAAGGTCCAAACTGGGGAAAATAACACTTTAAAGAAATGAAATGTCCTAGGTCAATGGTGTCCACATTTTTTCTTTTCTTAATAAAAGCATCAGATGTGATTCATCCTTACTGAGAGGGTGTCTTATATGGCCACGGCCACCACCCAGGGGTTCAGGGGAGTTTTAATGCCCGAGCTCTCTACAATCAAGCCGCTTCAAATACAATGAGACTTTAAAGATAGGGCAAGCAACACAGCAGACTATGAAAAAAATATTTTTTAAATGTCAGCTCCTTTTGAATTTAAACGTTGCAACTTAAAACCTATGTACTTTAAATGAATTACATAACACCCCTGAACCTCAGTTTTCTTATGTGTAAAATCTACTCCTTCCAAATAAAGAACTATGTTAAAGGAATAATGTGTGTCAAGAGCATAGGATAAAATCAGTGCTCAATAAATGCTAATTTCTTTCCTCCACATCTCTCCAGTTGATCCTTGTATATTCTAATATACATGCTTCCTCTTAATCCATTCCCAGCACCACTTAGAAGCATTGTTACTGTTCAGTTTTATAGCTCTGTTTCCCCTCAGTTCAGACGTTGAACGGAGGTTCAATGAATGAAGTCTCCCTAGAGTTTTAACTGCACACCCCAATAGTAAAACATTTTAAGTGTATGGGTATGCAAATTATATATCTGCACTACTTGACTGATCTATTACGTACATTACAAACTCAGGCAAAAATAAACTTAAAAAGGGTATGATAAAGGAGAATTAAACAATAGGTTTAAACCTTTTTATGGTGAGATTTAGCATCATCAGCCGTGGACGCAAAGGCACACTTCAAATAGTCTTGGCCATTTAACAATGCTTCGGTTGATTTACTGTTCTATTTATGTTGTGATGTTTCTGCCTTGTTTTGTAGCTGATTAAAGAAAGCTCTTAACTAGGAGGGGGAGCAGTTCAGTTCTGCCATTTTCTTGTTGATGGCTTATGCCTGTATTCTTTGAATTATCTTCAATCTGAAGTATTTTGCAGGAATGTTTTTAAGTCCCTTGTCCATTTGGTGAAGGTTAGTTTAGTTAAAACTGGATCCTATCGTCTACTTTGCCCTAACTGAGCCCGATAAAGTGTAAGACATTTCAGTCCATGTCAGCCTGTAAGGGGGCCATTGTCGGCCCCTTGGTCGTTGAGATCTCCCCCCTTCCCTGAGGACACTCTGTGTGCCCAAGGCAACTGCTGACTAGGACCAAGTGAGAATGCTGGTGAACTCGTTTCTGATTGGTTATATAAAAATAAATTTACGGAAGATTTCTAATATGGTCTCCTTGCACCCCGTTTTTGGAGGCACCACTGTCCTAGACTCATAAGTTATTGTGATTCCTGCCATTTCTCTCCCTTGACGTTCGATGGCAGAATGAATAAGACCTTTCAGTGCATTGGGCTTTGTTTCCTATAACTTGCCTTACTCTACTTGCCCCGTGGTTGAGTCACTCTCACTGTTTATAAATCACCTTCATAGATTTCTTTCATTTGAACTCATTATCTCCCTAAGGCAGGAAAAGCAGGTCTGATTCTGTTCACTCTAAAGACGGAAGAGATGAACCATCAATGGCTTTGACTGGAGGTGTGAAATTATTGCCCAAGTTCACATAGTAGGTGGCAGAGCTGGATTTGAACTTTTTCCCTAAAAGCTGTATTATGCTGTTTCTGTTCCATCATTTTAAGTCACTTTTTAGACTATGTTCATATTTGTCTGAACTGAGGGGAGACAGGTTACACCTGCAATGTAAAAATTTACATATTTAAAAAATAATGTTAAAATAACAAAGCATATTAAATTTGAAAGACTTGCTGCCAGTTTTTGTCCTGAATTGGATCTCTGGCTTTGGCTAAAAATCAACCATGACAACACTAAATGCAGTCGAGGATATGGAGAAACTGGATCACTCACAGTTTTCTGGTGGGAATGTCACCTTTGACATTATATAACCAGTCTGAAAGATAGCCTGACAGTTTCTTAAAGAAACAAATATGCACTACCTTATGACTCAGCAGTTGTACTCCTGAGTATTTATCCAGATCAAATGAAGACTTAACACAGAGACATGTATGAATTCTTATTGCAGCTTTGTTCATAATAGCCCCTAACGAGAACTCAGCTATCTTTCAATGGATAAAAAAACTGTTAACTATTTTGTGAATGGTTAAGCATTCACTGTTAATCAGAGTACCATGAAATACTACTCAGCAATAAAAAGGAATAAATTATTGATAAGCACAACCACCTGAATGAATCTCCAGAGAATGATGCTGGGTGAAAAAGTAACCCCCAAAAGTATACATACTGTATGCTTCCATTTATGTACCAATCTTGAAATGACAAAATTATCAAAATGGAAAAAGTTTTAGTGGTTATTAGAGGTTAAGGAGCCATCGGTGTGGAAGGGAAGTGGGTGTGGCTATAAAAGGGCGACAAGCGGGATCCTTATGGTGATGGAACTGTTCTGTATTTTAACTGTATTAATGTCAATATATTGGTTGTGATATTGTACTATAATTTTGCAAGATGTTACTATTGGGAAAACTGGGTAATGGGCGCATGGAATCTCTGTTATTTCTTGTAACTGCATGAGAATCTACAATTACAAAAAGGAAAAAAAACAAAAGCTTAATAAAAAAGTTGACTGAACTTCAGTGACTTCCAGAACTGACCTAAAAATAGAGGAAGGGTATGATTGAGAATAGGAGTCATAAACGGTTTTTTGTTTGTTTTTTTCTTTTTATAATTTTTAAAATTAGTTTCAGGTTCACAAAACAATAAGTCGTAAACTTTAAGAATGATTTTCAGCATACCCCTCAAACTCTTCTGAATTTTTTCCTTCTGATTTTCATTATGGATTGTAATGCTTACTTACTGCTATTTGGGGGAAGAAAAGAATGCTACTTCTCTGTCATAGGACTTCTGCTTTGCAAACCACAGGGATTTTAAAAATCCATCAGCTGACTGCTTTATACATTCGAAGATAAAACTAGATTACATTGAATCTGATTGTCACAATCTGTTTTTATTTTTTATTCTTTATTTTTATTACATTTATTGGGGGTGACATTGGCTTATAAGATTATATAAGTTTCAAATGTACAATATTATAATACATCACCTGCATATTGCATTGTGTGTTCATCACCCAAAGTTTTGCCTCCTTCCATCACCATATATTTTACTCCCTTTACTCTCTTCAATCAACAATCTGTTTTTATTTTTTATTTATTTATTAATTTTTTTCTTTTTTGGGTACAGTGAACTTTATTGACGGTGCATGACAAGGCTGGGCTCCCTTAGCCCCAACAATCTGTTTTTAAAGTCAACCAGAGAAGATATTTTATTATCCTTCTTCTCTTTTTTTCCTTCTTTTTTCCCCTTATTCTATTTGAAACCCTATTCCCCCATACTGTAGTGTTTAATCTAAAAAAATAAATACTAAGGGTGCATTAGTAGATAGAATTAGTAATGTCATTCTTAAAATGAGAAACATAAAGTTATAGATTCTCCACACAGTACCATGCTCTTGCAGTATGCTTGGATAACAAGTGTAATTAAACAAATCTCTTGGTAGTTTGTCGCGAAGATAAAATCACAGCAATATTACAGAGGATTGGTCTCACTTTTCCAGGCCATTGGCACAGTCATGGAGCCTGTGACAACACCTGACAGCACCGGAGAGTGATTTAGTCATGGCAGAGGAACTGCCGTCATGACAAATAGGGGTTAAATTGTGAGAATTTTAGGACATATTTTGGGGAAGGATTATATAAATCAGGGGACTTGCTGACAGCAAATAGTATCTTTGAGTGGCTGATTTGAAACACAGAATCAGAGTTGAGATGAATGCCAGGTGGTCGTTGGGAGCTGGAAAACTCTCATTGAGTGGGCTGCCTTCAGTCTAGGCTTCCTTTCAGTATCATTAAATAGTCTTTAAGTGATGACTTATTAATTATCACCTTAAGAAAATATTATGCTAAATACAATGGTGGGATTAAGGTATGCTAATCTAGGGAACATTATTTATAGTTCACTTAAATGATTTCCCTCATAGTAGGGTTAGAAGGCCCTAAAACTGCTTCTTTATAATCTTTCCAATTCTACTACTGTTTGTGTTACTATAACACATCTTTGCCAAGGAACTTAACGTGCACTAACTTCTTATGTCAGAATGAAGATATTTTTTTATTCTAACAATGTATTTAAGCTCTTATTGTCTTCAAATAGTGCATAACAAATTTTATTCAAGGATGTCATTGTCAGATGTTGACATGAAACCTTTTAACTCAACTAGCTCACAGTGGAATGAGAGATGTCAGGAAAGGTTATTAGTACCACACAGCCTGAAAAAAGTTTGCAGCACACATGGGCATTTCCAGCTGCTTACCAGGAGGAAGTGCCACGGAGAGCAGGGACTGTAAGACAGGTGAACACTGGGAAACCAAAATTCCTAGTTCCATGTCTATTTAGGAGAATTTAGCATGACTGGTCCACCCCACGTTATAGTTTTCTCAGTCCAAATAGACAAATCAAAAACAAAAAAAACAAAAACAATTACAATCCCTAAGGTAACAACAATATAACAAAAACTTTAATATGAACCAAAACAAAAATTGGGCTTTTATGAGGTTGAGTTGAGGTCAGGAAAAGAATGATAAACTTTTGAGAGGAAGAAAGAAATCATCAAAGCTAGGAGAAGCTCAAAGTGGAGTTTAATAGCAGCTATCATATTGCACCCAAGCCTTGACCATTTCTGATGCAGCTGTTTTGTTTTAAGATGTTCCCCTTCCTGTTCCCCTCACACAACCCTCTACATTGACCCACATGCACACATCCAGGCACTCGGGCTGTTCTAGATAACTGTAAACTCCTCAGAGAATTGCTGCAGGGGCAGTGTAAATGGAAATGATGAAATCCTATATAGCCGTGAGCTGAATCCTTGTCTGAGGTTAAGCCCAGTGAACAATTAGCAATATTGGGAGTCTCCTTGTACCTGTCAAAATTGCAGTGATGACATTTTGTGCAAGTTATGCACATGTGGGCAAGTTATTTTTTTTTGTATTTAATATCAATGGACCTTAAAAAGATATCAATGGTCCTTGGGTAGTAATGTGGACACAATTATTTATTTATTTATTTATTTATTTATTTATTTATTTATTTACACATACTTAAGGACAAGTGTCCAGATAAACTTCTCACTCTGGAGGATCTTCTTAAACATTGCAAGACATTAGGCCATTTGGAGAATTCATTTTATTGAGTGGTGAGCTTTGTCTTCTCATGGACAAAAGGAGGATGATTTATTGCAGGGGTGAGTATTCTCACAGGGCGATGAGAACTTCTAGGATAGAATGAAATGCTAAAAATTGGTCAAGGCCTTGCTACATCCTACACCAGGAATTAGAGGTAATAATAATAATAGTAATGCTGGCACATATGAGGTCTGACAATTAAGTTCATGGACTTGTTGCAACGATATTGCTAAACTTTTTTGATATCAGAGGGATTATTCATTGTGAATTTGTACCAACTGGACAAACAGTTAACCGAGTTTACTATTTGGAAATGCTGAAAAGGCTGCATGAAAAAGTTAGACGACCTGAACTTTTCACCAACAATTCATGGCTCCCGCATCACGACAATGTACCAACTCACACAGCACTGTCTGTGAGGGAGTTTTTAGCCAGTAAACAAATAACTGTGTTGGAACACCCTCCCTACTCACCTGATCTGACCCCCAATGACTTCTTTCTTTACCCGAAGATAAAGGAAATGTTGAAAGGAAGACCTTTTGATGACATTCAGGATATCAAGTGTAATATGGTGACAGCTCTGATGGTCATTCCAGAAAAAGAATCAAATGTCTTAAAGAAGTCCCTCTAAGATTCTTTGTAATACTGATTTAGTGGTGATGAACTCCTTTAGCTTTTTTTTGTCTGGGAAGCTCTATATCTGTCCTTTGACTCTAGATGATAGCTTTGCTGAGTAGAATAATCTTGCTTGTAGGTCCTTGCTTTTCATCACTTTGAACATATCTTCTGGCCTCCAAAGTTTCTGTTGAGAAATCAGCTGATAGTCTTATGGGAACTCCCTTGTAGGTAATTAGCTGCTTTTGTCTTGCTGCTTTTAAGATTCTCTCTTCGTTGTTAACCTTTGTCATTTTAATTATGATGTGGCTGGGTGTTGACCTCTTTGAGTTTATATTGTTTGGGACCCTGTTCTTCCTGGGCTGTATATCTATTTCCTTTGCCAGGTTACGGAAGTTTTCTGTCATTTTTTTCTTCAAATAGGTTTTCAATTCTTTGCTCTCTCTCCCTCTTCTCCTGCTAGTACCAATATAATGTGAATGTTGGTATGCTTGATGTTGTCCCAGAGGCCCCTTAAACTCTCCTCATTTATTTGGATTCTTTTTTCTTTTCACTGTTCTGTGTTTTCTGCTACCTTATCTTCTAAATCACTGATTCAACCCTCTGCTTTATCTAATCTACTATTGATCCCTGTAATGAATTCTTCATTTTAGTTATTGTATTCTTTATTTTTGACTTGTTCTTTTTAATGCTTTCTATCTCCATTTTTATGTTTCCTACATTTTTGTTGAAGTTCTCCCTGAGATCATTGAGTATCCTTATAACCAGCATTTGGAACTCTGCATCTAGTAGATTGCTTATCTCCATTTTGCTTAGTTGTTTTTCTGGAGCTTTGTTCTGTTCTTTTATTTGGGACATGTTTCTTTGTCTCCCCATTTTGGCTGCCTCCCTGTGTTTGTTTCTATGTATTACATAGGGCTGCTGTGTCTCCTGGTCTTACTAGAGTGGCCTCATGCAGTAGGTATGCTGTGGAGCTCAGTGACACATTCTTCCTGGCCACCTGAGCTGCATACTCCAGGTGTGCCCTTTGTATGGGTTGTGTGTACCCTCTTGTACTTGTGCTTTGGTTGCTATTTGCACATCAATGGGAGGGATTTACCCTCTGACTCATTGTTTGTGAGGAATGACTGTGACTACAGTAGAGGAGTTGTGGTGCAGGGGCTTATCCTACAGAGTAGGATCTGCCTCAGCAGGGCTCGGGTGCCTGGCCAATCCACCCCTCGGGTGTATCATCCTTGGAGGCAGCTGGGTGGTGCTTCAGCTCATTTCATTGCTGGCCACTGGGCACACGAGCACCAGGACCACCTGGGAGGGGACCTGCTGCAGGGCACGTTCAGCTGCAGACTGTGCCCCACCCGGGGCCATAGCAGGAGCCACAAAGCAATCCACAGATGGCTGCCACCTGCACTATGCGTGGAAGTGCCTCAAGACATCAAGCCATGAAACAAGGCTGGCTGCTGCCAGTGAGCTTAGGGCTGCGCAGCCAGAGCTAGGGGATGTACTGAAGCCAGACGATACTTGCCTGGGTTCTGCAAACCTTTGAGAAACCCTAGGAATGTCTGCACCATGAGCCAAGGTCGGCAGTTTGTACGAAAAATCTCCGGGAAGTGGCTTGGGTGTGGCCCAAATTTGGGCGGGGCAGAGCAGGGTCTCAGAAGCACCAGGCTCTGGCAAATGAACGCAGTTAGCCAGCTTGATGGAGACTCAGATATGGTGGCCACCAGTGTCTGCATACTGGGAAGGGGGTAGGCTCAACAAAGAAATAATGGCTTCTGCCAGCTCCTCTGACCGGGAGAAAACTGCCCCTCCAGCCCTTGTCCTGAATCCAGACAACTCAGTTTCACCCTATATGTCCCTGCTGCCTCTCCAGTGTTAGAACTCAGACCAATGATTTCATCGGTGAGTCAGTCCAAGGTGGCCCCTTTAAGAGGAATGCGTAGGACTCCAGCTGCCCTCCATCTCACTCAGCTACAGTCTCCGCTTGTTTTCACAACCAGAAATTATGGGACTTCTCTCCTTGGCACTGGGCTGGGGAGGGGCTGGGACCTCTTGCTCCTCCGTCAGGGTGGGGGACCTCCACAGCTGATTTTTAATGGTCACATGTGGGTATGTGACCTGACCATTCTGAATCTCTGTCCCTCCTACCTGTGTCGAGGTGGTTTCTTCTGTATGTCCTTATGTGTGGGGCTCTGGTTCAGCAAGATTTCAGGCGATTCTCAGTGATGGTTGTTTCATAGTTTAGTTGCAATTTTGATGTGGTTGTGACAGAAGGTGAGCACAGAGGTTATCTATTCCATCTTCTTGACTGGAACGCCTCACCTTGATTTTGATATAGGCTCCTTAATAAAAATAAGTAGCCTGGCTCGTTCCCACAATCTTTGTTGTCTTCATCCTTCTGCTCCCCATCCAAGTGGGTAAAAGTCGGCTCAGTTAAATGTGCACTCAATGTCAGCGTCCTTTATTGTACTTTGATGTGTGTCTCAGGTCACAGGCTAGGTGGGCAGGTTCCCCACCCGGATATAACTGCGCCAGTAACAGTGGCAGTAGGGGTGGGATGTATTGATGTTAACTCATTTTGCTTCGTCTTGATGTACAGTCATAAACTCTGGAATATGACTCTGGGTTCACCAACTCAGGGTAGGCCTCCAGAGGGGAATTAGGAGATAGCTCCAAGGGCTCTAGTCCTCTATACAAAGGAAGGTTCAAGCTAGTTCTTCTAAAGATATAGTAATATCTATTATCTTTGACCTCTGCCAAACCACTTCTGTCTGGATATTTTGGAAACCTAAAGACCATTCCTCCTAGGATTGAAACTCAGAATTAAGTGTAATCAACTACATAAGGTAAATCTGAGCCTAGTTTTTGAGATTTTTATCTTGAATTCCATCGGGGGGTCTCCTCTAGGGCACACCCCTTTGTGATTATAAGTTGGGTTCCCAAGTTCAGGTGATTCATTTATTTATTTTTTGATAAATGTTTATTGTGTGCCTACTGAATGCAAAACTTAGAATAAATCCAACGAGATCCTAGAGTTCATTGATTTTCTTAAAAATTCTAAAAAACAAAAATGCTAACTTTAGATTCATATGAATAGTTAGGATTAAAAAAAAGTCACAAACTGTTCAGGAAACAGTGATTTATTCTACTCTGGAGTAGAATATTGAATTCTAAAACATACTGATATGTGTAAATACATTTGGTAATGACACAATGTAATTTTTATGAGAATATACCTAACCACGAGCACTGAGATCCAGCCTCTTTTGAATGAATAAAATAAGTCAGACTTTTATTCATACTAATGATAATGGGAGTGACATATGCGCATAGAGTGAGTCTGTGGTTGAAGGCCCAGCTGATTAGGAGCTGTGTTCTGTGGTTTTTTCGACTTGTCTGTGACTAAACCCTATAGAATAGAGTCTGTCCCCATGTATTTGGTTTATAGAAAACTAGTAACATGATGTTGAATTAATGATCTAGTTTCTCAAAAGGGGAGACTATTGGCCTAACACCTCCCAAGTTGTAGCTGTCAACATGTTTAGTTTGGTTCTAATGGGAGCTAGGCTGGAGAAAGGAAAAGTTTTGTAGGAAAAGTTATGTGATATTAATAAGAACCACATTCTGTTTGATGTTCTCTCAAATTATATGTGCTTTATCTTACTAAAAATTGAACCATTCAAAAATAATAAATCTTTCTTTCCTATGGCCCACAAATGATCAACATTTTGGATGATCAAAAAAATTTTGTCCTAAAGATATCCCCACTTCTAGCTCAGCTTTATTTGCTGGTGCTGATTTATAGCTGAAAGCACCACTTCATATTTTTTCCAAGCATCAAAGTCATAATGTGTTTTACAAATACTCAAAAGTACTTAAAATCCATGAACCTCTGTATTCCTTTTTAAAATTCTTCTATAAGAATGTATTCAAATTGGTTAAACAGATGGCTTTCTATTTTTGAAAAAAAAAAAAAAGTACCACTAAGAATATTCACCTGAACATGGAGAACTCATACGTTAAATTTCATTCTGGTGTGCACTTTTACAACCAAGCAATTAACCTCTGAAAGTGAGGGTATTTGAAGGGAACAAGGAAAATCTTAAGATAATCTCACTAACACTGGTATGGACGTTTCAGATGCAGAGACGCTCCAGAAGGGTAATAATTAAAGACTAAAATATTTTATAAATATAGTTAAATTTTCAAGTTTTCCTGTTTCTTCCTTAGTATAATAAACTTAGGAGATAAATACTTTTAAGAAATGTTTCTTCATAACAGTGGGAACTGGGACAAAAATTCTTAGTGGGAGGATGAAGGTGTCGACATTAGTCATTTTTAGTTAGTCATGTTTGTTCATTGCTTAACACATGTAGAAGTCTCTTCAATGCTTTTGAATGGATACAGCAAATTATACCATGTAGAATCTGCACTTTAAGCTTATAATTTAGTTAGGCTGAGAAGGAATGGATTAATGAAAAGTTAAAAGGAAAAATAGACAGGAATAATAGATGGAGTGTTGAGGTAGTCCATGATCGTTACCTGAAACATTGCATTTATAACACAAAGTTAAAAGAATGAGAGACCATTATGGGATGAACAAGAAAGTGTTCCTTTCCTTACAGCTTGCCCTAAACCTTGAGAGACAGACCAATTTTGGAAAGGCAGAATTTGGGTACATGAAGGCAGAAGAATATCCTATTGGGGAGGAGAGTTCCATTTTGGAGCCATATAGATCTGGATTGAAATCTTGGTTCCATTGCTCTCAAGTTGTGTAATCTTGGGAGGTTACTCAGCTCTTCTGAGCATCCTGTGGAAAATGGGTTCAATAGTGATTCCTTTATTATTTTTCAGGATTAAAGGAGATAACACATATAATGTGATATATAATAAGCATTTAATACATGCTAATACCCTGAGTTGGAGAGAAAATCCTGAACAAGCATGGAGTAAGGAGAGAACCGGCCATGTCCATAGGGCAAGACTATTGAGTGAAGAATTAAGTAAAAGAAGTGGAGTGAAATAATGTGGGATGATAAATTAGGAGCAGAGGCAGTCATTCACTTGTTTCCTTATTCAATAATTTATTGAGCTCCTTCTATGTGGGAAGCTCTCTGCCAGGCATGGGGATAGAAACACAAAGGAGACTTAGCCATGAATTTCTGTTGGATATCAAGTAAAGAACTGGAACTTTATGTTGAGGAAAATTATATCTTTCAAGAAAGGAGGAACTTGAAAGTGGTATTTTTGGATGGTTAACTGGAATATATGAATTCTGACCCAAGATATGAATTTAGATGTTGTCTCCTAATGGTTGGGGCTTAATGTACCTACAATTCTGTTAACCAAGAACTTTTTGTCGCTCATTCCTATGATGGAGAGTCCATCTGAATGAGTGAGGAGGAAGGGCTTATGGGTGGAACTTCATCTCATCCTTTGAAATAAAACTGTGGCACTGAAACTGCTCATATTGCACTTGTTATAATTCTCATCTAATCTGGGATTTTCTATGCTTAATGAGTATTACATTGGGCCTATGGTCATGGTGACTCTTAGAAGTTGGCACCAGAATAACTGCCTGTTCAGGGCTAGGGAGAAACTTAAGAATCTAGACATTAGTGACTTTCTCCATCATTGAGTGGAGTGGAAGTCCCCTCCCTGTCAGTAATCTCTGTAACCAGAGATCCTGTGACAAAAACAAACAACCCCCACCCTCACAGAAATCACGGTTGTTCAACCAATAGTTGTAGATTGACTGAGCACAGATTTTTTTTAAAGAAGTTTTGCTTGGATAAACAGCTTCTATATTTTCTAGTGACAAATTCTTGGGTATTGCTCTCACCTCTATCTCTATCAACTACTATTCTTATCTCTACTTCTCCTTTTAGCCCAGGGCTCAGTAGAATACAGATCAAATGAAATGTGGAATCTATTGCTGGGATCTCCTAATACATGCTAGTTAATTATTAATTTTGATGGCCAATTTCTTTATTTCAGGGTTGGTACTATATTAAATTGTGGTACAGAAATGAAATAAAATTCCTTTTAAGGTAATCATTTTTGGTTCTCAGTCTGGCAAATGACACTGGGGCATGGAATGCAAGATATACAAGATATACAACTAATAACATCCTCTTTTAATACCTAAGCACCAGCTTTATGCCTATTGTTATATATTATTTTATACTTGGCTTTGACACCCACACACAGATATTTATTTACACAGAGTTCAATCTATACTGTTTCTTTTTTTTTTTTCCGGCCGTTTAGCTCAGGTGGTTAGGGCATTAGCTAATGAGAGCAAGGTCACAGGTTCAATCTTTGTGAGGGCCAGGAAGGTTTGCTTTGTTCAGTGGCCACAGATCTGGTCCAGCCAGCTGTCTAGCATATGTCTGCCCCAGGTCATAAGAGGACATGGCGGGAGTGTGTGGATGGACAAGAGCAAATCCATCACCACCATTAGAGAAAGCCAAGCCAAGCACGTGTCCTACTAATGGGGGTCAATAATGTCTCATTTAAATGAGGTTGACATTTTAATACCTTTTGCTGAGAGGGACTTTTGAACACCAAATTTAAACATTGTTGCTTTTTGTGTGAATAAATTTTTAGTAAATGAAAGGCTGTACAAGACCTCAGATGATTGTAGATTTCCAAATATAGATTAATAACTTAAACAGTTGAAAAGTTGGTTTAGTGTTAAAAAGGAAATTTCAATTACCTTCCCATTTTCTTAAAATCTGTCTAAGCTAGTGAAATAAAAATTAATTAGTTCTTCAGAGAGTGATTGATAATCATTACCTCATTTAAGAATGAGAATATTTTTGTTAAACTTTCTGATAATTAAACTATTAAAATGTTATCAAGAAGCACGTAAACTTAATTCCGTATTATTCCACTTTTTGGCCATTACCCAGCCCACACTTCCTAGCTTTCATTTCTAGGCAAACATGTCCCCCAGATTACTTCACTGTTTAGCATCATGTCCTGTTCGATTTCAAACGGGATCAATATCAACTCCATTCCAAAGTACTCTGCCTCAGCTGTGCTCCTCAGCTGGGTCTTTGTGAGCCATTTTAACAAAGAAAAGGGAAGGGTAGAGTACAGAAAGGGAATGTGGCAAGAGAAAGACCTGAGAATAATACGTCAGGGACTCTCTTTAAATCCATTGATAAAACCAACATTAGAACAATGATAACGAAAATATATATTAAAATCTTTTTGAATAGGTAATACATTCACAACACGTATCACAACAAAAAATATGAAATGGTATATTGTGAAAAGTTTTTCTCTCTCCCCTGTTTCTCATGTACCCAATTCTATCTCCTTTATATAATCATTTTTATTAGTTTCTTATGTACTCTTCTGGAATTTCTTTATGAAAATATAATTCCAACCCTCCCTTTCTTAATGCAAAAGTTAACACACCATAAACATTGTTTTTGATCTTGCTTTTTTCACTTAATATATTTTGGAGATCTTTCCTTATATGGAGAGTAGCCTCATTTATTTTCACAATTGTGTACTATTCCACTGAATGGATGTACTATAATTTATTTATCTAGTCACCTATTGATGGACTGTGATAGAGTTTATATTATGTTATATTATAGACAACAAAGTAATAAGCTACTTTGGAATGCATTACTAGAAAGCATTCTCAAGCTTTTAAAGACATTTACATATCATTCCATTACATGGATATATCATAATTTGTCTATCTAGTCTCCTTTTGGTGGACATTGAGTTTCTAATCTTTCAGTTCTATAGACACTGTTGTAATGACTAATCTTATACGTGTATTACATATGTGTAAGTAAATATGTAGAATTAATACCAAGATGTCACATTTGTAGTAAAAATGGCAATTTTAATGAAGTAAAAGTCATAAAAAATTATCGTCACATTATTCAATTAAATATTTTCATTTTCTAAGTTTCCTTTATGCCCAAGTCATTTTTGCCTAGTTGCTTTTTCCACTTGATATTATCATATGGATATTTGAAGGGTATAGATTCTTAAGCTACAGCAAGAATTAAAAAGTTGAGGGAACCCCAATGAGGGGAAGCTTTAATGGAGTGTGACAGGGAGTTATGTCCTTCTGGCAGTGTCAGAACCATACAACAAATTTAAAATTAGAAAGCCTGTGTAGTTTACTTAAGGTTATAGAAAATGACTTTTGTGAGAAGTCTGAGCCCATGATAACTGCATGAGTGCAATGTTTGGTTATGAGTGATATTTTTCAGTTATAGACAATTTTCAGATACTATTAACTTTGAGAAAAGTAGAGAAAAACTCTTCTTTTACTGAGCTGGGAATTTTATAAGAAAACAAGTCAGTACTAGTCACAATTAATATTGGTATGTGCAATTAAAAAAATTTACATTCAGGTAATTTTATTTGATGCCTTTTTAAGTATGATATGAAGAAGTCTAACAATTATTTTAAAGAAAGAAGAAATAAGTAGAATATAAGGTAAATTTTAGGGAATATGGCCAAAGAGCTCTTTCTGTAGTAGTTCTCAACCTACTCTATACATCAACCACATATCCTTGTAGTTAACATTGTTGGACATCTCTCTTTTTTTTTTTTAGGTGGTCGCAAAAGTCAGTTATTTTATTTTATTTTTTTAAATTTATTAGTTTCAGGTGTACAAGACAAGGTAATACTTAGACGTTCATCATTTATATCCCTCACACTGTGAACCCCCCTCCCTCCATCCACTATCCCTTCGACCTCGCACCGAGCCATCACATTATATATATAAAATTATAGTTGGCATTCATTATTGTTTAGCTTCTGGTGTACAGTGAACTTGTTATGTGTGATTAATACAACCCTTTCCTTTAAAGACAGGACATTTAAGTCAGTCATGGATGGAAGACTGGGTTAAGATGGGGTACTTTAAGACCTGTGTTATTTTGGGGCTGTTTTCATGACATTTGTTGCTATATACATTATTTTTTTCAAAAAAGAAAAAGAAAAGAGGAGCATTTATAAGTAATTGTCATTCAAAATGTACGTATTGCATTTGTAATGGAATTATGAGTATTAACACTGGCAATGAAATGAGAGTAATATGTTTAATTAAAGTTAATTGGACTGGTTGGTACACCACTACCCTATTTTCCCGAAAATAAGACCTAGCCAGACAATCAGCTCTAATTCGTCTTTTGGAGCAAAAATTAATATAAGACCCGGTATTATATTATATATATTATATTACATTACATTACATTACATTATATTATATGACCCGATCCTATATTATAGTAAAATAAGACCAGGTCTTATATTAATTTTTGCTCCAAAAGACACATTAGAGCTGATTGTCCAGCTAGGTCTTATTTTCGGGGAAACACAGTAGGACAGCTATGATATTTAAGATATCATTCTAGACCAGATTTGTCCCATTAAACTTTTGGTGGTAATGGAAATGTTCCATATCTGTGCTAATCCAGCAGCCCCTAGTCACATGTAGCTATAGAGCACTTGAATGGGGTTAGTGCAAATGAGGAACTGAATTTGCCTTGTTTCATTTGAGTTAATTAAGTTTGAATTTGAACAGCCACATGTGAACTAATGGTTACTGGGCTAGACAGTGCAGCTGTAAACAATTCTTGGGGATTCTGAACATGTAGAATCACAGCATCTCAGAACTGGAATAAACTTTAATGTTTACCCAGTCTGGTGCTTTGATTTTATAAATGGGGAAACTGAAGCCCAGAAGGTGAAATGCCTTGTCCAAGAGCACGTGGATAGCGATGAGCAGAGTTGGTACCTGGCCTTCTGATGCCCTGACTCCCAATTGGGTGGACTTTTGACTCTACCGTGCTGCCTCTCCAGTTTTGACAGTCCGGCTGTGGCCACACCCAGTTAAAGATGATTGATTGGTAGATTGAAAAACTGAAGTCAGACAAACAAATGAAGAAACAAAAACTCATAGACACACAAAATAGTTTAGTGGTTACCAAAGGGTTAAGGGGGTGGGGGTGGTAGATGAGAGTGATGGAAGAAGAACTGACTCTGGGTGGTGAACACACAATGTGATATATATAGATGATGTATTACAGAATTGTATACTGGAAACCTATGCAACTTTACTAACAATTGTCACCCCAATAAACTTCAATTAAAAAAAAAGAAAAGAGAAAAAAGAAAACGTGGTCAAGCTTAGTCCTTCACATCAACCAGCCAAGAGATGTGTGCTAGACATGGTGCTAGACATTGAGATCAGGAGGGAGGTAATTGGGCATAAAGAACCCACAGTCAATTTGGGAAAGCAGGAGTGTGTGTGTGTGTGTGTGTGTGTGTGTGTGTGTGTGTGTGTGTAGGTATCCACACAGGAAGCATTGACTGCCATAAATTGGCAGGAGCCAGAAATCTCCAAACTGTCTTCTTTGCTTATAGAGATCTGATTTGGTCATGGGACTTCTGGAGTGGACTTCAAGAGTCATCTTCTGCTTCTAATGAAACACATTTATGTAATTACGTTATATTTATTATATAGACTTTTTCTATGGCATGTCAATGACTGAAAATAGCTTCACATGCTCTTTTGTTCAATCCCTGATTTGGCAATTTGGTAATTTTTTAGTATTTTTGTCCTTGCTGCAAGTGATCTGTTAGAAATATTGTTTAAAATATTTTGTCCAACTTGGGTAACCTAAAATGATACTTGGTATTTACTAATCTTGAACTTTATAAATCAGTTTCTCATTCTCAGTGGAATTTTTTTTAAAGATGTTTCCTGTATAATTATTGCCTCCTTTGATCTCATGCTACATTTGGTCTTTCAGATAAGGCAGACCAATAATTCCTCAGCTATAACTTCAGCAACACTGATAACTATCATGCATTGTGTGACATGCAATTCATTATTCAGTTATGAATAACCACTGTGGTCCTATATTAAATGTTTTACAGCTCATCTCTCCATGGCTCACTGAGTTAATACAACACTTATGACTATTTTTGTGTCCAGAAAGGATAAAATGGCATATAATATTTAAATTAAAACATTTTAAGACATCTTAAAAAAAGAAAATAACCACAGTGAAATAAATCTTCATATGTAACTTAGTTATATTATTTTATTCTATCCAATAAAGGGGCCTCATTTCTTTGATGTGTCTGGTAATTCTCATTACTGCCTTCTGGTAAACTGGATGAATGTGTAGAAGCAAGATTCAGTCTTCAGAAAGCTCATGATCAACATTTACTGATGTTCCATTATCCTTATTTATCCATTTTATAATGTACCGTTGAGTTATTCGCCTGACATAGAGACCTCTTTGGAATGTAATCGAAAACAAAAGTTTGGTTCAAGATCTGATCACATACTTAAGGACAATCTTCCTACAGTTTTCAGTTCACCAAATAAAGAATTGGCAGTCTGGAGATGCCTGGAAGAGCAGTTTCCTAATTTTGAGTCTTTGGCAAGCTGGAATTCCACCTGCTAAAATTGAACAGTGTAGAGATTGTTATCCAGTGGATACGTTTGCAACTTTCTGTTCGGTGCTCAATAAAGCAGACTGTATTACTGTGCTGGAAAAATTTAACTTGCTGTTCATTTGAGTATTAATCTATCAAAATATTTCCTGGACTTATTTTACAAACTAACAAAAGAGCCATTATACATTTACCATCAGAAAGTTCTTAGTTCATGTTGATATTTTTAATTCCTTAATTGAATGGTTTTACTTCCTAGCTTAATGTAGACATTATTTTCAGATTATTAGTGAGCTAAAAAAAAAGTTAATTTGCAAGTTGAATTGGATTTTTGTTACAAACTGAAAAGCCTTTTTGTAGCCCAAGAACATTTTTTTTCCTGGGCCCTGATTCTTCCTAACACCACTCTGCCTGCAGCCCCTCTGCCCTGCAACAAGGCTCCCTCAATCTTTAATTTCTACTTCTCTTCAGCAATGTGTCTCCTCTGTCAATAGTATATACTTGCTCTTTTAGGACTAACTGATTCGCAAACATCTTAGGAAGGATGTAGATGTTTAATATGATACAAGAGGAGAAAAAGCAATGAGAGCATAAAGTTTTCTGGCATAGATAGGATAAAAATCTGGTCAATTTACAACATAAATTTGAGCTCTAGCTCTAAAAGACTTTTATATTGATTTTTCCTGAAAAAATCATTTTGAGGTGATAATATATATAAAGTTATTTTTTTCTAATTTTGCATGAAAATCCAGAACAACAGCTTGAAATTTTTTCTTTTCCAATCATGCCTGAGACTGTATTTTTTCCCTCTTTTCCTGTGTAAAGGTTTTAGCAGAGGAGGTCGAAAGTTTGTTTAAACGTGGAAAGAAATTTTTCAAAAATTGTAGACAAAAAGCAAGCAAGCAAACAAACAAACAAACAAAAATAAAACCAAAAGCGTAGTATGGTTATTTCTACCTTAAAAACATAAAATAGAAATTGTTTGAATTCTGCTGTTTTTCCTTGCTCTTACTCAAATTTGTATGTGTATGTGTGTGTGCACATGTGTGTGCATATGTGTGTGTGTAGCAGAGTTCATGGGTATACATAAACTATTAAATACAAGAGACTTTAATGGAAGGAATGAGCTACAGTGAAGACCTTGTCTCCACAAGCAAAATCAAAGGTCATTTAATAATTATCAGGTGAATTTGAACTACATAGAAAAACATGATGGTTGATTTGGGTACCAAATTCCAATGTCTTCAACGATAATTTTGAAAACATGAAGACAAATCTTTATTTATGTAGATCTAACTTAAAGTGTCTAGAAACTTAAAGTTGGGCACTATCAGTATGAGCAGCCTGCACCTACCTAGGCAAGGTTTTGCCAGAATAAAAATCTCTATTTAATAATAACCTTTTTATTAAGTCCCTTCTTTGCAACTGTCCACAGGGACTGTTTCCTTTGCTTAGCTGTCAGGATGGTGCAATGAAAAGAGTCAGAAGTTTTACAATCAAAAGACCCAATTCAGAGGCTCAGAACTGTGGGAATTTGGGAGTCATGTAGCTTCCCTGAGACACAATCGTGTCTTCTATAAAAGGGGTAACTAATACCACCTATCTTACAGGGCTGCTGTGAGGGGAAAAAAATTCCTTATGTAAAAGCATCTAGTAATGGATGTTATACATGGTACATACTCAATACATTTTATATTCATAGCATATGAAGGACTGATTATTACTGATTAAACATTTAGCTGTATTTTGCAATGTGACATCTATCTTATAGTATTTTGGGGTTATCTCATTAATAGTCAATGCAGCCCAACAACAGGTATCTATAGTATTTATTTGAGTCATCTGATCATATGCAAATGAGGAAAGGCATAATAGACAGAACACCTCTTTTAAAACTTCGTGGAGAGACGCCTGGCTGCCCTGAGTGTTTTCTTTCTGGAGATCTTGAAGCGTGTTTAATTCCTTGCCTAGCAGTGGCTATTTACTGAAATAGTTTTATTGTGGACCCTCTGGGGTCTCATACAGCCTTCTCACGCCGCCACACATCCACACTCCTTAGCACAAGTAGAAGCTCACTTCTTTTGGAAAATTATAGTAACTCTCAAAGGCTCAGGAGATGGAAAGGGTTGGAGTAGAGAGATGGCTGCTTCCTTTGGTTCACCTGGCCTGAGATTTCCTGCCAGTCCCCTAAACGAGCTTTAAGAGGCACCATATGATCTCCATAACGTCTTCTGACATCCCCTGTGTCTTCTTTGCAGCAGGAAATTCTCCACCTCCTATGTGAAAATCGCCCCTGTGGCTTATCCTAAGCTCTGAAGAGGAAAGGGCTACGTCAAGGACAGACTTCTCATCTGCAGGCTATTCAGTGTATTGACTGGCATACCTCTCCTAGTCTGTGTGTCCTACTGGAGGCCTAGGCCCCTTGAGCTATAGAATCTCATGTCCATGGCGGGGGAGGGCACTACTTTAAGAGATAAAGCTTTGTGGCCTTGAGATCTGTGTGTCTTTTCCTTCTCTGCAAGCCATTCCATTTACATAATTGTTAAAAGGGAGGTGCCTGGAATCAGGTAACCCTTGCCATGTTGTAGGACCTTTAGTCTGTCTTTGTTATTTAAAATAGGCGTAATAATAATATTACATAGGCTCATCGCAGGTGCTGACACACATGTGTTTTACTGCTAAGAATAACAAAGTGCGAATAAGGATGAGAAGTGCTTCAGAATCCTGTATGGTTTGCTCAACCCTAGTTGAGCAAAGACTAATGATGCTGATGGAGACTGACTCAGGGTGAGCTCCCCCATCCTGGTTCTAGTGCTTGCTGCATGGTGGGTCCTACCTACACTTGTCCTGTGGGGTTAAGCCACTCCTGGTTTCAACATTCGCGGGAGCCTGGGCTAGGGGGATGTGGCTGAGAGAGGCAGGATTTTCTTCGTTGGTTTCTCAATGAGCCATAACTCTTTCAGATTCACTGCTCACATATGGCCTCCAAGCAGATCTGGCAGTTCCCATCCATGATGCAGGCTGGGAAAGGTAGGGTCTGGAAAACTCATAAAAGCAGACTGAAGGGTAAAGGAAAATCAATCTTCTCCGCTTTGGACCCAGTTGATGAGAATCATTCTCCCTGATTCTCCATAAATTGGAACAAGGCTTAGGACACTAATCCTACTGTAATACTATTTGAAGACGAATACTGACATTTGTGACATTTAAATAACAGTTCAGGTCTGCTATTAAACCAGGGCCTCCAACTGTTTAACCTTTGCCCTTGTGTACTATTACCCTTGGTCCAGTACAGGCAAATGTATTTATTAATGCCTTTCAGCTTTCTGGTGACACATGTATATTTAGTTTTGCTGGTTACATTGCTTCATGTGAACTGCACTGCACCAAACACATTTACTTGAAAACTTTTAAAAGTGATACATTCCAAGGCTCTCTCTCCTAGATTGTTTTTCTACAGTTAGAGGTAAGTAAAAAGTCGAGGCAGTTATCCAGAAACCTTCCCAAGGGTGGAGGAAAGTATATTTCTTCAACTAAAATTATTTACAGAAATTCAAAGCCATTCATTCATTCAACAAAATTTCTTAAGTGCTTTTAATGTATTACATACAGTGCTAGATCCAAAATAAGGAAGATGTGGACCCTGCCCTTAAAGAACCATGGGATTTTCTGGCCTTGCTCACATTGTTCAGCTCCTTAATTTATAGGCACCTTAGTCTGCTTCATTGATGGACAAAATCTTTACTGGTTTCAAAAGAGTAGATTCTCATTTAGTTAAAGTCATGTTAACTAATGAATTAGAGACTGGGGGATATGGATCTTTTCCATTCAGATATGATATTTAATACCAACACTGTTGGTATTAAAGTCAGGAATAACCTCCTTTTCATCCCTTGGATATTTTCCTAAACAGGAGAAAATATTTTCTGTGATGTTTTTTTTTATCATCACATACCATTTCCTGAGCATCAAAAAATCTGCTCCACAGCTGATGAAGAATTGAGTGGAGTCACTTTACTACCGTGTTTCCCCGAAAATAAGACCTAGCCAGACAATGAGCTCTAATGTGTCTTTTGGAGCAAAAATTAATATAAGACCCAGTCTTATATTGTATTATATTATATAAGACCCAGTCTTATATTATAGTAAAATAAGACTGGGTCTTATATTAATTTTTGCTCCAAAAGACGCATTAGAGCTGATTGGCTAGGTCTTATTTTTGAGGAAACACAGTATCCGGGTCACCTTAAGGCCTGAGATTATAGTTTTGTTTTATATTAAGTTAGTCTCAGCCTGGTTGGCACCTGATAGACCCAAACTTAATGACTGGTCTGCCAGTTTCTAAATGTGTGAAATTTAGCAAAAGGCTAAACTTCACAAATCTCAGTTTCCTCATCCATAAAATAGGTTAATAGTACTTACCTTGTTGAGTTGTTGGGAGGATCAGAGAAAATAATTCTGAAAAGGTAAGTAACATAGGGCCTGGCACAGCACAGCCCCTGTTCTAGTCCTCATGTTTTAGAGAGCCTCTCACCCCACTCTGGCTCTTTTCCAGCTCTGCCACTTGTCATAGCACAAGCCTTCTAGGTAGGTCAGTGGGTCTAAACCGGGAGTGATTTTATCCCCAGGGAGACATTTGGCAATGTCAGAAGACTGTTTTGGTTGTTAAAACTTTGGGAGGGAGGAAAGCTACTTGCATTTAGTAGGTAGGAAACCGAGATGCTGCTAAACATCCTATAATGCACAGGAAAACCTCCTTTCCCCTACGACAAAGACTTATCCAGAGCAAAGTATCAGTAGTCTCAAGGCTGAGAAACCCTGCTCTGTGTCCTTTGGATCCTGAAGTCCTCTCCCCAGGCAGCCCATTTCCAAGGTCTGTGTGTCTCATCACCTGGGCTCATGGGGTGGCTCTTTAGAGGGATGTGGGTAACACTTGGATGTGTAGGATGGGTTGTCCACATGTGTATGTGAGGCTCCTCTCGGTACCTGAGGTGGAAAAGAAGAGGGGTGGTTCTTGGGCCAGCTGTCTCACACCACCATGTGGAACTCTGAGGTGTCTGAGAAGTGGAACCTGACCTTCCAAGTCGTTCTGCAGGTAAATTTGTCAAGGTCAGGTGCTAAAACATTTTGTTTGTAAGCTTGATTTATGACTTTAAATATTTAGATACATGATATGTGGGCCTTTGTTTGCATTTTTGCTCTGGGTCCCACAAATGTTAGGTATGGGCATGCCAGTTAGATTTCCAAAACTCTGCCGCTTTCCGTCTCCGTGGTGGAGATAACTTGATCTCCATATTTTAGGCTCAGATCTAAGAATTCACCTTTATTTAAAGCAGATGACGTGTGAATGACTCGACTGCCACATACTCCAAGTGCTGAGTCTTAGCACCAGTTTGTTAGGTTGCTAGTTTGTTCCAGAGTTTGTGATCTATTTTTGTCAGTAAAACATTTATGGTGACCATCTTCACAATGACCTCTTTTCCTGAGAACTTCACTTCAGCTCAGGCATGAGCCTCAGGTTAGTATCATCTGATCTAAGCGAGAGCCTTTAGAATCTCTTTCAGGTCAGTCTTTGTGAGTGGCTGTAACTCAGTGCTGTATGCATGAGAGCTGCTGTTGAACAGCCAACTTGCACCATAAAGAAAGGCAGTAGGAAGAGAATGGAAGAGAGAGAGAGAGAGAGAGAGAGAGAGAGAGAGAGAGAGAGAAAGAGAGAGAGAGAGAGAGAGACACCTGCCTGATCTGCGTGGGTTCTTGATGGCTTTCCTGTTCTGGAAAGATCTCTGGGTTCAGATACCTCACTTTCTTCTAAGAAATTCTCTTGTTTGCTTAAACTGGATTGACTTGGTTTCTCTTATGTGTAAAGACAGGACTTGGACTAAGACCCCATCTTTCAAATCCCTCTTTTGATAACTTTCTTTAAATCTCAGTGTCTTACTTGCATCAAGTCTGCCCTTGTTCTCACTAGCGTGCTGACGGGCAGGGCAGTGGATTCAGCCGGCTGCTGGATGTCACACTTTGCCTGCCAGCAGGACCCTTCCCTTATCACTTACACGTGGGGATTGACTCCTAGGAGCTGTCCAACATCAGTGGCTAGGTTTGCTGGTGGGCCCTATCTATCTCCTTCTAGTTACATGAAACAGGACCATTTCGGCCACGTCCTCAATGTGATGTGCTCTGTTCTCTAGAAATTTTCCATTTAAAACTGTATCTACATGCTCCCAAACATCCAAGTAAAACTCCCCCAATAAGTGGGTAATTGCATTTGGGAAATTTTTGAATAGACAAGAAAACAAATTTTCACCTGGACATATGCAGTTTCTAGATGTAATCTTCTTTTTTTTAATAATTGACCTAATGTAATTTTTATTTATTTATTTATTTATTTATTTATTTATTTATTTATTTATTTGTATTAGTTTCAGGTGTACAACACAATGTAATAGTTAGACATTTATCATTTATATCCCTCACACTGTGTCAATCCCCCTCCCCCCATCCACTATCCCTCTGACATCGCACAGAGCCATTATTACATTTCCACTGTCTATATTCCTAATGCTGTACTCTACTTCTTGTAACTATGTCCATAATATATATGTATATATATATATATACACACACACATATAAAATTGTAGTTGACATTCATTATTGTTCAGCTTCAGCTTCAGGTATACAGTGCAGTGATCATTAGATGTAATCTTGAGTATGTATTGTTGCAGAAAAACTGGTAGGAGAATACACAAATGAGTATTAAGATGTTAGCTCAGAGGACATGAATGGAGTTGTGGCTGAGCGTATGTGTGAGTGTGTGTGAGTGTGTGAGGGATGAGTGAGTGAATGAATCTGCTACTTTCCAAGAATTTTATGGATGTTTTCTCTCCAATCTGCACTATGAAAACATGTAGTAGGTATTATTATTTCTATTTTTACAGATAAGAAAACTAAAACCCCTGTTAATGATAAAGGTGATGTTTGAATTCAGGTTTCTCTGATTCCAAAAGTATAAGGTACTCCCGTTGGGAGATATAAAAACTAGCAGTTTTCTGGTAGAAGAAAAATTGTAGGAATGACTATTTTTAAAAAATCAATTTGTGTCATGCAAAAAAAAAATAGTTTCTAAGAAATCACTTAGAAATTCTGTTATGTTACTTAAAAATTGTGGCTTTTTTTTCTCTGTGTTTGCTTATGTGAGTATTTAAGCCAGCTTCTCGGAGACCCTGTTGACACATTAATACAGACAAATTTTTGTTAAGGGTAAAAAAATCAATATGGCTTTTAGGTGTAGTAGTTAAGACAATTAATTGACTGGATTGCTCACTCTCCATTTTGTCCTTGCTGATCCTCTTTTAGTTTTCTCCCTGTGGTTTGTCCATCTTTTCTCATTTTTATCTACGCTATTCAATCTATGTCAACTAATTTATTTGGATGGGTTTGTCTGAAGTTTTTTTATGTATAGACTCAGGATGATTGTCTGGCTAATCTGATCATCTAAGCTAATATTATTGTTAAAATGAATTAAAGAAAAAGGCAAACAAATTCCAAAACTCAATTCCTTGACCTCCTAAACATTCTAGTTTTATGATTCCAGGCTTAGCCTGGCCATAATTTTAAACTCAAGAACTGTACTTAAGAAAATTCTATTCCTTAATAAGAAAGTAAAATATCGATTTTTCAGGCCTACTGAAAAAAAAAAAAAGAATTGAACTTATAGATCTATGTACAAAAAAGATGTTTACATCTTTTTTGTACATAGTTTGTCATGATAAAGAGAATTCTATGCCAACAGTTTTATGACTTAGTTTTGTTTATTCCTAAAATTTCCAGTTTAATGGAGATATCCAGGATCATGTTAAGTCAGGAAGTCTTACTATGGGTATTGAGTAATAAGATTTTTTTTTTCAAAATTACTTTGATCAATAACTAGCATCATTTAAAGTCTTACAAATTCTACCAGCTATAGGAGGAAAGTAAAGGACTCATTAAAGAACCATGTCCACATTAGAAAAAAATGATGAATCTTTTCATCACTTAGCAGCATGGTGATGCTCCAAATATAAGGTATCCCCCCCTTGGAGTTATTTATGAGCCAGAGGGGAGGGTGGACAGAACTTCTTTTGAAGTTAAACATCTTGCTTGGATGAGCAGATACGTTGCATCAAATCAAAGTAATAAAAAGACAAAATGCTTTATTAAATCTTCTTTATCACTATATTGTGCTCCAATAGGATGATCTAATTAAAGACACAGTTGAGCCTCTTTTCATCTGAAGAGGAGTTCAGAGGCTTTCATTATTAAAAGGCTTGCACAGAAACAAGTACATTGCTGTATTGCTTCCAAGTTTTTTGGCCGGGTCTCCTTCCTGTTTGCTCTAATTGTTATGGATGTCTTGGCTGCCACTTTATGCCTTGATACTAATTAGTCCTTTTCATCTTCAAAGTACCTGGAAGGCACTAACATGATTAATATTCATAATACCACTCTGAGGTAGGCACTGGAAGTGCTATATTCTTTTTGCAGATATGGAAACAAAAGAAAAGAATTTGAAGCAGTATTTATTTGAATGCTGATGATCAACGCTTTGCTTGCTGGTTCTGAGTTCCCAAACGTCTAAGCTCTGTGCCTTTCCTCACACCTTCCCATCAGATGCTGCCAATTCATTCCGAGTAACAGGAGACTTCTTCCAGTAACCCATTTAGTCACCATCATTATCATCATCAGAAAAATGTATACGAGTGTGAGAAAACTCAGTTAGTGATTGCCCTTCAGTTAGAGTTTCTCTAGGGCCTCTTGATTTAACAAGCATTCATTAGGTACTGAATTGAGTTTTAATATAATTCTCAAAGAATATCATTCTTGCATAGAACTTCATTCAGCTTGGACTAAATTAGGGATCAAAAACTAGCAGCTGCATATATATCTTCATTGTCTACACTTTTATTTTTTAGAATTTGCAATTCTTTTTTTTTTAATTAAAGTTTATTGGAGTCACAATGGTTAGTAAAGTTACATAGGTTTCAGGAATACAATTCTGTAGTACATCATCTATATATCACATTGTGTGTTCACCACCCAGAGTCAGTTCTCCTTCCTTTACCATATATTTGATCCCTTTTACCTCCTCCCCCCTTACAATGGTTTAGTGATTACCAGAGGGTAAGCAGGGAGAACTTGTAATTCTTGTGATGAGGTTTGTGCTCGTTAGGTCACCACAGACCCCTTTACCTTCTACTGCTTTACACAGAGTCGATTCTGTATAATTTGTGTTAACTGCCCAACTGCTGAAGGCATGCGAGTTTACTGACTAAATAGAGAAGGGAAGGATTATCTTATTCCCCAAACCAAGACAAATTTGGTAAATTGGGAAAATTGGTAAATTGTTGAGTTTCTTTGACATCATGTCACCCCTGTCCAAACATGATCTTTTCCCTTTCCCTGTCAAATTCTTATTCTTTTATTTCATTTAACATTCTCAGAGGAAAGTAATCTAATAAAGGAATCTGCACTTGATATTTTACCTCTGCAGTGCTACTGGGATTTAAAAGAATGGTAACCACGCCTTCATCTCCGGTATAGGCCAAGTCAACGGATTTTTTTTTTTTTTTTTGGAATAATGTCATGATTGTAATCTCAAGTCATATGAGATAGTTGTGATTATTGGCTTTTACATTCTGTGAGGATAAGGCATGTCCTATCCTAAAGCTTGTTTTTCCTAAATTCAGATTTCTATGTCAGAATCTAGAAAACGAAGATATCAACAAGTAAATGTTAAAAAGTAACCTAAAACATTGCTTATTTCCTTAGGCTTCTCTCTGTATTAATGGGAGACTGGAAAGAGACTCTATTGAGGTAGTGACACAAAGAAAGCTCGGCAGATCCTCTGAGGTTTTTATTTCTATCCTGAATTTGATGCTGACCTGCCTGGACCTCGAGTTTCAGACGTAGGTAGAACGGAGATGTCCAACCATGATGAATGATCTTAGAAAGAGGGTCTGCTCGGATAACAGCAACTATTAGTGAGAAACGTGAAACATTCCAGTTGCGACCTATTCCAGAATGGACCTGCAGGCCTCAGAGGTGAAAGCCGAGAACACAGCCTCATCATTTCTCCTGTGCCAGCTCTAGCTTCACTTTACATTTCAACTTGAGCTTAGTTGAGTTAACTCAGCCTAAGTCCTCAAAGGCCCAGGGAGCACAAAAGCAATTCACTTTCCGGGACACGGGTATCTCAGTTAATTCCTTTAGCCTTCCATTTTTAATTTTTATAGGTTTTCAGATTTAGATTAACAATAATTTGTGATCAAGGTTAAATTAAAGTTTATTTTATTTTTGGTGACATTTTCACAACGAATTTGAACTTAGGTCTCATTTTGGAGAAATATTTACAAAGAAATAACATCAAATTGCATGGTCTAAATGCCACGCCATTCAACTATGTAAATAGCAGCCGAGATGTTTAATTGAAAATAAAACACTGGTAAAATGTAAATATTTTTGTTCCAGTTGCTCTGAGTGTAGGCTTCAATGGCACAAATGAATGCAGTAACTGGTGGAAGTTAGAGTTTGTAATAAGGTCCTATAACTCTAGTGTGTCTGGAAACCTTTAATAATTACTGTATCCTTCAATGTTGTTCAGTCCACTTTTCTTTTTTTTTTTAATATATTGGGGTGACAATTGTTAGTAAAATTACTCGGTTTCAGGTGTACAATTCTGTATTACATCATCTATAAATCTCATTGTGTGTTCACCACCCCAGTACACTTTTCAAAACACACCCATTTTTTGTCACAAAGATTGGCTGTTTGACACCATCTACACTGGCATTTTAATGTACAATTCAATGTACCATCAGGGAGTTGATTTCTTCATTCATTAAGCTCTTCTGTGGCTATATATATAGATTGCTTCATGCCCTCAAGCCAGTAGGAGTACACCTGGCATCTGAAGCGTCAAATTAGTAGTGTTTTGAATTTGCTTATCTATTTATGTAGCTGTAACTCTGTGTTGTATGAATCAACCTCTGTATCCCAAGCAAAACCCTCACAGGTTACATCTTGACGAGTGTAATATTGCAGGAAACTTCCATACTTGGTTATGGGTTAAGGAATGTACAATTACCTTGGAGAGAGTTATCTAAATATATCTACTTTTTGGAGAGGGGTCCTCTATTCCAGATTTATGGGTTCTAATACAAGAGGATGAAATTGTAACACCTTTTGACCCAAACTTTGATGGAGGCAAAGGATTATTTCAATGATCCCAATCGATTGCATATTTTATCTTCAAATTACATTAATGGAAGAACTCCCATTACTTTTTTTGAAAATCTGTATCTAGGGAGGAATTATAACTTAACTATTAAGAGCATAGATTCTGGAGCCAGATCTATTGGATTAGTTATGAAACCTTGGGCAAGTTACTTAACCCCTCAGCTTTCTCATATGTAAAATAGGATAAATATAATACCTAGTTTATTGGGCTGTTGTAGGATGTTAAATGAAATAGCATATGTAAAGTAATTAGAACAGTGCCTGGCACAGTGTGGTATAAATGTAGTTATTATTCATTTAATTAGTAAATATTTATTAAGAGCTTTTACTATTTAGCACCTATTAATACACATCAACTTTCTATATTATCTTTTATGATAAACAATTGTTATATTTTATAGATTTATTTTATTTTTTCCAGCATTACCTGACGTATGGTTGACAAGAATTGTACATGTTTAGGCCTTTGAGTCTTTGAGCCACGGCCCGCGCCTAAACATTTGGAATTTTTTTTTTTTTTTTTTTCTTTGGTTGTTGAGAGCCCACCGGCCCATGTGGGAATCGAACCGGCAGCCTTCGGAGTTAGGAGCATGGAGCTCTAACCGCCTGCGCCACCAGGCCGGCCCGCGCCTAAACATTTGGAGTGTACTTTTTCTTCTAATAAACTTTCACCACTTAAAAAAAAAAGAAATGTATATGTTTAGATTGTACAATGTGATTTTTAAAAAGGTGTACAATGTGATTATTTAATATGCATATATAGTGAAATAATGACTGTGGGGACATAGTCCTAGAGAGCAGTTTCCAGGCTCTCGGCCTCACGTGGAAAGGTGCTGGCTCGGTTATTAGATGGCCATCTGCTGTGGCTGGGTGGCCATCAGCTCTTACCGGTTACCATTAGCCACTAATATAACTGCCGTGGCTACGCTGGCAAGTGGGGTTGGTTGGTTGGCAGAAAAGCCGTAGGCAGGTTGCGGGTCGTGTGACTCCTGCTTCCTGTGTCTCCAACCCAGGCGCCAGCGAGAATACATAGTGGCATGACTCCCCTATCTATGGATCCGTTGGTGTTCCTTTTTGGACTCACCATATCCTGCGTTCTTATGCAGGGAGTGGGAGCAGAGACCCCGCATGACAATGACCACAATCAAGGTGCTTAATACATCTATTACCTCATATAGTTAGCATTTGTTTTTGGTGGTGAAAAAAATTTAAGATCTACTCTCTTAGAAAATTTCTAGTATACAATACAATATTACTAACTATGATTACCGTGCTGTATATTCGATTCTCAGGACTTTCTCATCTTATAATTGAAAATTTGTACCTTTTGACCATCTCCCTATTTTCCCCACCCCCCAGAGAAACAATTCTTTAAGGAAGTAAACCTCATTATAGATTCTCCCTGCTTTATTCCTTGCAGTGAGGGTCAGCTTTTGAAGAGTTAAAATCTGATGAAAATGTGCTCAGATTTGGCAAAATTCTTAGTATGAACACTTTTTTTAAAATTTAAAAGGCAGCATATGGACTTTAGTAAGCAAATATGCAATAAACTATTTTTGACCTTTTAAAAAGTTGATCTTTATTTTATTCAAATGGTAAAAATATCCTGAAGAGTAAAGTTCCATGTTGAATTGCATTTTTGCCTTTATTTAGTGAAATAATTATGTGCAAATAATGCTTTTAGATTTCATATTTTGTACAAAGAAAATTAAAGTATAAGCTGACAGAAATCACCTAAAGCAAAAAATGAAAAAGATCTGATCAAACATTGGAATCCAATTTGAAAATATTCTTTTTAGTTAAGAAATGGTTGATTCTTATTTTCTAGCATAAGGGTCAAAGATCTCAGAATCTATTATTTGGCTCTCTGTTACACGCGTGTCTCTTTATATGATCGAAGTCAGACAGAACCCAGGAACCATTTTATAACTCCAAGAAAAAGATTGATGTGAGGCTCATCTATTTTGTTTCCCATTGAAAGCATTACATTTCTAAAGCTCAAAATGGACTTCGTCAGAAGTAGAAAATTATTTCCCAAATTCAAAGTCTTTTTAAAAAACAAATGAAGGCAGCACATTTATAATAAACCTTTCGGGTGTGTGTGTGTGTGTGTGTGTGTGTGTGTGTGTGTGTGTGTGAGAGAGAGAGAGAGAGAGAGAGTGAGAGAGAGAGAGAGAGAGAGAGATTCCATTATTCAACTTCCCTTTTATTAGTCCCTGGTCCCACTTTGGTAAAGACTCCCTCTGTGGAGCTAGGGAGCTGCACAACTGGCGGAAGGGGCCAGACCCTCCCTCCCTCTTCCTGGAGGAAGCCATGTAATTTAGATTTGGGCAGTCAGACATTGTCTTTTGCGACTTTGAATCTTGAGCAACTGTGTAAGCGGGCAAGGGATGGATGGAGGGCATCTGCTGGCAACAGCCGCCGTGGGATTGGGGCAGCCTGTTCAGCCTGTCTACTGCTTTGGTTCTGGCTGCCCGGCTCTGTTGGACCCTGAGATTCCTGGCCATTTTCCCAGCCTAGTCCTCCAGCCTCCCACTAATTCTGCAAGCCTCCATATACTTTCATTCAATTCCCTTTCCCACTTGTTTCTCCTTATGATAATTAGAGTAAGTTTCTACTTGTTGCAAATGAGAACTTCCACTGATGCAACAATTTTCTAAGCCAGGAGAGAAATAAATACTAACACCTTACACTGAATTACCAGTGTACCCACTGGTAACCAGTCTGAGGGTGACTTCCTTTTAAATAATGTTTTATTTGAAGCTATCAGCTATGGTGAAACTGTATCAATTATATGCTTCTGTAGAATTGTACAAGTAATATTTTGCCCAAATGTATGGTGATTTGGCAGCCATCTCTAATCAGCCAGTGATGGCACACATTATAACTTGTTTCTGTATTTCAGCATGTTTGCTGAATTAAAATTTTGACATTATTGGAATGAGCTAAACTAATGTCTTGGGAAGGTGGGGGGAGGTAAATCAACATAATTGGTTTCAATACTGTGCTTTCCAAAAGTGAAGTGTCTGCAATGGTGTTATTAGCTGAGATACTGTAGATAGTTTTTCATGTCAGGAACAATTAACACGTGTCCTGCGGGTCCGATTACTAGCGTGAAGGAAGTTCTGCTCTGCATAAACCCAAAAGCAAAGCCTCCAGGAAAGTTAAAGTTCCCTATTCTACCATTAAAATGGGAAAGTAATGTGTGTTTTTTTGATTGACTATAAACTTTGACTCAAGGGACTTTGTTCTTAAAGGTGAAAACAAACATGAGTAGGAGACAAGCTATTTTCCTAAAAAATTCTTTAAACATTAGTCGAAACCATTTATCAGAAAATTTCTTAAAACTAAATCAATATTACTTTATAGCTATCATAGGGGGAAAAATTGCTTAAAAAAGCCAAAGTGGATATTTTCCTTAGAATACAGCATGAAAGAAATTTTATATGTGTAGGCCACTGCCCAGAAGAGTGATAAATTTGATATTTGATATGTGAAACTGTTGTAGGAATAGCAAAAGGAATTGGATTTATAAAAGATTTTAAGAGTAATTAAATGATTGAAAGTGAGTTTATGAGACATGCTGATTATTACATATCAGAGATGCATGAAATACATAAGTAATTAGGTGAGATTCACATGCACATGGTAAATTAAAGGTTTACTAGTAATGTCCAATACTGTGCATATTCTCGATTATATGTGAATAGAGATTTGGCAGAGTCAAATTGTAAACCTGGCTTTCTGCTCCCAGCTTCTTCACTAACCAAGTAACTAACTTGAGGCCAAGTTACCTCAAATGTAATGTGAGCAACATGGCTTCATAGAGTTCAAGCTTCCTATCAGCTCTAAAATTCCATGGTCCTGCAATTGTGTTTATTTATTTTTCAGTTATTTGATTCTCTTCTCTCAGGATGAAGGAGTAAAGAAATAGCAATAAATATGATGTTAAAGTGGACAGTATAATCTAAAATGTCTGCCCCCGGATGGATTTGGGAATGCAGAAATTCCCTAGTTCCTATTTTTCCAGTCCAGAAAAGAGTTGGGGCAGGCACCGTTCCACTAGCCACCATCACCCAAGACAAAGAGTAAGTCTCTTCATACCACAGGGAAATCCTGTGATGTTATGGAAAGTGTGGGATTGAAGAGGCGATTTCTGCCACATACAGCCCTGTAGCTTTGGGCAAATTCTGTAGCCTCTGTGGGCCTGTTATCTTTTAAAAAGGAGTGAGGACAGACCTTCAACATTCTTTCCAGCTCTCATATTCTTTGATTCAAAGAAAGCAACATTTTGGGTATTAAGTAATGAACCTATTTGTCTACTTATTTGACATTATATTTTCTTTATTCTGCCTAAAATACTATCATTCCAAGTTGCAAAGTAGAGATAACTCCAAAATAGAGACTAACTTTGTGATTTTAAACTACAGCAGGAGGATTTTCGACTTTTCCTTGAATAAAGGAAATAAAAGAGCTAGCTAAGCACATGGTCAGGAAAACTGTAAAATTGTGGGAAGATAGAGAGATTAGACATTTTTCTATCAAAGGCAAGAAAGCTGTAAGAGGAAAGTGAAAAAAAATTTGAGAGAGAGAGAGAGAGAGAGAGAGAGAGAGAGAAAGGACACAAGGGAAGAAGTGGGGGAGGAAGAAGGAAATAGAATAAATGCAGCCTCTCTTGGGCTGTAAGTCTTTGAAGTGATGCCAGAACTACAGCAAAGGATTGTGGGATAGTTGGTCAAGAGAAAAAGTAGCTGGAGACCCATTGTTCAGAGGTTAATAGTTATGTGTCAGAAGTGCTTTATCAGAGTAAAATGTCCTGTGCATTTTTAGATATTTTTTTAGAGGAGTAAACCAATTCTGTGGAAGTTTCCCAAGGTCCTTATGAACGAAGAGTTCTAGCGTTGAAAACCTACAAAAAGATATTCTGCAAGTAGAGGCCCTGCTTTAATTAGCAATAACAACAAACTACCGAAAAGGTCTAGTGTTTCATATTTAAAATTATTCAGAACAAACTGGTTTTATTTTTATTTGGGGGCTAGAGGGGTGGGTGAGTGAAGCAGCTGATAGAGATCTCGAGAGCCGTTTAATTGCTCACCAGGATCTGCACTGTTTCTACAAGTTCAGTGCCATGTAGTGCTGTAAATTATGAATGAGAAAAAGGATCTTTGCTCTTCAGAGCCATTCTGATTCCTAAGCAAGTCTAGCCAAAGGTCAAAGCGAGGTAACTTCGAGTTTGCTTTGGCAGAACCTTTCTTATTCAGTTAGCTGAGAAGAAGAGTGTGTAAAATTAGTGAAGGTTCCTATGTAAGCATTAGGAAAGTTTACTGAAAGTGTAGGAGACAGGAGTATAAGTGGTATTTCCTGAACCAGTTAGCAAAAGTGCTTCAAATCAGTCAGTTCCTGGGCTGCTAAAAAAATGTATGCACATGACTTGTATTCATCTTTTGTTAGTGGTATATATTAAATATTACAATTTTAATACAGTTTTTTCCTTTTTAAAAATGTGTATGCATTTTTTGGCACCCTCTGTGTATATATATACACATACACATACATACACACACACACACATATATATATATACACACTTAATATATAAATATATGTATATACACATACATACATATACATATATACACTTAATATATAAAAATATATATAACATGTATATTTTAATAAGCAAGCCAAACATTTCCCCTTATGTTTGGCAGATTTCTTTGTGTGTGAGTGATGCGGTCAAGTTTTTATTTGTACAGCTCTCCTCAAACGTGCAGGCATGCAGCCCTCAGATGATTAAGAGGGCTCACAGGAAACCTCCACCTCTGACTGTTTACTTACCAAGACTTTTAAAAGCAAGGCTGATAAAATTTATAAATGTATCACATCTCTAGCAATTGACAACACCCATCAAGTCCATTTCGAAAACTCTTTGGGTTTCACAAAACTCTGTGATTTTGTGAAGCTGGATAACTGAAGACAAATTTCATGCAAGGATGATCCAGTTGTAACTACGCTTTCAGTGTTTCCTTGAAGGTTAAGACCAGATGATCTGAATAAAAAGTAGCAGGATCCTTGCTCTGATCTTTTTCTGACATTTCCCAAATCCACAAGGCAGAGAGCATAGTGCAGACTGGATAGAAAACTTCCATTCTCTTAGCCTCACTGGGAAGCATAGGCATGCTGGGTTTTGCAGGTAGAGAAAGGAATAAACACACACACATTATATAACTAATATTTGATTTAATTGTGGATTTATTTTTTAATAAGCTTATCAATGCAAGAAGACTTAAGAGAGCACAAATGTAATAAATTATATAATCACAAAATCTGCAATGCAAATTTCTTTTGTTTCATGTATTTTTTAATTCTCATTTTTCTGAGCTATTGTATTATAGTTGTCATAAAACAATTGATTTAACACCATCTCAGAATTATGAAAACTTGATATTCCATGAAAAAAGATTACATTTCCTCCTTTTAATTGTTGGTCAAAATTTCAAATAGAGTGCTATATTTTGTGTATATGACGACAAGCAAACTGCATATCTCTTATAGGATGGATGGTTAGTTGTCCTTGTATAACTAAATATCATTCTCTGAAAAAGCAGGTCAGGTAATACTAGACTTAGAAATAACTGTGGGTACCTTGAGTACGTCTCCAATCAGTAATGACAGAGGTAGCCTGATAGCAATTTATGAACCACAGTTCTCTTGGGAAACGTATTTCAAACCCTAACTTCATCTAAACTGTTTATCGGCTAAGCTTGCTCAAATGTATGAAGTGTCAAAAACTTTCTTTGACATTAGGCTTGTTATTGTCCTTTGATTTATGTACCCAAGCAAAACGTAGTAAATAAAAAGATTGTTTGGTGGTTTGGTATTTTAAGGAAATGATTAGAAACGTTTGCCAATGTTATTCATTTTATATGTTTGTTTCCTTTCCAAAAAAAAAAAAAAAGTTTCCATCTAGTGAATGACTTCACAGTAACGGAAACTTAAATGATCATTATAGTAAGCAGAAATGACGATGAAGTTGCTATGAAATATTCAGAAAAGTCTGAACTAAACGGGTAATGTTCATATAAAGCATTTGTCGCTCTCCTTGATTTCTGCATGCCCCACAATTCACAAAATGTTCCTTTTATAATCTGAGGCACCTTTCTGGTGGTAAATCTGACTTATAAAAACATGGTCATCATATTTTAGTTGGTTTTTGTAGAAACTTCCACATGGAAGACACAAAGGACTATACTCTTGAAAAGCATCCTTGAAAAAAATTCTTGAGTATATACAAAGCGTTTTTATTTGCTTAGGAACAGAACTATTGATCTTTTAGATTTTTGATGATGGAATATTACAGTGGTATAAAATACATCAAAATGCAAACTATAAGACAGATCCTTTGAACAATATTTTATTTAAATATTTTAGTACAGGATTTTACATTTTATTTCAACTTGAGGCTTTTAATTCTTGTACTTACTTAACCAGATTTTCATGTCAGGCAACTTTGTGGATAGAATGTATGTGAAAAACCTAAATATAAGATTATGAAAGTTGACCAAGGATTCCAAAGGATTGCAATACGAGTTTTTAAAAGATTAATTTAAAAACTTGGTATAAATGGAATTTACTCACACATTAAAGGGAAACAAGGAACCTAACAGAGATGGACACAATTTAATGCAAGGGTTGCTTAATTGAGAACTACTTCTGTTTCCAGTGTATCTTATTCTGAGTAGTTAACTACTAAGTTGATGGGCAGCATTAATATAAGTTACAGAAGTTGCAGACATAGAAGGACAAATGAGTGCACAGATATCTGTATCAGGATTGTTAACTTGTTAGTGAAACTGTTTCCTTGAAAACAGGATACAATGAATCTGTGCATATTGCATGGAAAGTGGCCACATTTACTGAAGAATTAGGAGAAAACACACCCAATGGAGTCAGAAGTTCTGATCTGCTATCCTTCAAAGAAAGACTGTTTCCTAGGCTGGCCAATATTCCTATGGAGCAACCTATGCCTATTGATAAGTTATCGGATTCCTGTCCGGAATCAGCTGGTCAGGAAGGATACAGAGGGGAGGGAGGGGAAGGGAGAGGGAACTGTGATAGTGGCTTTGTCTGATCGCCAAGGTAGGGACAGGGTGGAGAATTCAGAAAGGAAGAATAAGAGAGGTAAAAGATAGGAAAGAGGGGAGGGGGAAGGGAAAGAAATCAAACAGAAACAAAATAAAACAAAGCAGGGAGATGATAGCTAGATAGAAAAAAATCATCTGTAATGGAATCTCATTCCAGACTGCCAGGCACGTTAGAACAGGGATTACTAGCCAGGATTTCATGGACTTCCCCAAGTCTCTGATCCCACTGAAACTATGCATATTGTGTGAGTATGTTTATGTGCATTTTTTTCTGGGGAAAGTGTTTTTATTCTCTTTGATCTGATTCTACAAGACTCAGTAAAACTTAAGAATTTCTACTTTAGTGGGATTTTACATATATAGTTAAGACATTGGTCTTTTAAGGAGTCTTTGAATACTTGGGGTTGACTGTAGATACTCAAAGGATGTTACTTTCTAGTATTAAAAGTTGTGCAGTCTGAGAAGATTATTCACTCTTTCAGGCCTTTAGATGCTAGCTATTCAGACAAATCTCATTGATTGACTATTTGCATTGCAATAAGTCAACATTTTTCAAATTGGATGTCTTGGGAGAGTGGAAAACCCGTGCAAAAGATTTTTATTTGGAGCCAGATCTTTCGGGGACACAGATACTGTCTGGAAAGCTAACTGACAATGTGAAACTGAACAGGTAACATCTCCTGAACTGTATCCTATGTGATGAATGAAGAAGACGATGATGACTTTAATAAGATTGTTGTAGAGATGAACAGAAGTGCAATATTGGCTAACATTTATTGGGTGCTTACTATTAGGTTGGTGCAAAAGTAATTGTGGGTTTTGCATCTATTTTTAACCTTTTAAACTGCAATTATTTTTGCCCTAACTTAATATCTTTCATGCACTATGATAAACATTGTATATGCTTTATGCAATTTCATCTTTCCAACAACTTTGTGAGGTTGCTATTATGTTTATTTCCATTTTACAGATGGGGAAATTGAGGCGTAGAAGTCAAGACATTTGCTCAAGCTCATGAAAGTAATAAATGGTGGAGCCAGTATGTGAACATAGGCCATGTGACTCCAGAGCCAAGGCTCTTGAACAATTAGACAGAAGCAAATACACCTGGTGGGGCAGTTGCTTCACTGCTGCTGACAGTGAGGGGAGAAACCTGCTCCTTCCATATAGTGGGGCCCATGGCATTGCTTGCACTGAAACTGCTATTTCTAAACTATGTATTGTTATCTTATTTCCCTCCATGTTGAACATTTACATTATTCTGTTGCTACTTGTTCTCCTTTCCCCTTCCGGATGGCTTCCTTAGGGTCTTCTGATTTTGTAATTATAGGGAAGAAAGGATGACAAGAATCTTGATGTGAGTTTCAGAAGAAAACGAATTTTCCATCACCTACACAAGAAGAAGCTCTGGGAGAAGTTACTTGTCCCCAGACACCTGATTTTCTCTCAGAATGAAATCTAATACTGAGAGTATGCACTCCTATGTTTATTGCAGCACTTTACACAATAGCCAAGATATGGAAACAACCGAAATGCCCATCGGTAGATGACTGGATTAAGAAGCTGTGGTCCATTTATACAATGGAGTATTACGCAGCCATAAAGAAGAAAGAAATCTTATCATTTGCAACAACATGGATGGATCTAGAGAACATTATGTTAAGTGAAATAAGTCAGAAAGAGAAAGACAAGTACCATATGATCTCACTTATATGCGGAATCTAAAGAAAAGAATATGTAAATGAACTAATCAGAGACAGTTTTGAGGACACAAAGAAAAAACCGAGAGTTGTTAGATGGGCGGGGGCGAGGGGGGGGTTGGGGATAAGGGGAAAGGTGAAGGGATTGGGAGGCGGCTGGTGGCCGCAAGATGGCCTCAGGGTTTTCTGGAAATTAATTTGAGGAACTTATTCAGTAATGTTGTAGGGGTTTTTTTGGGTATCCGATGGGCATGCGTCCTATTTGGGAGACCACCTCAGGGATGGTGTGGATGCCTGATCATGGCGTTGTGCACCAGAGGCTAAACATTAATGAATGCCAACTATAATTTTATGTGTATGATGTGATGGCTGGGTGTGAGGTGGGAGGGATGGTGGGTGGGGGGAGGGGGGTTCACAGTGTGAGGGATGTAGATGGTGGGCGTCTAAGTATTACCTTGTCTTGTACACCTGAAACTAAAAAAAAAAAGAAAAAAGAAAAAATCTAATACTGAGAAACGATTATCTCAGCAAAATAGATCCTACCTACTCTATACACTAAAAAATCAAAACCTGGGAGATGTAACACCTTTCTGTTAGTTCAGCCAACTCCCCATGGACAGTTTTATAATGTAAGTAGGTATCATGTTATGTAGTACTTTACATTCAAAGAAAGCTCAAAATTTTTTCTCTTTTGGAATGTTCTGCTTTTTCCTGAGGGATCTGGGTATTCACTGATGTGTTTAATGTACGTAAATCCTAGAAAAGCACACATATAAAACTGTAAGTTTCTTTTTTGGATAATCAAGTCTGATTATCCTCTCTTTTTTTGTTCTTTTTTAGTGCTGTTAATCAATAAGATGGCCAGCCTTGGTCTGAAGAGAATCTTATTATCCAGAATTTTGGGAGATTGGAGAAGATATGTGCCTGTTGAAATAGATCCTTTTTTCCCCCTTCTATGAGAAAATGGTTTTCAGAAAGAGCAAGGACACATATGGAAGGCCTTAGCTTATCTCGAGTGCTTTATACACTCATTTTGGATTCCACAGAAAGGCCAGTGAATGGGATTAGGCCCTAGAGATAGCATGTCAGTCATCATGAGAGATGAGCAAGAGCATCATTTAATTTTTTCCTTTGGGTCACGTGTAAAAACAATTTACGAGCATTGATGAGTGTTATTAATGAGACAGGATATAGTTCTCTCCCCTCCCCCCCATTGATATACTAAAAAATAGAACAGTTATCTTCTTTCTTAAAGATTTAAATGAAGCTCTGGGGAGGAAAAGGTGGTTTGGCAGACATCTTAAAGAAATTTTCTATTTCTAGGTTCTATTCTAAGGCTTGATTCCTCAACCCCCTGTATTGCCCTGGTTCAAACAGTGAACTGAGTAATATTATTTTTACTAAAACTCAGATCAAGGTGCCGGCCATATAGATTAAAAAAATATCAAATAAATCTTTGTTTCCACTGAGTAGTTAAATTGATGAATTATTTTAGCTCCATATTCTTAAGTACTAAGTACTTGATAGGCATTCTTGGGATTTTTAAATAAAGGCCCCTTTGCTTATTTCTTATTTTACATGTAATTTTTTTCATTTCCAAACATCCCCTTTAAGTCCAAGGAAATAGTGATTCCTCCCTATCTTGCAAAGCTTTTTGGTCTTCAAGTCAGAAAATAAATTATTTTTAGGAAAGGAGTCTCAATGTCACTTTACTTATAAATGAGCTATTTGTCAGAAGCAATTTTTCTTAGTAGGTATACTGGATCTTCCTCCTTTGAAACACAGCATGGGTAATTCTTCTCTAAGGCTCTGGAAAGGCTAGAAGTGAGGTTTCCTGACCTGTTACTCCCTCAACATCTTCTCTCACTCTCCTCCCTCCTCAGAAGCCGTGTGCAACGATGGGCTATGAAACTGGTTTTCACTGGTGTCTGGTGGAACCTTAATTCCTTCCTGTCAGCACGTCCCTAGGCCACTCTCATAGTTTGGATAAGGATTGGATAAGCAGTTGAACTTCTGGGTAGTTTTCCAAGTGAAATTCAACCTCTAGACCTTTTGGGGTTTACCCAGTCTTCTTCACTACCCTAAGATGAGTTTGGAATGAATTTTTACTTAATGGATTCTATTTGTGGGTGGGAGAGGTAATGATTGCTCTGCTCGGAGTCATGAGTATAACTTCAAATAAGGGAAAAGAGCTGAGCAGGAATGTGAGAATAGATGTGATCCCCAGGAAGGCATGCCTGAGGAGGTGAGGGGAGATTCTGATCGGCTGTTGAATGGAGATATTGTATCTCACACGACAGAAGTCACCTCCTGACATTCGATTTGTGTTTGAGTGGTGATTTAAAAAATAATGTAGTTGCCGAAGAAATGTGAAAGGTATTGCTTTGCGGTATAGGACAATGCATATGCAGCATTCAGGACTAATTACTGCATGCAGATGAGCTGAGAGGAAGGCAATAAAACATTAAAAATAAACTTTGTAGGAATAGCACCCCCAATGAATGGGACTGTGCCTCTTGCTAGTTTGTTGCAAGGAATTTTCTTTTGGGAAGATCCTCCTGAATTAGGTGACTTGTGAATCTGGTCCTGGACTATAAATGTTATAAGAATTAAAGGAAAAATATCATGATATCTTAAAATTCTCATTTTTAGCATAGCTACTTTCCATGAAAACAAGTCATTTCATTTCTGTTTGTCCAGATTATGGCTTTCACACTGGGACCAGAACTCCTGTGAAGCCAGGGTTGTGGAGCCTAAAGCCTAGCCCTGCTTCACACCACACGCTTTATTTAATACGTAGTTAGGCCCCAGATATGTGTGCACAAGTGTTGTGCCTCCGTATAGTTCCTATGGTAATGCTGTAAATGATGGAGAGAATACATTACAACGTGGCAATAATACTCATTTGGACTTTGTCTATTCTTCTTTGAGGATGAAACTTGCTTCCCGTAACAGACAAGTGTTATCAGCCATATCTCCTTCAACAACAAACATTTATGGTGGAACGTACCACCGTATCCAATCACTGAAGTTATCATGAGGTATAAGATTAAATCTTGTCCTCAGGAAGGTTATAGTCTAGTCAGGAACACAAGACAGATGGAAGGTCTGATACTTGTTATATATGGTAACATGAGCTAAGCATCAAATGTAGAATACTGATGAGCAGGGTTCTGGGAAGACTCGGAGATATTTAGGGTAGACAGGTGGAAAAACAAAGGGACTTGAATCAACGTTTGAACAGAGGGTAGGCTTATCAGTAGAGGAGTGGAGTAGATCATTCTGATAGTGGGGTAGACTTTATTTTTGTTTGCAATTATTAACCTCTTCCCTGTAATAGGATTATACTCGTATACCTCCCTTAGCTGCAGTGTGATTGGTAAGGCCTGCTTGCAAAGGAAGTATATCTTCTTGGCCCATTAATGTTGGGCTTGCTATAGTGACTTGTTTGGCCAAGGAGTTATGAGTGAATCCTGACACATGCCACATCAGAGCAGAAGCTTGAAACGTAACTGCATGTTTTGCTTCTGTTCTCTGCCAGGACTGCAGTATGTCCCAGAGACATACTGCAGCTTCTTGGGCACGGGTTCCAGAATGAAGTGACACATAGAGCAGAGTTGGAACCTGGAGCAGGATTGAAGCTTGCTAAAAATCTACACGTAATGTGAATGAGAAATGTTTGTTGTAATTCTTTGAGATTTCAGAGGTTGTTTATTACTGCAATGAAGCTGTAGGTCAATAAAGGGAGGGAACACAACTTGAAAAATGTGTGGGGACAGAAAACTACATGTATGAGGGGCAGTAAAACAATCTACTCTGATTTAGTCAAGAGATTTGTTTAGGAGAGAAATTAAATTAAAAAAAAAAGACATTGGGCCATATCATGGAAACCTTGAATGGCAGAGTAAGAACACTGACCTTATTTTACAGGCATTGGAAAACCACTGAAGGTTTGGAGTTCAGGGGCAAAGGAACAATGGGAGAATTTTAGGAATATCTGTCCCACATCAATGTTATGACGAAGTGGAAAGTGGGAAAGAAACAAGTTAGAAGCAGCATGTTCTTAAGCAAGCACTTTAAAATGTTAATGAAGAAAAATGATTGTTTTGTTGGAAGAGGGTGGAATTCACATTTGCACAGATAAAAAATGTAAAGGAAAACATTGAATGGGCAAAACAAGTCGGAGATAAAAACAAATTTGGTACGGCCATGATACCACAAATGTTTTCCTAGGCCAGGGAAGCAGAACAACCTGCTACGATTTGTTGACATCCTTCTTAAGCTGGCTTTTCATATAACTAACTACATTAACTACCTGAGGCTGAAGCCTTCCAGGCCTACCCTATTTGAGTTTGTCCCTTCTCATTGGACATCTATTCTGACTTACTTGCAATCTTTTCCTTTGTCTTCAGATCCGTTGTTAATGTTCTGTCGATCCTATGAAATCATGAAGTGCAAGAGAAATACTGAAAGCACAGCAAACGATTGGACTTGTTGTTTGTCTGCCATCATTTTGTGTAGACTCTATAAACCTCAGCACGAGTGACTTTTACCACACGTATCAACGGGAATGGAAGTTGACAGTAAGGGGGGCTATCTGGTATTCCACAATAATTTGAAGTGTACCTGCTTTTTATTTTGCTCAATACTTCACTTCCTTTGGATCCACTCATGAGTATCTTTCATATCTAAACAGAACAATTTTTAAAAATAGGTTCAATGCACAATCTTGCAGTTTCCTAGATGATTTCCTTGACAAATTGGTTTATTGAGGGCAGATAACAGAGACTCAGGCAAATGACAACACAGAGCCAAGAAGGTCATCTAAATGTTACAACCCTTACCTGTGTCCAGTGACTTTGTTTCATTTCTAATTCCTCAATGGAGTTTTCTTGGTTTCGGTAAGATATTTTTATCTCAGTGTATTTACCTCAAATCTCCTAAGTCCTGGCATGTTACTGCTGTTCTGAATGTCTCCTGCGTGGTGAACAACAAGGTTTAGTGAATTGGGAGTATCTGTGTCCATTGCACTCACTTAAAAAGGGAAAATCCTTTTAAACAGCTATGGCTACAGAAACTCAATTTCATTGACTCTGGAGGAAATGAGAAACTTGAATTGTAGGTGTGGAGACTTGCAGTCTTTCAGACTGATAAAAGCATGGTTTGGGGGATGGTGGGAACCACACAGAATTGCTTCAGTAACAATTACTTTTTTGTGAGCACATTTTCAAACTCATGATCATGTTTTGATATGAAAAATCTCTTTCTCCACAAGTTCTCAGGTCCCACTCATTGGCCCCTCACCCCCAATTCTGGAACCTCTGTCAGGCTGTTATGTGACTCAGTTCTTGGTGATATGTTTTCAATTTGAGTCAACTTGATGAGAGAAAAATTACTAAAAAGTGGGAATGAGCTGTGAGGTGAATAGGGTTTTCCTATCAAAGTGGAGGTATTTTTAAAAGCATTTATTATTTCAAACTAAAACATTTATAGAAAACCATGAGTGTGAAGTGTATGGTTACCAGTTGTGGCTTGCCGTATTGAAAAATTCAAGTTCATAGGAAATATTTACTGAGGTTCTGGCTAGCAAGTAGTTTGTACATGGGAATAATTTGATCCAGAAGGCATGTCCATTTAAAACAATAGTTTACTAACATAGTAGTAACAGGCAATTAGGATTTATAAATATTGCCATGATTGAGACATAATTTGGGGTCTTCGATGAAAACAATTCTGTTATTAACAGAACAGAACTTAAATGCCATATGTCTATGTCTTACACATGACATGAATGTCAGAAGTGAGAAAATCACCCCTCCATTTTCAATATTTTATAGGCTCTGATGTAATATGGTTATTTTTTTTCTGTGTTGAAAATGATGAATATCGTTTTTGGCACATTTGTTTCACAGTAAAGAAGTATTTAGCTTACAAGTGAAAAAAATCTGGCTTTGACTGTGGATTAATGAAATGTATCGCTAAGTTTACTTTCTTAGGAAAGGTCAATTTTGTGTGGCATTCTCTGAAACTGTGCTTGGAACATATAAAATTCTCTTGTCATGTGAATTCTGGAGATCTGAGGGAAATATATTTAATCACATTGGGTGAGAACATTCCTTTTCGTGTGAGTTCTTAGTAAGCTCACAGTGTTTTTTCTCACTCAATTACATGTCATGGAGTTCATTTCACAACAATGCACATGGTGTATTGTTGAAAAAAAAGCAGGCTGCAAACAATATTTATGGTATATGATCTTACACACAAAATTTTATGTGTGTGTGCATGTGTGGAAAAAGAAAGATGTCTTGAAGTTTGTTAATAGTAACTCTGGGTGGTGGGTTTTGGGTTATTATTTTATTCGTGTAGTTTTTTAGAGTGCTTGATTTTCTTGTTATTATGAAATGTGCCATCTATTTGACATTGTCTAGCTAAAAATAAATAAATAAATAAATAAATAAATAAATAAATAAATAAATAAATAAATAGAATATTACTTTATCTTAGAAGCCAAGTCTTCCTTCTGCCGCTGCCTCTTTCATGGAGGTAATGACTTGCCCAAATTTTGTGCTAATCATTTCTTGTGCTAATCACATGGCTTAGTCACTTATGAATATATCCTTAAGCCATATATCACTTTATTTAGATTTTTTTAACTTAATAAATGTAATCCTACTAGATATATTCTTCTGTGACTTCATTTTGTGTGCTCATTATGTTTTTGAGATTTCTCCATGTTGATGTGTGCAATTGATTTTTTTCTTTGTGAGTGGATAATATCATTTCATCACAAAAACATTCAATGAAGTTTAGAGTTATTTTGAAAAGGAAAACCTCATATTTACATTAAAAAATATATATGCTGGAGGAGTGCTGAAATAACCATGCTTTTGTGAATTGAAAAACACTTTTCCAGTTCTTATATGTCCACATGTAGATGGTGTCGACAGCTGCCTCCAGACTGTGATTTTAGGGATCAGTGGCTGTACACCATAATAGAGAAATGCCTTGGTTTCCTGCCTCTGCTGGGCAGCCTCTGTCTGAAATTCAACGATTAGTTACTCTTTCCTTGAAATTTTAGGAACTATAAGTCAAAAAGGAAAATTGTATCCTTTATCATCCCACATGAATTAGTTTAGCTAGAGATCAGCTTTGGAAAGCAATGAGTGGGTTTTGAGGGGCAGAGAAAAGGGAGAGTTCTAGATCTTGGGATGTTTGAGTGCAGGCTTCAGTGGGACAATTAAATGGAGGGTTCTGGGCATCCCAAAGCCAGTTGAGGACAGAGTGAGGAGGCAATACCAGATGTTTGAGAGACAGAGAAAGGAAGTGGAAAGACAAAATTTTACTAACTTTATGATGTTGCCCATATGCATTGACAGGCACTTGTTGAGTACCTACTATTAGGTTGGTGCAAAAGTAATTGCAGTTTAGAAGATTAAAAATAATTGTAAAAACCGCAATTACTTTTGCACCAACCTAATATATAAGCTTCGTGCTAGGTATTTGTAATTCAAAATATAGCTATGGCCCAGTCCCTGTCTTTAAAGAAGTCTCAGTCTAATGGAGGAATCAGATACATCAACAATCTTTGTACCATGGCCCAGATGGCTACAGAGAGAGAGTGCAAAAGAAAAAGTGACTGACTGCCTGGGAGTCTTCAACCAGGAGGCCATGCTTGTCCTGGTACTTGAAGGAAGGATGAGTCTGGTGGGCAAGAAAGGGAGGACATTCCTATTCAAGGGAGTGACATTTACAGAGGCAGGGGGATATGGAAGCACAGACTCCAGGGAACTGCTAACACATAAGGATGGAGAATAGGGACCATCCTACACCATCGAAGTGCTGGTTATAAAGCTGACCATGTCATCCACCCATTTGAAATCATTCTATGCCTTTCCAGCACTAAACCCTGCAGGGCACATACTATCATTTGCACTTGGCCTCAGTCCACCTCTCCTACCATGCTTTTCACATTATTTTCCTTAAACAACTCTGCATCACACTTCCCTCATCTATAAAATAGAGACATCAGGTCACCCAAACTTAACTCACTGCTTTTTCCACAGCTAGCCTGATGACAACCACCAAAACTTGCTAACTGGTGAACGAGTACTTCATCTAAGAAAGGGAAGGTTTCTCTTCAATTCTACAGTTGAATTATAGATTTCCAAAAACATACTGTGAATGTGGAGGACCTATTCATGAAGGTCCAAATGTAGGAGTCTATGAGAACACCAATCAATCACTTATCATACAGTTGAGTATCTACTGTAAGACACAATATGACATTATGTCATGTTATAAATCTACAGGCAAATAATTTAGCCTTGCTTACATAGTATTCCTATAATATAAAGTTGTTTATGTTCGTCTTAAATTTCATAACTCTATCATAAGTGTTTAGAAACCACCTTTTTAAGGGCCATATACCAGGTATGGTTTTATTGTACTTTGATGCTTTTTTTTTCTGTTTGGTTAAAGCACAAATATAGTGCAAGAATCATAGCTGACCAAAGCAAACCAATATATTACAGTTTTAAAAAACGTTAAAGTTGGGAACCATCAACTATAAATAACAAATCATCAAATTGTAGGAAACAAATATATCTGTTATCTAGAAATAAATAGAACTTGCTGAGCAATTCAATTAAATTTGACTTAGCAAATAAATACTGGCACCTATATTAGGCATTGTAGAGGACACCAAGCTTCCCATGAAACAACTCCTCTGCCCTCAGCAGTCTTGATTCTGTGTACTCTACTGAAGAATCAGAGAATGGAGAATTTCCTATCCCTCTCCCTACTCCCAATTTCCAAAAGCAACCATCCTATAATTTGTGCTGTATAGGAAATCCATACAAAGCTCATCTGCCCTATAATTAATCCAGAACATGTGATGAGGAAGTAAAATAGTGATGAGCACAGGTGTATTGAACTACTAGTGTGGAGTCTGAAATTCATTCTGGAAACTTAGTGAACATAACAGATCTTTTCCTCTGCTACTTTTTTCCTTGCCTGCCCAGGCTTGATGTTACCAATCTAGAATTTCTGATGTTCCAGAGAAAAATCCTATGACATATTGTTGTATGTGGCTTTCCTATCCCATTCTCTTTGCCATACCTAACCCGTCTTGGATCCCTCACCAAGGGAAGACTGCTGAATTGGCGCCAGATTTGACTGATCCCAAACATCTATCCAATCCTGAAGTCGGGCTCTTAACCTCTGCAGTGTACTACTACTTTAGGTAGATGCAATTTTAGCTTATTTGTTATGGGAAAAGACTTAAATGGCTCTTTGCTTTTCATCTGTTTCTATGTCTTGACTCTGGTTAAAAACCGTGTTCTCTCTCTCTGCTGTTACGTCCTGCACCCTTCCATCCCACATGCCTTGTATCTGCATCCTTAATTGCCTTTAGAAAAGATCATTTAAGTAAATTAAAAACAATTTTTTCAAAGCATGACAGTCATCTTTCTCCTAGATTCTTAAATATGATATTGTAAATCTCACATATCATCCATGCTTCAAAAGGCGCTTTCTCATTAAAACACAAAATAAAACAAAACACAGAAATTCCAGTGTTGTTCCAGACAGCTGTATTACGTTGAGATGACTTGGGTCTGGAAGGTGTTCATTCTACTGGACACTTCTGGAAACAAATATTTTAGTTTGATTTATGGTGCTGAAATAATTATTGTTATTTTACGGATTCCACATACTTCCATTGGAAGAAAAACATTTGGAAAGCATCTTCCAATTGTCCAGACACCTTTCCCTGTTGTGAATAATTTCAATTTAATTAAACCAGGTGATACTTTGTGTCAACAAATTTTAGATAATACTTGTAAGTGGACTTGAAGGTGCAAAGTACAATTTAGCAGGACATGTTACTGATATGAAGCCATATGCCCGGATATGTGAAGTAATCTACAAGCACATTCTTTGTACATTTTTATGCAGAGCCAATCATTATGGTATCTAGACATAATCTGGATGGCACCCTGTCTCTCCATGATTATGTGAAACTTTGGGACTTTTGGGGAAGAACCTAAATTGTTCATACTGACTTCCTTTCTCCCTCTAGATTTGTTTGTTGTATGAACAGAAAATTATTACTCAGCATGTAGAAGTTGAAGAGTGTAGTCACATTGCCTGTCAATGCATGTCTGACTGGAATTTCCTCTTCTGCCTTTGGAAGGATATGGGGGGGAAAGAGGTGAAACTTTGAGCAAGTGGTTAATAGATTCAGCAAAGTTTACTCAATTATTTCAATAATCGACGAACTATTAATGACTAACTAGTAGTCTGCTTCATTCCAGAAAAGATTTGAGGTGATGTACACACACATTAAAATAAGATTAAAAGTATGCATGGATTAAAAGTCAAGACCAGAGGAAATATGTGAAGGTCAAAGCTGGAGAGAATTAGAACAGAACCATTCAGATCAATGTGAGTACAGCCGAGTTCAATTTGGTTCTGAACCTCCTGTGAGGAACGTTGAAAGTGAAATGTAATTTGTAAAGATTAAATTTAATTTACTGAAAAGAAACTATGCAAACATCTCAGTGCTTTTTATTTTGAGCAATAAAAGTCACAGTGGGTCAGAGCTTTTGTAAGTCCATCTTGACGTGCTAGTCATTTTTAGGGAAGTGGATTAATTCTGCCACAGATAACATAACCAAATATATTATTCTATCACCTTAAATGTCACCTGGAAAACAAATTTCTCACACAATGTAGTCAATTTCAATCTTGGCTATAAATTAACTCACTTGGCAGAATCTAGCTACTTCAGTCTTAGTTCAGTTATAAAGACTAAGTCCAGAGATGCTATTTAGAACTACATGGACATCCATCTTTCTCTGTATTTCCCCTTGCATATTCCTGTTCCTAGGCCTTTATTCAGTTTGTGACCTCTGTCTCAAATGTTCCTGTTAGAAACTACAAAGGGTCTGATATTTCACCCTACTTGGCAAGCTAAGTTAACCTGCCTTAGTTTTATTACTCACAACAATAGCAGTAACCAGAGTATTAGCATTCGTGTCAGTACCCCGAGCTCCAGTTCCTACTGGGCCACAGAAAGAGGTGATACCTGCACAATTAATGGGTTGCGTTATAGGAGAAAAACCCTGAGCTTAAAGAATGTGAATATTTTGTAGTGCAATAAGCATGCCTGTTCCTTCACTCCTGAAAAAGACATAATCATCTTTGTCTTCCAAGGTAGTAAATTATACAAACATCTTTGAAAAGATAGTTTGAAACAATGGCAATTAGAACCTCTGCTTACAAGAAATGCAGAAATATGACAGACCCATGGAGAACTGTCTTCCAACAATACCCCCACTCCTTTATATCTATTTAAATATTATCCACCTTTGAAAATCAAAATTTCAAGGTCTATCTTCTTTTAGCTGTCTTACATTACTGGTACCTACATTTTAGAGTAATCTTATCTCTCTCTGAACTTTCGTTATAATTATAGCCTCTACCAGTATTTTATTGTTAATCTTCTAATATATACCTGCCTGTTTCTAATGGTTTCATATGAGTTAATATTTTCTTCACAAGTAGGGTCTAAAGCCTTTGAGGATAGAAACCACTTTTGGAGCTTATTTTGTATGCACTATAGTATTCAAGATTATAGGTGGTATTAGAGAATATATATAAGAGTATGAGAAAAGACCACAGTTAAAAATGTGCATGGTAACAAAATGATAAATAATTGCCCATAATTTTCTAATAATTTGTCTTTTGATAGTGACCAAAGAAACAATTCCTAACCAGGAATCTGAAAGTTTTTATGATTTCATAGCTGTAGCATGCTGGGATTCTGCAGCCAAATTTTGACTTGACTTTACTGGAGTTTAATCTTGGTGAGTAAGTGACTTGTGTTGATTTATTTTTGATGGAACATAGGGGGTGGAAAGGGTTCTCCTGAGAAAAGGCTGGCTCTGTATTAATCTAGAAGATTTTGGATAAATAAGATCATGCAATATGCAGAAGTAAAGGTGGAAGACAAAATTCTGAGATAGCATACTCCATGTAGATAACTAGTTAACCAAGCAACAAGTCTGTATTTATTGAAAATTAACTAGGCTTCTGCACTATGCAAGTCTTTTCATTCTGGCTTCTGGTCCAGAAGCAGAGAATGAGATCAGCATGTGTATTTGAAATAATTTGGCAACCTAAGTAAACATTTTTCTTTTTTTCTGCATATTTATAAAAAAAGAACAAAATATGTTTTAAAATGGAAATAGAAGGCTCCCCTATGGAACAATACTTTATAGATACGTGAGAGGCATGATAGCCTAGTGGAAAGCATAGGCCACGGAGCTGGTTTGAAATCTGGACTGCACCATTTACATTCATTGACTCAGGTAAAATTACAAGTTTGCTGAGTTATCGCAGAGTAAATGTGGAAAATAAAACCCACCTCCTAGGATATTTAAGAATTAAATGAGATAATATATGTCATATACTCAGAGCAGGGTCTGGCACATATTTGTGGGCCCTAAAATGGTAGTTTTCATTGCTATTAAATAATTGATTCAAAAGGATGATTCAAGGCTGGGCATATGGGGAGATGATTGAAGAATTAAAAAGATAAAAATTGAGGGAAGGGAGGAATAAGAGGAGCAGAGAGGATTTTTAGGGCAGTGAAACTATTCTGTAGCATACTATAATGATGGATACATGTCATTACACATTTGTCCAAACCCATAGAATGTACACCACCAAGACTGACTCTAATGTAAACTATGGATTCTGGGTGATAATGATGTATCACTATTGGTTCATCCACTGTAACAAATGCATCACTCAGGTGGGGATGTTGATTTTAAGGGAGGCTGTGCATGTGTGGGGTGGGGGTCGATAGGAAATCTCTACCTTCCACTGAACTGTGCTCTGATTCTAAAACTACTGTGAAAAATAAGGTCTACGTATAAATAAAAATAAAGAGGAAAAAAAAAAAAGAAAAATCTCTTAGATGCATTCCCAAACAGGAAATAACCCAAGGGATCTTAGCAGTTTTTAACAATGAGCCAGGGTACCTACTTGGTACCAGAAATGGAGGGAAAAAAGATGACTGCTCTTCAGTTGTTCTGATTAGTGATGGCTCAAATAAAGAATTTAATTTTCAGGGCTATGAAGAAAAATAAAATAAAAATTTGTAAACTTATCAATCTTTGTAAATTTTCCATGCTAAAAGTTGGCAACTTTACATAATTAACTGTGATATAGTCTTTGCCTGAGTTTCAAGTTGGATTTTCATATTTTTAGCTTGCTTTTTACGTATTCCCATTATAAAGACTAAAATCAAATTTATAATGTAGAGAGTAATAATTTCTTTGTCAAATTGAAATAAGGTAATTGGTAGCTTTCCGAGGTAGTCTGAAGAGGGTAAGTTACATTTATGTGATCCAAATTCATTGGTTAAATGCACAGGGATTAACATCTGTTAAAAGAATTGTGCTTGGCATGCAGGTGTTTCAATATTTGCATTTAGTATGTGTTTCAGAAATAGCCTCTGAGAAAAACATTTATGTCACAATCTGGTGGTTTTATTGTCTAAATCTGTCAGGACAGTCATTTTGTTACTCAGACTTTGTGACCCTCTTGCAAGCCGTAAACTCTTTAACGAAGTGAGTATATTGAGAAAGATGACAGACTTTCAAACTTCAGGGAAAGAGTATTATATGAGAAGAATCAGCTTTTTCCCCCCGAGACTGGGCCTAATATGTGAACAGCAAAAACAATTACATTGGTGATTTCAGGAAGTCCAATAAATTCCATTGCACAGTCCCACTTTTGAAATATTACATCACTCAGCAAAAGCTTAGGCTCATATATTAGCTGAACCGAACTAATCATGAATTAATTACCATCAATTTGGTTTTGTGAATGGAGTGCAGAGGTAGGGCTCTGGTTTCAGTGTGGTCAGCGTCTTGCAGTCTAGCTGTGCCTGCAGCTTAAGTCTGACTGTGCCCATGTGTGGAGGGCACTTTGGATCTACTCATTTTTGCAGTCCTAGCGATCACCTTTCATTATGGTGATTAAATTAACCATCCCATAATCGACATGGTTAAAATTAAGTTGTGCTCAGGTTATTTTACTATTTTTTATTTTTTTTTAGGTAAAAGTTGGGGAAATAAATGCAACCTTTCTCCAGAGATTTGTGGCTTAAAATTAGAAAGAAAATAGAGGAATCAATTGGTTTCGCACACTGCCTGATTATACCTCAAGAAAATTAAAACTGGGTGAAAACTGAACTGTAAGTGATTTCAGCTTTATAAAAACTACGCATGGCTAGGATAGCCCATGATGACTCACTTTGGCTCAATTACTTTTTAAGTGCCTGAAATGTCTTTAGCGGACATGACTATCCTGTCAGAAATAGTGTTTTGTGTCTAAATAGCAATTAGCTTTTGATGTTAGTACGTATCTGGCACGTGGCTTGCTCTCACACCATTACTTTGCTTTTTGACTTCTAGGTAGTTCCTGGATCATGATTATTCCGGGCCAGTTTGGAAATTCACCCAGGAAATTTCAGTGGCTGCAGATTTCAGATATCTTGTTATTTAGGCTCTCTGTGAACCACTGGGTAGGGTGGGGACAAGGATACGGGTGTGTATTTAAAGATGTGTCTGATGGCTTCTGAAGAGTGGCACTTCTCTAGGGCTGAACAGCCGTCTGCTGTGTTCCCTTCACTGAATACTTCCAATGGCTGCAGCCAGTCCCGTACTCTCTTTATCCGTGTCTCTGAGTTCAGGACTGGTGAAGACTGGGGTCCTCAGAAGCAAAGACTATAGAAGTCCACAGAGGTGATGAGGATCACTGGGGTCCCCCATTCTCTTTTTCTCCATGGCGTGAATCCTTCTGAAGGGATCCCTTTTGGTGCAGAGCTGCTCCAGGCTGGAGGCTGGGGTGACACAGCTAAAATGCTTCGGTTCCTTTTCTATGCAAACATCTGCTGTTTTTTGAACTCCACAGGATTTCTGCTGCTTCTTTGTTGTGGTCCAGATCTTTCCTAGAGCTGTTTTTGTTGGGTTTCAGTTGTTTATTTATTGTTTTGTTGTGTTTGTGGAGGAGACAAGTATTGGGACCCCTTAGTCTGCCATCCTCCTGACATCAGTCTTCTACATGGTGCTTTTTAAACTCAGCATTGTATCTTGGAAATCCTTCTGTAGTATTATATCAATTCTTTTTAGTAGCAGCATTATATTAATATGACATAATTATTAATTAGTCCTCCACTGATGGATATTTAAGTTGTTTTCTATTGTTTTGTATTACAAACAGAGCTGCAGTGAATAACCATGTACACATTATTTTGTGCACATGCAAGAATATCTGTAGAAGAAATTACTAGATGTGGAATTGTTGAATCAAAAGCTATGTGCATCTTATATTAAAATATATTCACTATTTTGTAATCTCTCTGGTTTTATTATTTGCCCATCTTCATGTTGGGTTTTGATATTTTTTTATTGACTTACAGGAGCTATTAATGTATTAAGAAATTATCCCTTCGTGGTGTGAGTTGAAAATATTTTATCCCAATTTGTGTTTTTTTTTTCTTTTGACGTTCCTACAGCATGTTGTGGGGATTACAATTTATTTCCTATGTAGTCAAATATATCACTTTTTTCTCTTATAGCTTCAGGGTGTTATGTTATAGTTAGAGCTTCCTCACTGTAAGATTATCTTAAAAATTCAAATTTTCTCCTAGTATTTTTATGGCTTCTAATAGGTTTTTTTGGCGGTCATTTCTAAATGATTTTCTACATAGATGATTATTTTGTCTGCAAATAGAGGCAGTTTCTTTCTCTCCATTTTGGATACATTTTACTTGCCTTATTGAACTGGCTTAAACTCCCAGCACAGTGTTGAATAGATATGGTAAGGGGGGGATATCATTGTCTTTTTCCTGATCTTAGGGGAACTATTTTGTCTTTCTCCATTAAATATGATACTAACTGGAAGTTTTCTGTAAATGCTCTCTATCAAGTTGAGGAAGTTCCCTTCAAGTCCTGCTTTGCTAACAATTTCTAAGCAGATTTGCTTATTTTTGTCAAATGCTCTTTTCATATTTGTTGAGATGATCATATGATTTTTACTTTTTAGTCTGTTAGTATGGTAAATTACATTGACTTTTGAATGTTAAACTGACTTTGTTTTCCTCAAATGAAACCTATTTGGCCAGTCATATTATCCTTTTTATATGTTGTTGGATTTGATTTGCTAAAGTTTTGTTTAAATCTTTTGCATCTATGTGCATGTGGGACATTGCTCTATGGTTTTCTTTTCTTATAATGTCTGTCTTGTTTTCATATCAGAGAACTTCTGCCCTCAAGAAAAAGAGCTGGAAAGTCTTCTTTCCTCTTCAATTTTCTGGAACAGTTGTGCACAATTGACACTATTTCTTTCTTAAATATTTGGTTGAATTCTTCAGTGAAGCCCTCCAGGCTCAATAAATAGAGCTGTCAATAGTCTCCAAGGAAGTCATATAAGCACATTGACAGGTGAGAATATGACAATATTGCTGCTCCTTATTTTAAGGGTAAGGAGTGACTGGGATGGAAACTAGATCAATGAAAAGAAGATGGGTAGGGACTCCAATTGCATATTACACTTCATCTACTATTTCTGGTGTATCCTAGGTGATTAGTCATTCTTATTACATTACATAATAATACCTTTCTCTTTAATAGCACTTTTTTAATGTAATTCACATTGTCCCTATTATAAAGATGAAGAAAATAGATGGATGTGATTTCTTTACGTCCTTTACTTTTTGGGAACTTAGTAGTACTTCACTCCTGGCCTAAAAAAAAAAAAAAAAAAAAAAAAAATGTATGAACTTCTGAGAGACAGAAAAGGAATGATATCTCTAAATATGTCTGAACTGGAAAATTGATGGGGGCAATTCACCCTTTGTTTGATGTGGTGCTTTCATGCACTAAACTGCATTTGCTGAGGTCCTTTAACATTGATTTGATAATATATCCTTATGGGGACTGAGTCCCAGAGAGCAGTTTCCAGGCTCTCGGCCTCGCATGGAAAGGTACTGGCTCGGTTATTAGATGGCCATCAGCTGTAACCAGTCAGCCATTAGCCACTAATATCACTGCCGTGGCTACATTAGGGGGTTGGTTGGTTGGCAGAGACGCAGATGGCAGAATGGCAGATTGCGGATCGTGTAGCTCCTCTTCCTGTATCTCCAACCCAGCCATCAGCGAGAATATAGTGGTATGAACCCCCTTTCCATGGCTCCTTTGGTGTTCCTTTTTGGCCTCACCATATCCTGCATTGCAGGCAGCGGGACTAGAGACCCTGCATGACAACCCTCTGGCTTCTTTCAGGCTCCAAATGTTGCTGCTGTTCGGGTGGTATTGCTTGGCTCAGGGTCCTCCTCTTGCCAATCTCAGTGTTCAGAGCATCAAAGCAGTGGCTGACAAATCACACCTTATTTAATCGTGTGAATTCTAGTTTTCTTAGATCCATTTCGGTTAAGTTGTTAAGAAGGAACAGTTCTTTCACACATTTATTTCTGAGAAAATGCCATGAATAAAAACACTGTAGAGTCAGTTCCACTTGGTCTCCAATAATTTGTATATTGTGTGACCTACCACATGCTGCTTTTGCAGATTTACACCTTCCCTGGAAACTTGCTCACTGAAGACCTCAGGAAAGAGGGAGGGAAAAAAAAGTGGGAGGGAAGGAGAGAGGGGGAAGAAGGGAGAGGGATTTTATTTTTAGCTTGACTCCTAAATCAGGGCAGAGAAAACAACCGCGTTCAGGACATTCCTGTGTAGGTGATGAGGTCTGTCACGTTACTAAGTTGTTAAGGATTTCAGTGACCTTTGTTTTAAATTATAACCTACAGATTGAATGCACTTAAGAAAAATTCCAGAAAAAAGTTATTTTCAATGAGTTTTTTTGTTGTGGTGGTAGTGATGAGGGTGTGTGTTATTGATCTTATAATAGAAATAATGACTTCAACCCAGGTTTTCTAAGAAAATTAATGACTGCCCCAGGTTAATGGCCTTCAGCCAATCTCCCAGTCAGCCATTAATCCCCAGGAAATGCCCTAGGCCTTGATCATTATTGTGTAAATAATACAAAAGTGGGTATAGTTCTCTTGTCAGATGGAAAACATACATTGCCCTTGTTCTGTCTTGGACTCCTTTTATGACAATAAGAATAACCTATTAGGGGGGGAAAAAACGCAACAATTTTCCTACCAAGGCAAATAAATAGTCTTGTTTAAACAAAATTATTAAACAAATTATTAAACAAACTTGAACTCTGTATGTTTGAGTAAGAAATAATGGAAGACTCCAAGCTCAGAATTCTTAGACAGCTGTACTTAGAGCTATGAGTGACATAAAATGTAGAGCCAAATATTGAATTGAGAGTACCGCAATTACTGTCATATTAGATATTTCAAGTTAAAATCAGGGTTAAATCAACACGTAATTGACTACTTTAACGGTTGCAAACAAAAGATGGTAGAAATTTATTTTAAAATTAGGACCTTATATTCTAATAAAAATAGCTGAAGTAACGACATTTTAAAGGTTTCAAATAAATGTTGTGGTGTATAGGGATATTTTTCTTATCTTAGAATATCAAAGGATTTTTATAGTCCTTTTCGAGCGGCTTATTTTGCATTCCAGGATCTTCAAGAAGGCAAATAGTTAAATGAAAAACATGTGCAGGAAATTAGTATAGCAGTTGCCCTTGGCTGCCAAAGGGGATGCTACTGAGGTGGAAAGGGCTTCAAGGGGATTGTCCTACTTTGAACAGACAGGAGCATGGGTAACATCATCCCATACCCCAAATTCTCATGCAGAACTTTACATTCAGTAGGTTCCCAATAAACGTTTTCAGAATGAATAACCGCACAGTTTAAATACCTTATAATTTTGTCAATTATACCTCAGTAAAGCTGGGAAAAAAAAATAAAGCTCCTCCTTGCCCTGAGAGTTTGCTGTATATTGGGTAGATGAATTCTTTTTGACATATATATGCATATGTCGCAAGTGTTTTCTCCTAGATTGGCATTTCTCTTTTTTCTTTACAGTTTTTTCTTTTTCCAAATGACTAGACATTTGTCACAACATTACTTGTCCTCACAGATGTGAGATGCTATCTCCATTATATCCTAAATTTCCATATGTAGTTGAATTTATTTTAAACTTTCTTTTTTGTTGTATGAGTCAGACTGTTTATTCATATGCCATGTTTTGATACATAGGAGAACTAACCACTTCCCTCTTGGGTTTTTTTCTATAAAGGGCTTATCAGTTAATTTTGAGTATATACATACACAGGTTTTAGAGCCAACTTGTCTAATTCCGACGGGGGGGAACATCTCATTTATATATATATTTGGAAACTCACATTACATTTATAGCCACTAGGAAGATACCTGATAACCATTTTTTGTTGCTGTTGAATCATCCCAATGAAGAGCAAGGGCTGTCTTTCATTCAACTTCACTTTGGTCTTTCGGGAGTGTTTGTAATGTCCCTCATATTTGTTTTGTATGTTACTGTTAATTTACAAAATGTTTACTGTTATTTTTTGTTGATATTTTTCTGTCATATCTTCTGACTGGTTGTTATTTATATATTATGTCTATAAATTTTTGCACAATTTTTTATCTTGCTAACTTACTGAATTATTTAATTCATGATAGTTTTATCATTGATTCAGATATTCTAAGTAAAGTATTATACCATGTACAGATGATTTTACTTCTTCATATTTAATCTCCAGTTACTTCCCTCTTGTATCACTGTGTTAGCTAATAAGTCCAATTCTGTGTTAAATAGTTAAATAGGACAGAAGGGCTCCTTGTCTTGTTCTGGATCTTAGTGGAAATGCTTCTAGTGTTTACTAGTAAGTAATATGTTGACTTGAGGATTGAGGTAAATATATTTTATCGGTTTAAAGAAAAATCCATGGTTTTCTATTTTACAAAGTGTTTTATCAGATATGAGTTTTGAATTTTGTTGAAGTTTTTATTAGTATCTATGTCAATAGTCAAATAATATTTTTGGATCTTTTAAAATGCTGATCATACTAATGGATTTTTAAACATTGAATCACTCTTACGTTCATGTAATAAGCCTTACTTGATCATGATATATTAATTTTTTAATATGCTGTTGGATTCTATTTCCTAATATTTTATTTATGATTCTTTGCCTCAATATTCCAAAGTGAGATTGATCTGTGCTTTTCTTTACTATGATATTTTATCAGGTTATGTATCAATACTACATTGCTTTGTAATAAAATGTTTGGAAATATGTTGTCTATGCTTGGAAAAATTTAAGTAGCATTGAATTATCTAGTCTTTGAAGGTTTGGCTGAGTCCCTCTGTGAAACCATCTGTATATGGCAATATTTGAGAACTCATTCTCCATTTCTTCTATGAAAATTGATCCAAGTTTTTTTTTTTTTTTTTAAGAAATCTGTATTTGGGTCTGTGGTAGAATAAGGGTGTATAAAGATTTCCATGCCCTAGCCCTCAGTACCTGTGAATATGTTATATTACCTGGGAAAAGGGCCTTTGCAGATGTGATTGAGGGTAAGGATGTTGAGATGGGGAGATTATCCTGACCAGTTTCATCCTTTGAAAACTTAAAAGTGAATAATGTTTTCCTGCTGGGTCAGAGAGATGCAATGTGAGAGAGACTTGACCTGCACCCACAGTAGCTGGCTTTGAAAATGAAGTAAGGGACCATGAGCCAAAGAATATGGGTGACTTTGGAAGCAGGAAATGGGCCTCAGCTGATAGTAAGAAAACAGGGACCTTGGTCATAGAGCCACAGGAAATGAATTCTACCCACACATGAATGAGTAGGAAACAAATTCTCCTCTAGAAACTCCAGAAAAGGAAGCAGCCTACTGACACCTTGGTTTTAGTTCAGTGAGACCTGTAATAGATTTCTGATCTACAGAACTATAAAATAACAAGTTTGTGTTGTTTTAAACCACCAAGTTTGTGGTAACTTTTAATGGCAGCTATAGAAAACATACTTACCTAGACAGAGGAGGTCAAATTTGATAAATAGATTTTATAGGAATTTTGCTATTTTAGCTAGGTTTTCAAATTTATTTTCATAGAATTATGCGATATGGAATCTCATGATTTTCAAAGTTTTATCTATTTATTTCCCCTTTGTTTTTTTATTATTTTGTGTATCTGTACTTTCTTTTTCTTCAATTAACTTAGCTAAGTTTTTGTTTATGGCTACTTTTAGGTCACTCGAAATCGCGATCTTGTATAAGAAGGACATATTTTTATCTGATGTTTGTCACAGGACTGACACCATTTTTTTTTTTTTTTTTTTTTCAGCACAATTTTGATTCTTTTTTTTTTTATTTTTTTATTTTATTTTTTTAAATTTATTTATTTATTAGTTTCAGGTGTACAAAACAAGGTAATACTTAGACGTTCATCATTTATATCCCTCATACTGTGAACCCCCCTCCCCCCATCCACTATCCCTCCGACCTCACACTGAACCATCACATTATATATATAAAATTATAGTTGGCATTCATTAATGTTTAGCTTCTGGTGTACAATGCCATGATCAGGTATCCACAGTATCCCTGAGGTGGGGACTGACACCATTTATCTCAGGGATGTTTTTGAGAGGACTGGGCTGGTTTTATCTGCCGCTAAATCTGCCTCTAAACATATATCTTATAATTCTTTTGAACTAATTTCTCTTGCAGGAATGTTAACCTTGGCGAGGAAAAGCCAACCTTCACCAATAATCTGATTTTTTCCCCCCATTTAGTCTCACTCATAGGGTCTGTCAGCATGGGATTGTATTGTAAGGTGTTATGGTCTATAGCCAATCAAACAGTAGAATTAATCAGATAATGTGCCATGACATAACAAGGATCACCCACTTTCCAGTCTGTAGTATCTATTTTCTTGTGGGTCACCATCTGACTACTAAATTAACATTTCATATTTTAAGTTTTGTTCAGGTTGCTCAATTTCTAGGTACCAAACTCTGTATTTGTAGAGTATATCAACCGTTAGCAATATGAAGAATAAAATAATGTTGACTTTAAAATAAAGGAAAAGTGTACTTGTTTCTCTTGTAGTAACACAGGCATAAGCAGTACAGGGTTATTCTAGAACACTGTTATCTTTCCTTGCTCTGTGATAGTCCCTCCTGTTTGGTCTGCTCTGCATGGCTGCCTAAGGCTCACACTGTTGCTTCCGTGTTCCAGGACTAAGGGTTACACACATCACCTCTGCTTACGTGCAGTTTGGAAGAACTTCAGTCCATTCCTGTGAGGGAGACTGGGAAAGGTAGTGTTTATTCTCAGTGCCCCATTGTCCAGATAAAACACAGAAATAATCTCATGATGGCAGAAGGGGAGAATGGATAGTGAAGCCAACTCTGAGCATGCTCCGCATCTTTTTTCTCATGATTTTTTTCCTTTAAAAATCAGGATATTTCTTTGCATTTCAACACTTAAAAATTTCCCCACAGTAAGTATTATATTGAGAAAAATTTAAGCTAGTATACCCTTTCTAAAATTTTTAGGTTTTTCTCCTTCAATGAAAATAGCCCTTTCACCATATATTTTTATATATAATAATGATCATTGTCTTAAAAAAATCAGCCAACAAGAGAGAAAGGAAATATCCAAAATTTCTGCACTAGAAGAAAAAATACCATCAATTTTTTTTGAACTGAGGTTGGATTGGTTTATAATATTATATAAGTTTCAGGGTACAACATTATGATTCTCCATCTGTATACACTACTATTCCACTTATCTGAAGAACCACCAACATCTTGATGACTATTGTTTCATGTACCTTTTTGAGAACATATACATATACCCAAAGATTTTATCAAAAGATGTTCATATAGTAATCCTTCTTTTACTTTATGAACCTTTTAAAAATGCAATTTTTTTTGTTCATTGTCTCTTCTTCTGCCAACTGAATAACCCTAGGTATAATGGTTACCAATTTGGTATGTATCTTGCTTACTTAAATTTGTGGTCATATAATTACGTTCACAAATATTTATATATTTTCATACACCTTTATAATCGTATATATTCAAATATTTTGGTATTGTTTGGTTTAAAAAAATGGGATATTATATGAAATATTTCTTTTTCTCTTAGCTTTATTAAGAGCATATTCTAGAAATCTTTTAAATTGATGATTGATTGATATGATTCTTTGTAATTGCTGTATGTTATCTCATGGTATGGTTTTACCACAACTTATTAAAAAATTTACCCATTAGTGGACATTGACTCCCCCGCTCCCTATTTTTTGCCCCTGCCCTAAAAATCTGCATTAACCATCCTTATATATCAGTACTTTATTTCTATGGGATCGATTGCCAGTAACAAGGAAGCTGATTTGAAGAATATGTGTATTTTAAATTTTAATAGATATTGCCAGATTGCTTTTCCAAAATGTTGTAATAATTTATACTTTCTCCAGTACTGTATACGTATGAGTATCTACTTTTCTATATCTCTATCTACAATAGGTCTTACCACTTTTTAAAAATCTTACCAATAGCAAATACGTAGTGATATTTCATTGCTACTTTAACTTTTCATTTTGTAATCTTTGGGACTGTGTGTGTGTATATAATTTTTTGGGGTACTTGAAAAATATCATAAAACAAAAACCATGAATATTTGTACTTCAGTGATGCATAGCACACTATAAATTTGTCTGCAGAAGGTCATATCAGATATTTGAAAAATTTCTCTGTACAGCTTTTATTTGTGATATGAAATAACCATCTCATAGCTTTTATTTTAAGAAGGAGTTTCATAATTTAAATTGCCTAATTAACTAGTTGTTTTATTGTTTTAAACCAGCAGAGGACTAACTAGCTGGTAAGCTTCTTTTTCCAAGTAAAGGTTTACTAAGCATTCCATTCCTTCAAGAGTAAATATATGTTTATTTTTTCAACTTTAAAAAATACTTAGGTTGCTTTTAATCTTAACATTTTGGGTAGTCAGGTTAGAAAAGGGTTGATTGCAAACTTTTCCACATCTATCTGGGTCTCCATAGGATAAGTGTAATAGTACATGTCAGACTATGATTCTAGTCCTGTGAGTTTGAAATGGGTGGACCTACTCAAAGATTAAGAAAAATAATTCTGTCATAATGTAAACTAATGGTAGTATAAAGACATAACCTTTGATTGAATTTTAAACACTGAAACCATTGATTATGTTAACACAACTGATTGTGTTAAACATTAAAACCAATCATTTCCAGTGTAAAAATCTTGGGTTAGGTGCTTGGAGAGAACAGTAAGGTCAGACAAGGTATTTTTCAAATACGATCATTAATGTTTTTTATTATATATTCTATTTAAAATCTGAAATCTCATATAACAGTTTCTGTTATGCCATCATTTTAGTCCTAAAATATTACAGCTTGATTAACTTATGCGAGTCTCAACTTTGAAAATCTATTCAAATATCCCACTCATATTTTCACACAGGACTGCACGTTTATTTTGTGGTCACCATTGGAAGCATTTCATTTAATGTAAAAAAGGGACAGACTTATTTAAAATTGTCTTTAGAAATTCAAAGTGCACAATTACTGCAGCTATATGACAGACATATTATGGATGCCAAAATCAAATACATGTATTTGGATGTAGTAGATAATTTTCCCCAAGTGGTATCCGGTTTCTCTTAAATCTTTAGGAGTCTGTAGGCTGCTATATAAATGGTCTGAGTGCTAGGTGAATTCTTTTAAATATAAAGATACACAAAATTGTAGCTACTTGTTTCTACATGATAGGGACAGAAACTGTGAAATAAATTTGGTTGTTCTTGTGGTATTTTAAACAAGCAAAAAAGTTAAAGTGTCTATAAAGAAACTGCATTTATAAGTTTTATTATTAAATCTGCCACTGCTTTGCTGACTAATAAAATGGAAAATGTGCGCTTTTATAGGTTTATAAAAAGGCAAGCTATAGTTTCATGAAAAATATCTTGCACCGATTGAATACAGGTGGCTACTTGTTTAGACTTGGAAGATGTAAAGGCTTAGTATAGATGTCTGAAAAAGGTAATATGGCACAATAAAAAAAATCTTCCTTTCTCTGCTCATCAATCCTTTGGGTATTCCATGTCAAATAAACGCTACAACAATTTACAGTAAAAGTACACAGTGGAAGTGCCAACGTTAACACTCCTTAGGACTGGATACCTGCCAGATTTTTCACACCAATATTTAATGTGAACCAAAATGTCTTTTCCATTGGAAGTGTGAGAAGGAGCTCGCTTTCCTATATTTGGCAACACGCTTATATGAAGTATAAAGTCAAATGCCCGTGATGTTCTCTTGATTTCAACCATGATAAATTGTGTTCATTTGTTTAAGTGCATGTGGCAGCTTTAGTGTTCCAACTATAAATTTTGGTTAACTTCTATTGACATGCTGTATTAAACTTAAGAAAAACAAATTACACTTCACCCGTTTTAATTGACTAAATGTGTCAAAAACACAGTAAGTATAACACGAAAGGTCAGAGCCTTAGTCTACACTGTAATGGGTGTCATGGCAGGGATCCAACTTTTCTTGTACATTTCATTTTTCATGAAGTTTTAGGACAAGGCATACGTTTAACGTTCACTTCCACTTCTCATTTGTACTTCAAAGTTTATCGTAGGCTGTGTGACTACCAAGAACACTTTTCTCCTGTGCTATTTAAAGTTCCTTTCGCATTGACGTGCGTGCTCAGAGAATACTGATGTCCTCCTGTAAACAAGGCCTTGAGAATGGACTTTGGTATTCTGAAGAACAAAATGCTGATTTATAGATCACTGTTAACACTCCCTGGAAAAGACCTGGTTTACACATCTAGTCCTTGCTTCCATGACTAAATAAGCAACCCTGTGGTTAGGTGCTGGATTAAACTTGGCACACTGGATTCCCATGGGATCTGATTAAAACTACAGTTTTAACGCTTTTGCTCTATGTTCAATGGTTTATATAAATCTTTATTCCTTCAGTAATTTATTAGCTTGATGCCTGACGATTAGATAATATTAATTAAGTTCTCCCTCACCTGCCGCCACCCACCTCTCTTTTTTCCAGATGCTGCCACCCACCTCTCGTTTTTCCAGAGTTACCTCTTGGTGGGGTATGTTTTCATCTCCTTTCTCAAAATTAGCTCCTTTTCAAGAATTCAAACATCAGTTTCCAGGGTGAATTTATGTCTGGAAAAACTCAAAACGGGGCAGGTGTTTGCAAAGTGTTATGTTTCGTATTGGAGAAAACAGGGATTCTAAATCTTAAAATTTATTCCATTTTTATCACTACCCGTAAGAATCTCATTTCTTATTACATGCTTTACTAACAAGAAACCACAAGTTTTATGTTGACAATAATGGGAGACTGTCAATATTTGTTCTGCTCTGATCATTTTAGGGGAGGGAAGAATAACAGTCATCCTTATCCAAGGAGCTCAGAGACTGATGGAGCTTAAATCAGGGATTTTGATGCACCTTAAAGAAAGGAAGAGACCATCCTAACCCCACCTCCCACCCCTACCCCAGGGATCTCTACTATCATGAAGATGCCCTTAGAGTGAGTCTAATTCTAAATTATGACTTGGCAAACTTTCTGTAAAGGGCCAGATGGGAAAACTTTTAAGCCTTGGACACCAGATGTTTTCTGTCACAGCTGCTCAACTCTGCCATCAACAGCACAACCATTGACATTATGTAAACGAATGAGTGTGGCTGTGTTTCAATAAATATTTATGGACAATGAAATTTGAATATCATATAAATTTTACATGTCATGAAATAGTCTTCTTCTTCTAACTTTTTTCCAACCGTTTAAAAATGTAAACAACCATTCTTTGCTTGGGGGCCATACAAAAACAGTTGGAAGGACGGATTTGGCTAGAGGTCCCTAGTATGCCAACCCTTGCTCTAAAGGAATGTAATATTAATTTCTAAAAGGCCCAAGAAATTTAGAGTAGGGAAGTGTTCTTTTAAAATAATGTTCTAGTCTCCTCTTACATGCAGCATTCTCTTCTATAAAAAGGTAGTTTTCCTACCTTCCCTCATTTTTTTTTCAGTCAGATGATAAACATATTGGCATTTGGAATCTAATCTTATGGGCATTAGGCATAGGAGACACTGTTGATACCCTGCCTGTGTCTGCTCAGAACTCACCATTCCCATGCCCATTCAGTCTGCTGCGTCATGCAGCAGGTACACAGTACTCTGTGCAAGGTTTTCTCTCATTTCTCTCGTAGGACATGTGGGAAGTGCTAAGGCACGAAGATCCCTTGGCCGTAGCTCTTAGTCAACAGCTGATAGAGTTGCAGGATAAGTCTCTTCAGCTTGGGATATCTCTGAGGCATATCCTACATAGTCGCCTTGGGTTCTTCAGTGGGATTGGAGCTCCAGCTGCCAACAGCTGTAACCTACTCGGCAACATACCCTTTACTGCCCAACTTCTTTCTCTGTTTTACTTCCCTACTTCTCTCCTGGTGCTTCTCAGAATTACCACCCAAACAAATCACTTGCTTGGTAGATTCTCAAAAGATTGCATATTCTTAAATTAAAAAACAGCCTTTTGTAAATAATGGAGGCTGCTGGCCTAAGTTGTGACTTTTAAATCCTTGCTTTCCTCTGTTTGTATTTAGGCAGCACTTGCCACCTGTCCTTTGAGTTTAGTGGGGATTTTCTCTTCCTCTTTTGTCTTTAGCCAAAGGGCAGACATCGCAGTAATTGGCCATCTGCATGAGAGATAACCAAGGAGCATGCCAAGAAGCGATGTTACATCTCTACCCATGTCACACAGATTGTTATGCCCTGTACAGTGTGACACATGACACAAAATACGGACAGGGGACATTGTGTATGCTTCACCTCCTTGCCCATATCTATTCTGTAAACAAAGGCTATCTCTGTGACAGCTCACTTTCTATTTTCCACTGTGAAGTGTAGAACACGGTTGCATTAAAATGACATGGTCTCTTTGAAATCCAATCTTTGATAAATTTCACCTTGCATCCAGTTCACCATAGATTTCCTTACTGCCCTCTGCGCTCTGGCCTATCTTCTCACTTTTCTTCTAAAGCACCTACATTTTAGGATACGTTATTCCAAAAAATAATTCCTTTATTTTTATTCAAACTCTTAAAAAGTAGTTAAAAGATTTTTTCCTGATAACGCCCTATCTCTATATCTGTGGAGATCTGTCTAGATTTTCTTTTCTAACATTCCTCTACTGGCTCCTATTTTTGAAAAGTACAACCCTTCGACTACTTGCAGTGTACCTGGAGAAGGAATAGGGATGACCAGAAGCTTTCCTAGGTTAAAACTTTGAGGAAAGAGATACAAAGTGAATACACGCAAAGGAGAGAGGCTAGAATTCTTTTTACAGCAGCAAAGAGGGGGAGGTGATGGTAAAAGCATTGAGAATGGTAAATACAGAGTTGATAAGCTAGAAGGGTTATGCTTACCTAAAGCCAGACAAACTGCCATAGAAACAAATTTATATATTAACCAAAAGTTTGCATTTTTAATAAAACGCCCTACTACTACTTCAAATTGAATGCCAGATTTTAAAGAATGTGTGTTTGAATAGATGATTGTGATCATATTAACTCCCAACCCCTATGGATATTGAATCAATGTTTACCTGGACCAAAAATATCTTAGGAAATTTGGCAGGGAGAATGTGAAAGCCTAAGGTGAGAGTAAGGAAGACCAGAGATAAAGCAGGAATTATAATATTGTAGGCCATATGTACATGCTTTAAAATGAAATAAGTGTATTCATATAGTTTAGAACTTGAATTTGAACCTATATTGAGTTAATATGTACAGCTTGTTTCAGAAATTGATCAAGATGATTCAGGAAGCAAAATACGATTACAAATAGTCCCACATCTATGAAGCGGTATGCATTCCATGAAATGTTTTTATTTAAACATTGTAACAAATATGAATTTACATGGATCAATGAACTTTCTTGATTCATGTTATAGATAGGTCCAGTGCTGGGAGCTGAAGGTACTAGTTACTAAAATGTCATCTCTTGCTTAAGCAGCCTGTAGTCTAGTGACTTCATGAGCAGCACCAAAAATGATACAACAGAACACATCAGTACCTTATGTTTTTCAATTGACTCTGGCCTCCATTGTAATATGGAAAACCTATGAATGGTTGTAGATTCATATTGACTTCATCCATCCATCCATTCACTCACTCACTCACTCACTCACTCACTCAATATTTTTTGATCACATACTGTCTGCTAGACACTGTACAAAGTGCTTCAGATAGCCTTATGGAACTACTACCTCGTTTTAAAACAAAAAAAAAACACATTGAGATTTAGAAATACATTAGTAATCCTTGAAATGCAGGATTTGTTACAATTGAATTATTATATTATTGAGTTTCAAAAAGATCCACAGACGGAAGTTAAATTATGGCATGTTATATATAGTCTTTGTGGACTGCCTACTGACAACAGACCACTACTGTCACATGAAGACAGGAGATAACTTGAAGACAGGACATCTTCTATATTACGCTTAAAGATTTAGTTGCCAAGTGTTGCTCTTAATGCCCTATGTAATATCCATGTATAAAAATGTAGTCCAATGAGTTTTCAAGTTTTCTACTGGTTATTTGAATAATCTCTCAAGATAACGCTTTTGTACCTTATGGATAGATGTCCACCACCCCAGGATCACTGCCCATCTCACTTTATCATTCCTTGAGATTCTCAGTTGCACTTCATCATATATCATCACCTTTTAGCCTGCTCTGACCACCCCACCTCACACTTCATCACTTCTTGCATTCTTTGTGAGAGCTCCTCTCTGTTACAGACACTGTCTCCGTTGTCCACTATTCATTATTTCCAGACCAAATATAAATTAATTACACTTTATTGGTATCTAGATTAGTTCTTTTTAATTTATCAAAAAGGGAACTATTCAGTTGCACATCATCAAAAAGGAATAATTTCTATGATAAAAGGTGATCAAGAAGGTGTTATATGCTATCATATAGTTTCTGGGCTTTATTCCTCTCTCTATGGATTCTATAAACCTGAGCAGGCAACTTACTACTAGGTATCTTTGTTACATTAAAGAGATATACTTGCTGAGTGCCCTGTTGAGGTGTCAGCATTATGAGTTGGTCATGTTGCGTTTGGTGATGTTAACCTAAATAGGTTATTACTTTTAGTACACTTCAGAGTAGTGAGTGTCATTTTTTTCTGGGTTACCTTCTTTAAGCAGCTAAGTAATTTCCTTCATTCTGATTGACCAATCCAGGCTGAATGTGAACTAATCTGGATCGTCTGAAAGAAAATATCTATACAAAATCAAAAGTACTGTTGCTGTATGTTTTACTATTGATTTAAGTAGATTTTCCTTAATGAATTATTCCTTCAAGTTTTTTTTAAAGGAATAATTGTTGCCAACAATATATTTTGTTATATAAAGGAATTGGTCATAGCAAATGTAATATTTTTATTTGTAGTCATTGCGTTTTATTCAGAGTCTCATGTATTCTATGTGTAATTTCCTACTCTTTGCTAATGTAGTGATCTCAAATTACCCAAATAGATTTTCCATCATTCTGTGTGACTTAGTCTGTTCAGGATGCTATAACAAAATACAATAAATGGGTAGCTTATAGAAGATAAATTTATTTCTTACTGTTCTAGAGTCTAGGAAGTCCAAGATCAAGGCATCAGCATGGTTGTGTTCTATTAAGGGCTCTCTTCCTGGTTCATGGTCAGCCATCTTTTTACTGTGTCCTCACATGGTCATGGTGAAAGGGGCTAGGGATCTTTCTAAAGCCTGTTTTATAAGGGCATTAATCCAATTTATAACAGTTCCACCTTCATAACTTAAGCATCTCCAAAGGCCCCACATCTTAATACCATCAGCTTTGGGGTTTAGGATTTCAACATACGAGTTTGGGGGGGACACAAACATTCAGACCCTAGCACCATGTCCAGAATCAAAGTTTGTACATGTATAAGTTCACCATCCCCATAAGGTTACTGCAATCCTCTTTGCTTGCCAGAGTTTCAAAATGGTTTTGTAGAGCCTAGAGTTGGCCAACCAGCAATTTCAAGATATAATATGAAAGAATCATGATTTCTGATGAACTTATTTTAATAATTCCAGAAGTTGTATTCATAGATATATGGTATGTTTCATTGATGTGAGTAGCTCATTATTCAATTAGTCTTAGTGAATACTGAATTTATACTATTAAAGTGAGGAAACATGCCTGTTTGAGGCATTTTAGTTATTATTTTTAAAAGTATTTATTTTTAGAATAATATTTCAGCTTAAAAAAAATCAAACTGCTGCAAATTAAGATTACTAAGCATTACTAAGGCCTCCTTTATTGCCGAGGTACTATATTGTGATATTAATCACATATGTTACAGCTAAGTAGGCAGGTGTGTGTAGTCAATTTTTAATTTTGTTTTTATTTTACTCTTTGGTCTGTGGAATTTAAGACTTTGTTTATTCAGAGGATGAAGAGAAAACCCTGCTTTTGGAGTACTCCATAAAAATTTACAGAGACAATGCTTTTTTCTTTAGTCAAAACAATGCATTTCATTTACTTTAATGACTGTTTAAAGCTGTAATTGGTTTGCACATTGAAGCACTTTGGTATTTGTTAGTGGATTTTAACTTAATGTAAAGTATGCAGGTCAAAATATAAATGGATTGATAAGTCTTGACTGACTTTAGGAACTGTCTTTTTCCATTCAATTTCAGGAATGCAAGAAAACGAACGTTAAAGCTTGAGGAATAAGAGGATATGATGTCATATAACCAAGTATGTATAGAATCCTTCTTAGATTTATCTGATGTTACCCAGAATTAGAACTGTGAATTTTTCAAATTGAGACAGGCAGTGTCGCATCGGTATTTATAAGTAAATAATGAGGAAGCATGCTAGAAGAATTTTCTGTAATCTCTTACTGCACACAGACATAAAACTTACTTTATGATTGGATTCAGATGAAAAAGGTGAAATGACTTTAATGATTAATTTTAGAAGGCCCACAACCAGTTTGTAAAAATCCAGTGCCTACCAAGAAGGGACCAAAATATCATCTATACTTACTATTTGTTCAGTAAAACTTTCTTGAGTTCTTTCAATGTGTTAGGCATAGGTGATGGAGATATAGAGAGACATAAGACACTATCCCTCCTCATGGATGGGTCGATATGACAATAATATAAGTAGTAGTAAAAATAATAATAGCTACCATTTATGGAACACTTAAAGTATACCTACTATTTAAATGCAGTTATCCCTAACACAATGATTTCGCAAAGTATCATTTGTTCTGGTTTGCTAATAAAGAAACACCCCAAAGCAGTTAATTAACTGTCTGAGTCACCAGAGAACAAATAGAGAATTTGCATTTGAACCTTGTTCTGATCCCCAAGGTCTAAGGTCACCATTTTGAAAATATTTGAGTCAAATCACACAGATCATTTAGAACATTCCAAGTAGTTTAGATTTTATCCTGAAGGGTATTGAAAGCTACTGATTTTAAACAGCATATGGCATGCCAGGATTTGGGTTTTGGAGAGAAACTTTTGACAATAGTACAGAGAATGGCTTCGAAGGGAGATGAGACTGGAGGCAAAACAGCCGTTGCAAAAGTTAATATGGGAGATGATGAAGTCCTGACTTAAGACATGGCAGTGGGAATGGAAAGAAAATGAATGGATTTAAGATATATTCAAGAGGGAGTAGTGTTAGGATAAGTCAAGGATGACATTCAAAGTTTTTACTTGAGAAGCCAGTTAAGAAGATGAGGCCATTTTGTGAACAGGAAATACAAAAAGAGAAGGAGATGAGATATAGTCACAGGAGGTGGAATATAGCATAAAAAAGATAGTCAATGGAATTGTAACAGCTACATAAGATGTCATAGGGGTAGTAGCTTATGGGAGATATGTTGTTATCAAAGACAGGAGAGAAAAGAGTTTGAAAAAGTAGTCCATAGTGTCAAATGTCACAGAATAATCAAGTAAGATTGGGTGCATTATTGTCCATTGGATATAGCAATTTGGGAACAGCATGAACAGCAATTTGGTTTCAAGATCAGTTTTTGTAGAATGGTGGAGAAAGAAATCACATTAGAGTGAGCGAAGAAGTAAGTGGGAAGCAAAGACCATTCTTAAAAACCTTGATGGTGAAATTCAGGAGAAGATGGAGCGATTATACAGAGAGACACACAGGGTTGAGAGAAGTACAATTTTTTTTTATTGTTTTCCACATGGAAGAGGCTTTACTATATCATTTGTGGAGGGTAAAATCCAAAACAGAGGAAAAGGCTGAAGCATAGGGGAAAGCAGAGCTGATTGGAGGAGCAAGGAGCTGAGCAAGTGAAAGATGTGGGCTGCCAGACTAGCTTTGGGCAAGAGGTAGGACATGTAAGTATGTAGATGTACTTACATAGGAAAATAGGGCTTCAAGAAAGTTCTTCTTAAATGATTTGGGTTTTCTATGTTAAGAAGAAGATAAGATAGTCTGCCATAAATGAGAGAGATGGGATTTGAAAATAGACTTGGAGAAAGAGTAAATGTAAATAGTAAATAATTTGTGGTAAGGAGAAAAGGTGTAGATTAGAAACATATAAAGGACTGTTGATTGGGTCCAAAGGCTTGATCAGAGTTGGAAACTGTATTTCTTCCTGGTGCCAGATTTCATGGCTGTGTGATTATCTTCACAGACGTTAGACTTAGAGGTAGAGTAAGTCAATCGTTAGAGCGATCCAAGGGTTTTTAGTCCTTATGTATTGGAAGAGAGACTGACAAGGTCAAGGCTAATCACAAGAGAATATTTCGAGGGGTAGATCATGAGACAGTCTGGATATGGAAAAAAAGGGAGGAGGAAAAGGCAGGTTCTCTGAGGTTGACTATAGGTATCAATGATAGTAAGAAAGCCAGGAATCTGTAAGGAGAAAAAGTTGTGACCGGGATGTGATGTTTTCGATTTAAGAGATGGAATACTTTCAGTTGAAATGAGAAACTTAAAACAGCCAAAAGCAATTTGCATATTTTTTCATGAGAGGAACAGAGTAACTGGGAATTCCATTGTTGTGGACTTCAGAATGCAAACACACCAGACCTACATGTCTGTTTGAAGTGAAAACAACATCTTTCCTCCAGGCTGTCAATTTACAGAGAACAGTCCTTCTACGGTGAGAGAGATTGAGTTCCATGCTAGTGATTGGAGGTGAACTGAAGTTCTATCGTTCCAAACCTACTGCAGCTAATCTTAAAATAAGCTCATTTTTACTTTCAAACCCAAGTGATTATGTGAAATGGTTGTTTTAACATCTTGTCCTTCATTATTATGCAGTTATATATCTTAGTACATTATGGTAAGCTCTGTAATCACTGTCTCATTAGACTATGAGTTCATATGTAGCATTGATTACATCTTATTTATTTTTGTACCCCTCGTGCTTAGCAGTGTGTGGAACATCACGGGGGTTTAGTAATATTTATTTCCTCATGTACACAGAGATAATGAGGACGTTTTGAGCAACCGATTGTCCTTTTTTTAATCACTGTTTTCCATATTTGACTTACTCCCAAAAGAATAATATGGCACATAATAGGTGTATAATCAATATTTGTCATCAATTGATTATAAAATATCATCCTTCCTTGATTGTAGAATTTTGGGCACTGCTGTGTTGTTGTTCATGTAAACTTACATTTGTGGAAGTATATTTACACAGATTTGTTTACTTTCCTTAGTTCTAACAAAAAATGTTTTAATTCCTAAAAATATACCTTTGAAATATTGCTTATTCACCTTGTTGAAGGTACTTGTCACACAATTCTGAGAATAGAATGATTTTGATAGTAGGGGAATATCTCTGTACATTGTATGGATCGTATTAGAGATCTAGGATGCTTTCAGACATTGAATGTCTACTAAGAACTCTTCTGAAAATGTTGTACCCATTGTATTAAATAAAGCCCATGTGTACCTAACAAAAGTGGCAGGTTGAACCCTTAGCTTATGTTTTTCTTTTTTTTTTCAAATCAGACATAATCATTGGATAATTACTCAAACAGCTCAAGTGTGGTTTGGGTAAATCAAGAAGTCTGGGGAAGCATTTGACTGACATAAGATGGAAAAAATTTTGCCAGTTAAAAAAGGTAAAAACGTCATTTTAATTACAGGAACATTTTTGTACTGGAAACTGGAATGACTGGTTTCTTTCAGGCGCAGGGCAAATGTCAGAACTTTTGAGAATGTTTGGCAGGAATCAATGCCATAGTTCAAGACTCTCTGTTCCAGTCTCAATTTTAAGGGGTGCTACTCTACTTGTCTTTGACCAAAGTCATCACTATATATGTGTGTGTGTGTGTGTGTTTCAGGTATACAACATTATAATTCAACACGTGCATGCATAACAAACTGATCACCCCCAAAAGTTTAGTTATTATCTATTACCATACAATTGACTCCCTTTATTTTTAATGTCTGCTGAGAGCTCATTATCCATCTATATCTGTCTGTCTGTCTGTCTATCTATCTATCTATCTATCTATCTATCTATCTATCTATCTATCTATCATCTATCTGTCATCTATCTATATCTTTCAGAGAAGTTTGATGTATGTGGTCCCTAGATATCCCTTATAAATAGTCATAAAATTCCACTTAACACATAAAGACACCATGAGGATGTAAACATTAATTAAATTGTGAACCCAAGTGAAAGTATTTCTATATTGAATGGCCATCACAAATAGCCACATCCTAATAAGAGCTGCTTAAATATTTATTTTGGCCACAGATTTAAAAATCCTAGTAATGGAAGAGATCAGATGTTTTACTGTTCTATAGCAATTTCAAGATATATGGCTCAGGCTTAGTGATGAGACAATGTCATGTATGACAAACCAAGACAAATTATTTCTTTGAAATCTGGGTCAGAACATCATTGTTGGTTTTTTTGAAAATTTCACCAGGTGAAGTTTAGATCACTGTAAACTTATAAACAGTATACAGAAGGAATAGTCTCATGGAAAAGAGATATAATAAACCTAGAGCACTTGAATTAGCTGTTTTCACCATTGACTTAAGAATCAACATTTACATGGTGTGATACAATTTTATAAAATATCATAAAGTAAAAGTTATGTTATTACTTAAGATGTTCTAAATGTCTGAAGCAACTGAATGCTTCCTTTTTCCAAGGTAAAGTCTTTTCAAGAAAGATTACAATAAATAGGCAATCCCAAGCAGATGTTACTGTAATCCTTCTGAAAGATTAGTCAGTAACAATTTTTTTCATTCCTGATTGCTTTTCTTGTTGACAAGAGTTTTCCAAATTCTTGGATCCCAAGGAACAAAAACAGGGATGGGGAGGGCATAAAACCTGTTATTTCCTACTATTAATTTAGGCAATTTGCTTTCCCTTTTAAAGATTTGATTCATACACATTTTCCTACTGTGTCAGGAAAGCTGGACTCACCTCATGGCTCTGGTTTCAACTCTAAGTGAATTATTTTTGGGTTTATTTCCCCCTGGATTTTTATTTGAATCGAAAACAAGTTTGGATTCACTTTTGATGTTTTTGACCACAAGTTTCTAATAATCCACCTCTTCTCTTACCTTTCTCTTTTTCCTACACCCAAGACACCTATTGGTGGGATTTATGAAACAGTGTTTTTCTGTCCTCTCTTCCATTATAACGTATTTTTGTACCATTTTCAAAGGCTTCTTTCCAAAAAACTTTTTCCTACATTTCTTCAAATTAAAACTCAAAATTATGTTTCTTAATGGATATAGGCTACTGAGCTACAAACTAAATTCATTGTCTACATAGAGAGTTCCTAAAGTAAGCTGCTTAATTGAAGAGACTTATCATATGTTGTCTACCTAGGTGTTAGATAGTATAGTAGAGAATCATGAAAAGAAACTAGCTGTTCCATTTGTTGGAGCAGGAAGTTAAGTCAAAATATTTCATCCTCATCACAGCCCTATGATTATGGCCACCTTTACTTTTCTTATACCATAGATGAGGAAACTGAGAGGCAGAGAGTTAAACAACTTCCCTTGGACCAAACAGTAAGGAACCAGCAGAGCAGCGATTGGACCATTTTGAGGGCTGTTTGTACTTTTAAATACCATACTACATCAATCCAATCAGCTGTCTAGAAACATTTGCAATAGATGATAAAAAGAACTTTGTTATGGGAACAGCTCGAAGCTCAGCTTATATGAAGGTTGGGTCCAGAGTCCTACCTTGTACAGTACTGTACAATGATGCCCAAAATGCCTCTGTTGTGTCTGGAGAGAAAACTATTATCTCCCAGGGGGGTTAAACTCTAGGCAACCAGTTCACACTAAAAAGACCCACAGAAATTGATATATAAAATAGAAGTTCTAATTATTTTTGCAAGGAGAAATACATGTCTATAGGATTATAAATATTGATCATTTGGAGAGTTTTCCTCCAAATAGGTAGATTCTAGAAAGTTTTTATAACCAGAAAAAAGAAACAATGTTCATAATGGATTTTCTTTTAATCTACTAGAACTGAGTGATTGTTATGGTCTGAATCGTGTCTCCCCAAGATTCCCCAAGATGTTGAAGCCTTTATCCGCAGTACCTCAGAATGTGACTGTATTTGGAGATAAACCTTTAAAGAGGTGACTAAGGTAAAATAAGGTCATATGGGTGGGCACTAATCCAATATGACTGGTATCCTTATGAGAAGAGATTAGGACATAGATCTACGTTCACACAGAAGAAAGACCATGTAAGGACAGAATGAGAAGGTGACCATGTATAAGCAAGGTGATACCTCAGAAGAGACCAAACTTATATGCACGTGATCTTGGGCTTCCAGCCTCTAGAACTGTGAGAAAATAAATTACTGCTGTTTAAGCCACTCAGTCTGTGGTATTTTGTTATGGCAGCCTTCACAAACTCATACAACAATTAAAAAAATTTTAATTGTAGGATTATTTCCATTTTACTTAACAATATTGGTTATTAAAAGTCAGAATTTATCCTCTTTACACATTCCTGAAGATGTTCTGAATGATTTTTAATCTATTTCCTAGATTTTGTATATATCTGTCTTTTACATTTTCTTCACTAATTAATTATATTATTTTTTAAATGGCTTGATTAAATTTGTTAAAATTCTAGACCAGCACTGAACAATTGAAATACAATGTGAACCATTAAATCTCACAACGTGAACCATTAAAGTTTCTAGTAGCCACATGAAAAAATAAAAAGAAACAGGTGAGTTTAATTTTAATAATATATGAATATGTATTAATATGTTATGCCTTATACATATTACTATATATGATATGCCCAAAATAGAATCATTTCAACACGTAGTTAATATAAAATTATTAATGAGAAATTTTACATTCTTTTTTTTCCACATTAAATCTTTGAATTCTAATGTTTATTTTACTTTAGAGTAGATCTCACTTTGAACCAGCCACATTTCAAATTCTCAATAGTCATTGCAGCTGGTGGATGGGACAGCTACTGACATAATGTAGAGGAGTGATTTTAAAGACAGCTTTCTCCATCAGAAATGTATTCCCTCATCTTTTTTCTATTCTTTTTTTTAAGGAGGGCAGAGCTCACAGTGGTCCATCTGGGGATCGAACAGGCAACCTCGGAGTTATCAGCACCATGCTCTAACCAACTGAGCTAACCAGCCACCCCATGGTCTCTATTTCTTTGAGTCTGTTTTTGTTTTGTTTTAGATTCTACATATAAGTGAAACCATATTGTATTTGTCTTTCTCTGCCTGATACATTTCACTTAGCATAATATCCTCTAGATCTATTCAGGCTGTCACAAATGGCAAGATTTCATTCATTTTTATTGCTGCGTAATGTTCCATTCCAATATGCCACATCTTCTTTATCTGTTCATCTATCAATGGACACCTACATTGCTTCCATATCTTGGCTATTGTAAATAATGTTGTAATGAACATAAGAGTACATATATATTTTTAAATTAATGTTTTTGTTTTCTTTGGATAAATACCCAGGAGTGGAATTGCTGGGTTGTATGGTATATCTATTTTTAGCTTTCTGGGGAATCTTCATACTGTTTTCCATAGGGGCTATACCAGTTTTCAGTCTCACCAGGAGTGCTCTAAGTACAGATGTTTGATTGACAAAGTGAGATATGAGGAAGTCATCATTAAAGTTCCAATCAGGTGACATTTTCCTACTAAGGCTTACTAGAAACATTTCCATTTTCTTCAGTAGGTATTTATGAAATTGCCTGTGTATGCATGGAATTAAGATGGAAAATATGTGTAAGATCATTTATTTTCAAACTGAGTTATCTTAAACATTGAAAATCTCTAAAAGGGGAAACTGCTTCCATTTGTTGGTCTTACTACCGTGTTTCCTTGAAAATAAGACCTAGCAATCAGCTCTGACAATCAGCTCTAATGCATCTTTTGGATGCAAAAATTAATATAAATAAGACCCGGTCTTATTTTACTATATATGACATGATATGATATGATATGATATAATAATACAATACTGGGTCTTATATTAATTTTTCCTCCAAAAGATGCATTAGAGCTGAATGTCCAGGTAGGTCTTATTTTTGGGGAAACAGGGTATGTACTGACATATATGATCTCATTTATACTTTAATAATCTTGTGAGCTTTATTCAAATGAGGAATCTGAAACTTAGAGGTTTTAAGTAAATTCCCCCAAATCACATTGTTCACAGATGGTGAAGTCTCTCATCCATATTTGTTTGATTTTAAAGGATTTGTGATATGGTTAAATCTTATTCCAGTATGTGTACATTATATTTGAGAAATTTCAAAGCAATGTGAAGTGTGTATGAATTTTGCAGAAATTGTTAAGCCTAGCTCTCAAAAGCATGATTTTGGAGGCTGGACTTTTTCCTAGTTCTCTCTCTCTCTCTCTCTCTCTCTCTCTCTCTCTCTCTCTCCCCGTCTCTCCCTCTCTCCTTGTCTCCTTTTTTCTCCCCTTTCCCTTCCTCCTCCTCCTCTTTCTTCTCCTCCTTTTTCTTCTTTTACCATATTTAAAGACTAGAAGCCTATTTCCTCATTTAGAAAATGGTCATCATATTGGTTCTTATATGTTAGGGTTGTATAAGGACTGAGTGAGTTAATTTAGGAAAAGTACACCATGCAAGGCATATGCTAATGACTCACCAATGATAGCTGCTTGTTCTTTTTTATCATAAGCAGTGACAACCCTGGTGTCTATTAACTCTTTCACTTTGCAGGAATTTTTTGACTACTTAATATAGCAGAATACGTTTTTTATACATTAAATATGATTAAGCAGAGAAGCCTGAAGTACTTTTCCATAATTAACTGTGCAAAGTGTATTATACAATGAAAACAACCTTCAGAAGTAGATCTGACATTCACCAACAGCTATGGGAGAGGACAGCGCTGATGTCTTTTCTACCTATGAACTAACAGTTTTATCCTTCTGAGGTGGTGACTTTGATTTCTCTCTGAAAGATACCTGAATTCTAGCCAATGCTGCTTTAGAATTTGATATACCACCTGACCCATCTAAAAAGAGATAGAAGAATAAGGCTTTTCAAAGGTCACATCTAAGCCATTCAAAGGGTTTTTTCATGTTTTTGTTATGGCTAAAGCAATTGCAACAAAACCAACAAAAATAAAAATGAACCAATAAGCAGAACAAAAATAGGGAAAGGAAAAAAAAGCTTCTGTCTAGGGTTCAAATGCTTCCACTCGACAGTTAGTCTTAACCTTTTTGATAATTATATTATGTGCAGCAGCAAAGAAACAAAGGGGGATAAAGGTCTTAGGAGTTATATTGATAAACTATGTGTGGTGCTCAAAAATGGCATGGAATATCTTGTTCAAGCTGTAAAAATATATTAGCATGTCATGTTATCTTCATAAATTCTTCTCACACATAGGGTGGGTGGAGTTCCCAAATCCCAAGGCACATTACCAATTCGGCTGGTCACTGCAATTCATCAATTGTTTTGTCACATATTTGCAGGCTCACAGTTGGGACTGAGGTATTATGATTCTGGAGGGTTTGATAATAGGTGAATTATTAGCTGTTGGGGACAGATTTGTTTCTGAGCCTTTCTGTGGCAGTCTCTTATATAGGAAGGCAATCATTCTCATGGAATTTGCTCCCTCAGACTTAAAGAGATTTTGAATATAGCTTGTAATTTTTTTTCTAGTAAAATTTCATTAGTGGTTAATTATGACTGGTAGAGCTTTCCGGAAGTTCACCAAGTGTGTTGAGAGTTCAAACATGTCAAATTTTAAAGTTGCATGATGGGACAACTCTCTGTATTCTTTTTCACCATGTTTACACACATTGTGTACAGTTCCTCTTTGTTGAACTTGTGACTTTAACCTTTTTGGAAAATAATAAAAATACTTTCAAAATTTATTTTTTCTTAAACTGAGCAATTTTACTTTTTGGTTTTTGAGTATTGGCCTAGTACTGTGTGATTTGGGGGAAGAAATAATTAATTCCAAGGAATATTTAAATAGCATGTAAGTTTGATAGGGATGCAATAAGGTAAATGTTTTTTGAGATGTTGCAAATCAGGCCAAATGAACTCAAAATGTGCTTAATGCTAGTCATTCCTATGTAGAAGCTTCTCAGAGAAGTCAGATCATATTTATGGCAGATTAAACAGGATCAATTTATTTTCCAAAGGTGCATATTTGTGGAAAATGGAAAGGAGATAAAACACAAAACAATATAATAAACTTCTCAATAAATTCTTCTTCAAGTTTCGATTATAGAAGTATATCTTCATATTAAGATAGATACTTTCATTCACACATTGTCATCAACTCCAAAATTAGCTTAACTATTCAAATATTATTAATTGCTTCTATTTTTTTCAGTTAGGGCAGGAGGATATGCAAACAAGGAAGGTTTCCAAGTAGTCAATACAAAATACATTTACCCTGAAGTAATTAGATAACGAAACATGTGATTTAAATGATGCTGGATTCCAAGTTCTTGCTAGGACTACAATTCTGTGAGACTTGTATGCTGTTTTTCCTTTTTGTTTTCCTGGAGATTGGTTTATCTGAAAACTTCCTCTGTAATTTCCTAACTGGAGAATATAGAAGGAGAAATGACAAAACTTAGAGATGGAGATATGGTCACCTTGGCAGCAGAACTTCCAAGTGGCAGCTGCATGTATAGCAAACATTCTAGAAACTGGAGTTGATTTAAAACATTACTAAAGAGTTTTATGTTTTTGTTGTGTTGAAATAGAAACTTTTTTTGGGGGGTGAGGGACATTTTTGTGTCATCAAAGAATTATGTGGCTGAATTATCTAGAAGGAAATTCAGGGCCTGAAATATATTTGAGTATATGCTATAAAGGGCTCATAATTGAAATGAGGGCTGTTTCACAGACACTCTATATCCATCCAGAAGATATGTAAATTGTTTCTGGTAAGTTATTTTGATTTCTTTTGTCAGCTCTAAACTTCTCATGCCATTTTAGAGAGCTGTTGCCCTAGGTCAGAATTAGTCCTAGATGTTATTATGTATAGTGCATCATGGGGGGGGGGTACAAAATAAATCCAAGTCATAAACTCAATATTCTAAAAACTTACAGTCTATTTTGGGAAAACAGCACTTAGTCATAGGAACAGAGAGAGGGAGAAGACCAATGCGGTGTTGAGGTAGGTGCTATGGGATATTTGTACCTAGACAGACAATGAACAGGGAGGATGATAACCCAGGCTTATGTGGGAGGTAGGCAAGCTGGATAGGTGCTGAGGTTGAGATACATCTGGTATGAGGAATTAGATGGCCTTTCTTCCTTGTATCTGTTTGTTTAACTCAGTCACTCACTCAACACCTGTATATTGGGCATCCACCATGGGCCAGGTGACTTGTTAGGAAACACAATGCTGAAGAAAAAGAACATAACTGCTGCCTTCATGAAGTTTAAGGTCTAGTGGGCAGCAGGCATCAAACACACAAACAAACAAATGTGTGCAATAACAAATTGTGGGAAGCTATAGTAAAGAAAAGCAAAGGGCTATGAGAAAGATTGTGGATTGGGGAATGCAGGTCTGAAGAAGGAATATTTAAGCTGAAATTCAAAGGATATACTTACTAAAATATAAAGACACTCACATGGGATACTCTGAAATCACATAGAATTCTCTACCAAGTTGCTCTTTTGTAGTTATGTATATGTTAAATGAAATAAAGAAATATTTAGGCCATGCTCATTTAATTCAGCAAGTGTATCAGTCAGGGGCTTAGCAAAATGGAGAACTTGCGTTTAATAAGTTTTATAAGCCATGACAGTGTAGGGAAATGACAAAGGATGGAGCAATATTCCTTGGGCCATAAAGAGCAGAGCTGTCACAATTCCTAGACCTAAAGGGACAAGGTGGGAGGCATCACTACCAAAATCTACAAGGACAAAGTAGTAGAGAGAGCCAGTGTTGCATTGGGAAGAGCAGTCCCTCGGTTGAGGGACACGGCAACCTGAGGTAACTTCCCAATTCAGGAGTCAGGAGGATACATTTTCAGATCTCACTTTCCTTTTTCTTGTTGTCTCCTAGTGGAACTCCCCTTTGGCTAGACCAAACTAGAAGTCGGAGGATGATGTGTTCCACACAGGTTGGCCTCCCAGTGTAGAGATCAATGTTTAGAAAGTAGAGCATAGATCTTGGAGGGAAACAGAAGATACTCCACATAGCAAGTCTATACAAAGTTCCTACTGTGGGAAAAGCTCAGAGATGGGGGAGGCAAAAGAAATATAAGCCTGGTGGAAAGACTTATGAAGATTTGCTCTGTTTTGAGTTAATTTATGGTGGGGGTGGTGTAATCAGAATAAAAAGTATAGCTGCCTAGATACTATGATAGTAGTCCTTTCTTCTAAGATTTCTCCTACTTAGTAATTCAGACTTCCATCCTAGTGCTGTGTTTTCTCCTTAATGTCTATCGTATTATTGGAATGATGTTGGAAAAGTACACTGCATGTGACGGCAGTGTCCTGGGGAGTGCCATGGGCCAGAAATATCCCACAAGTGAGCACAGTACTATTGGAGTTATCCAGGCACCTACAACACATTCTTACAATGCAATGTTTCCTGGTGACTATGATTATCCTGCTCTTTCTTAAGGTGGCTTTGCAGTTTTTCTTTCTCAGCAAGGCTGGGGATGTGGAAACGAAGGGAGGCAGGAATTGAAATGTGTTGGTAATACTAGCTGACATTCGAACGTTGGGATTGCTGTGTCAGAGGAAGGAATGGCTGTATTTACCAAATAACCTCAATTCCCCTTTCCGCCTTCGTTTCAAATTCTGCAGGAAAAAGACAGCTCTGAAAATTTACGAGCCATAACTTGCTCTTCATTACTTGGTCACAGGGTAAGCAACGAGCACCCACGCCTAAGGGTCACCTGCAGGTCTGGAAATCTTTGTAATTTTATAGGGAAGTTCATTGGCTGCAGGAGGAGTGATGAGGTGCTGAGAGGCCCCCTCAGTCCCCAGGGAGGCTGCTAAATAGTTTTGTTAATAAGAAGGATAGACTTGTGTACAGAGCTCTTTAGTTATAAAATTTCCCCCAAACGTGAGAATCTCAGTTAATTCTTACAGTGGCCCTGTGAGTTGGGCAGGGCAGGCCTCACTAACTCCCAATTCAGATGAGAAATTGAGTCTCAGAGGCTAACTGACCTGCCAGGATTCCAGTGGCTGAGAAATAGCAGAGGTTCTGGAAACCAATTACAATTAAAAAAAAAAATCACAATAGTTTCCAAAGGAAGATTTCAAAGCAGCGAACAGCTAGGCCTCTTACAGTTTTCAGAAAATTTCAGAGTGTTGGGAAAATCAGGAGCTTTTCTTTCACTGAGTTTCATTTGTAAATTTGTCCAATGGGAAAAAAACAAGAACAACTGTCGTTGGAAGTGAAATTACACGGTTTGAATCACTGTTCAAACACCTCTTGTTTTTTCCCCCCTCCTCAGACTAGTAGCAGGACTGGAAGCTATTTGAGGACAGTATCAGGCATGTGTCTTTTCTTCCACGTTGCAAGTACTTACTCTTAGTAAAATGAGGATACCTTGCAGTGTTTTGGACAGAGGAGTTACATGATCTGACTTACAGTTGTAAAAAGGGTCCTTTGGCCACAATGCTGAGAACAGGCATTGGGGTAGATGAAAGCAGGAAGTCCAAGTCAGAGGCGACTGCAATCATCTAAGTGAGAGATGATGATGGTGTTTTGGACCAAAGTGGTAACAGAGGAGGTGGTAACAAGTATAAAGACTTGGATATATTTTGAAAGCAGAGCCAACAGGATTTCCTGGCAGTTAGATGTGGGTTGTAGGAGAAAGTGGAGAGGATTAATACAAGTGTTTTGGCCTGAGCTGCTGGAAGGAAGGAGGTGCCATCAATGCAAATGGGGAAGAAGAAGGAGGGGAAGCCAATTTGGAGGGAAGAACAAGAGTTTAGCTATGGAAATGTTGAGCTTGAGGTGCTATTACACATTTGTATAAACTGCTTGTTTTTCTTTTTTCCTTTTTTTTTTCCTCCTGTGCAACAAATTACCAGAAGTGTAGTGGCTTAAAATAACACCCATTTATTAGCTCACAGTTCTGTAGGTCAGAAGTAAGGCAGCGCAGAGCTGGATTCTCTGTTCAGGATCTCACAGGCTGAAATCAAGGTGTCAGGCAGGAGGAGTTTCTGTGGGGAACAATTCACTACTAGACCCATTTAAGTTAGCAGAATTCAGTTTCTTGTGGTTGTAGGACTGAGATCCCTGTTTCCTTATTGGCTGTCAGGTGGGGCCGGTCTTAGCAACTAGAGGCCACTATGAGGTCTTTGTTCCATGGCCTTTTCCTTTTTCAACAATGAAAAATTTCCCTTCTGTTGAATTCCTGTCATGCTTCTAGTCTGACTTTTCTTCCCCCCCCCCCGCCCCCCCCGAAACCAAATGGAGAAAACACTCTGCTTTGAAAGGGCTCGTGTAATTAGGTCAGACCCACCTGAATATCTCCCTTTTAAAAGTTAACTATGCCATATGACGTAACATAAGCACAGGAGGGAGGTCTATCATAGTCATAGGCCCAGGTATTTTGCATGGATACCAGGGGCCAGGAACCTGGTGGGACCATCTTAGAATACTGTTTCTGCCACATCCAAAAGAAAATGATGAATAGAGGTTGGTTATTCACATTTAGCATTCAGGAGAGAGAAAAAATTGGGGAGTCATTGGGTATATGTAGTATTTAAAACTGGGAGTCTTGAGTTTACTAATAGTGAATCTAGACAAAAATAAAAAAGAAGAGGTTCAAGGTCTGAACTCGGGAATGTCAGTGAACTCAGGGAGAAGAAAAGAAACTAGAAAAGGAGACTTAGAAGGAATGACCAGTGAGGTGGGAAGAAATCCAAGAATGTGTTCTGGAAGCCAAATTAAAAAAAAAAAAAAAAAAGAATGTCAAGTATCAATATCATTTTGGTCAATTGTGTTAAATGCTACTGATGGATCAAGTAACAGTTTTACAAGAAATAGTTGCACTTCAGACCTATTTCTTCTTGGACTGATTTTATTTGGGACCTGTGAAGAGTCATATCTGTTTGTTGCAGCAGCGTCTTTGCTGAGGATTAGACTTACTCCCTTGGAAAGCAGTGCTGTGTTTGGCAAATATCACGTCATTGGTTCTAAGTTGGTAAATAATGTCTAACAGCATCAAAAGTTCAATATGAGGTTATAGCATATGAAGTATGAATGCTTACAAATTATATACTGTCTTGACCCTTTCACTAAAGAATAGCCTATTGAATTTAGGAACCTCCATTAATTCTTTTATGACATTAGGGTACCATTCTTTGATAAACAAACAGCTTTACTGCATTGAATTATCAGCAAGTGAGAATACCCTTTAAGTCACTTGATAGTCAAGTATAGGATAAGACAATGAGCTTGGCTGAGACAATTATTATTTCTGAAAATATCTTCAATAACATCTCATAATCTTAAAAAAAATCTGTTTTATGGATATGGTCATGTTAAGACACATCAGCACCCTTCCTATATCTTCAATATATTAAAATACCTTTCTTCTAAAAGCATTTCAATTTTCCAAATAGGTATAATTTGCTAATACTGATAATGACTTTTGATTAAATTACTTTAAGCAAAAGTAATTGTGCATATTAGCACATGAGTGGAGATGAGTTATTATAATTAACTTCTACTAATTTTTATTTCATAATTCTAAACTGCAAATCATGAGAATCTCAACAGTGCCAGAGATGTACACTTTAATATTCATTATGTACTTAAATTGGAAAACTCTTACTTGAAAAAAATGCATCATTAATAAAATACAGTACCATCATGAATTGGCTCTTTTCTTCCCACTTGTGAAGTTCTCCCTAAATTATCCTCTACCTGTTCCAAACTGACAAGTGCTTTAAGCTCCATCTCAAAACACTACTCAATGATGACTGACCTGAGAACTCAGGTTTTTGTAAAACTTTACTTCCGGAGCCGTCATGCATGTATTAGCTGTATCATTGATTTAGACACAGTTATTGTAGAACTGATTACATGCAGCTTAGCACAGTATTACATATCATTTAAAAAATTCTAGTACATGTAATCATTCTCTCTCCAGTAAGTTTCTAAGATGTCTGAAGACAGGCAGTTTATGCCTTTTTTCTGTGAGCAATATATTTTGTTGAACAAAATATTTTATTCATTCATTCATTCATTCATTCCTTCATTCAACTATTACTTATTCAGTGCTCATTCTAAGCCAAGGACTGTGCTAAATAACACACAAGGATTTCATTTGTTATTTATTAATTCAACACATGTTTATTAATTCTAACCTCTGCCAGGTTCTTAAGAAGCAGGCATAAAGTAAATTAAATTTCTAGTTTCATGGACCTTCCATCATAATAAAAAGACAGATAATAAAGAAAAAAATAACCAATGTGTGCATATTATCTAGTAGTGATAAAGGGTATGAAGAAAACGAAGCAAAATAGATAGGGAGTGATAGAGTTTGTGTGGGGATATTTGAGGAAGATGGTGAGAAAATGTCTCTCTGAGGAGATGGCATGTGAGAAGAGACCTGAGTGAAGTAAGGGGATGAGCCAAACAAATATCTGAGAGGAGAGAGTTCATGGCAGAAGGAAGAGCAAGTCCAAGTGTGTGAGATGGGGTGCCCTTGGCATGTCCTGGCATAGCGAGAAGGTAAACTGTGTCTAGAAAGGCCCTGAGTGACACAGAGGGCTCACTTGATGTGGGGTCATAGAGGAGGCAGGGCCAGCTCATGGTGGGCTTTAAAGGATTGAATTCCATATATGATGGGAAGACACTGGAAGGTTTTGAGGGGGGACTAATACGGTTTGATTTACGATGAACAAGACAAATGAAAAAGACCCTACAAATGCACTACAGAAACTTAAAAATCTATTATTCAAAGTTCTACTACACAAACATTCATAGATGTTTTTATTAAACTATAGATGTTATTAAAACATAGATGTTTTTTATTAAGAAAAGAAACTAAAGTTAAAAAAATTTCCAGCTATGTAGGGTACATATATATTCGAACAATTGTGGGAAGTGGCACGTAGCAAATTTAAATGGAAAATTATAGCCTCAAAAGTCATAAAGATGAGGAATGTAGCATTAATACACTGAAAACTCAAATCCAAGAAATGCAGTTTTTTCAGTTGAGAAACAAAAGCGGTGGCTTTTTTTAAACACCCATGCTTTTGTATCTCAAAATACCAAGATATGATTTAAATATTTGTTGTAAGAATGTAAATTACTATTATTTGAATTGTAGGTCCCAAAGAATATTTACTAGATATTTGCAGTACATGTTTACCTTAAATAAAGGCATAGCGATTGAGTGGATCTGAAGAGCTGTGAAATAGAAACATAATTATATGATTTTAGGTATTAAAAAAAATCAAAGCTCTTTTTTCCCCCTTTTTTTTCTGTCCATAGATGAGATCTTAGTGCTGTAATTAAGGGATCTGGGTTGTAATATTCTGATGCTAGTGTCATATGTGATTTTGAGCAAAACGAAATAATGATAGTTAACAGCTAATGTGAACTGAGTGCTCACTCAGTGTCAGGCAGTCTGTGAGCTCTGTGTTTTACACCGGTGTTCTCTCGCCAGAGTTCTGAACCAAATGAGAGAAAACAAAACAGGTCAGATAGAAAACCAAATATCACCTTTATGACTAATGAAGCCATATCAGACAATGTGCAACAACAGACGTCCAAATACTGAATCCCAGAGAATTTACCCCACATTTAAATACACGCTGGGCATTTTGGAATAGTATTTTTGATCAAAGATTTTTAAAAAAATCACCTTGAATTAATAAGCCTCTAAAAACTGCTTCTGCATCCAGTGGTCAATTGCAGGATTTTCCAAATTATGGACAATCCAAGATGAGTAGAACAGAACAGAAGTTGAGCGTTCTGTGGGCAGCTGTTCCCAGGATAAAGGGAGAGAAAGCATCTGGGCTACAGACTGACAAAGAGACAACTTTACCTCCTCTTCCAAAGTCATAATCGGGGTGTATTTAAGGAAATTCCCTCTTCATAGAAACTGTGGGGCTGGGGAAAAACTTCTCCATAGTAATGTATTAGCTTATTTAACTCTCACAGAAACCCTCTAGAGTAGGTATTATTATTATCACAATTGTATAGAAACAAAAGCACAGATATTTGAAATAAGGCACCAGTATCCCACAGCGAGGCTATGGTGGGAACCACCTTGAACCCAGGCAGTCTGGCTCTCGAGTTCAGCCACCATGCCCTCCTGCCTCTCTAATCTTTTTGAGCTGAACTTTCTTATCTGAAAAATGAAGGGGTTACCCTAGAAAAGTCTCTGAGACTTCCTTTCAACTTTAAAATTCTTTAATATGCCTTTAGGTTTATTGTAGAAATATCTCTCTGTGTGAAATATTTTAAACTCCTCAGGCAAGGGATAATATGGAACAATATTATCTACAATCTAAAACATTATTTTGATGAAAAATCATAGTAGGGAATTGTAACCCAATTCTCTTTTCAATGTGGAAAACTTAACAGTTTAAAAAGGAACAGACAGATGGAATTTTGCGAACGCGTCCAAGAAGGAAATATGATTTCACATGCATATTATATGCAAGTTTATGAATGTAGTCATAGTGTCTGGAATCTAGGTAGGAAACTATGATGAAAATCAGTGAAGTAAAATATCAAAATAAAACATTGCATGACAACCCCTAATGGGGAGCAATGCTGGCGCCTTTAATAAAATCACTTGGGAGTATTAACGTGAGGCCTAAGTGGCTGAAGGGTTCTGAATTTCTCTGGCGATATCCATATATCACAAAATAAATGTTAGCTGGCAATAAATCAAGAAGCAACATGCTTAGCATGCCACTGGTGAGATGCCGGAGATGTGATCACCCAACAGTGAATTGTGACATTCTATTTTGTGTCAAAATTAAGTAGACCCTGGTTTGTAATTTCCTCAGAACTTGTTTGGAGCAAAGATTTAGGATTATAATCTCAATTAAGGATGGCACACGTGATTTAGGAAACAAACTCACCTTTGTACATTAGAAATGATAGAGGCATGATCAACATGTTTCCAACAAAACTGCTTTCTGTTTCTCCTGGGCAGCAGAGAATTTACCCCACATTTAAATACACGCTGGGCATTTTGGAATAGTATTTTTGATCAAAGATTAAAAAAAACAACCCCTTGAATTAATAAGCTTCTAAAAACGGCTTTAAACCAATATAAATTCTACTTATGCAATTAATACTTCAAATAACTTCAATTTTTATGTCAAATTAATTTGGTAGTTGGCAAGTGTTGAATACCTTTATTCAATGCAACACATTTAAATTCTAGCTGATGAGCTTTATTCTCCTTCTCCACCAAAAAAATTCAAAAGAATGGCGTTGCCTTTACTAACTAGTGTATCTTTGATGAGTGTGAATTTAAAAATAAGTATTTCCTTTCTTTAGAAATTGCTTGGGTATTATGTATAACTACAGCTCTACTTCTCAGCTTGTACATACCATTCTCTTTAGTAGCATTATTTTTCAGAATTCTGCTTTCATCTCAGAGGCTCTTTGTGAAGAATTTTTTTCTTTTTGGTTAAAAAGAGATTGTATTTGCCTGTTGGGACTTCATGTATACTTGCCCTTTCCAAAGTGTATGTGTGTTTTAAACTATAAGATGAAATTATTTCTTTTCAAGTTATGATATAAATGGGATGCTATGATTTTTATTTCAATAAAAAGTCTAAGAATGACTTCTTAATGATGCTATTTAATCTATATATTATAAATTGCTTCTAGCTTCTAATAATATGTTTATTTCATTTACTAACATTGCAGGGTGAAAAAACCTGAATTAGTAAGAAGCAGAGCTGGCATATTTTAAAAGTAAATGACAAATACCAAGTACTCTGGGGCATAGTGATTTAATGAAGTAAATAGGACAGGAACCAGAATTTTTTTCTTTATTGCACTATTACAAAGTATAGTAAAGTCTAAACATGTAGCTTAAAGAAAGCTAAACCACATTATTTGACTCTTAATTAATTATGTTGATGACTTTTTATGAACAAATGAATAGCGAGTAGGAGATGTGCATGCCTAAATAAGTTGATATGTATTCAAAGAACTTTAATGATATCCACCCAGGGTGCAATGACTATGGAGACGCCAGTAAAGGGGATGATGGCTGTCTGAATAGTGAGATTCTATTTGCTGCTTATTTTGAGAACCGTGACTTGGACCTCTTGTGAAATATTCTCTTCTGATTTCTCCACCTATAAATAGCTTGCTTTGGGTCTGATAACTTCTAATCAGTGAATAATGATTGCTGACTGGACCTCAGTTATCAACAGCAACAACAGTAGCATTTATGGGGCATTCAATCCTCATAACAACCCAGTGAAGTAAGGATTATAATTACCTTCATTTTACCCACAAGCAAACCAACTCTCAGAGAGTTTAGGTCACTGGCCAAAGACCATCAAACAATGCAAATATAACTGATATTTACTGTGCTCTTGCTATGTTCTAGGCACTGTGCTGGTCTTGGGGACTAAATAAAATAGAAGACAGTCTATGTCTCAATTTCTCTATAGTCTTCTGGAGAAAATAGATAAAGTCCCAGGGAACAATAGAGGGCTAAGAGCTAATGTATGAAACACTGCACTGGGGTACCGTGAGATACAGAACACATTCATAGGGTACAAGGGAAGACTTCTGCAGGCAGACAGGGACACAGCAGGGTAAATGAGTTTTCTTCCTTGTGTGTAGCTTGCTAGTGAAAGTAGACTGTGTTCATCTTTGTTCGTTTAGCTCTACAAGGCTTTCGTTCTTTGTGATCGTATTATAGCTTACCATGATAGCACATGGGAAACTCCTCCTCTCTTTTGCATATGTAATGCCAGAATAGACCTTACATTTATTTTCAGGGCTGTGTTTAGGAGGGTACTTATCTATTGTGCCAAAGAAAACATATACTTGAGACAAACACTGAATGATTTTCTAGATGCATGAAATCTGCCAGTTGTTTATAAATTCAGGTTACTATTTATAAACTCTCGATTTTAATATGTTTTAGCTGTTGAAAAGTGTTCTGTCATTGTGAAATGTTTTAACATTTAGAAGTTCAGCATTACATGTACTCTCCAGCCACGTGGATAACTACATAAATTTATAACATCGGCAAAGCCATCTGCAGACGTGACTAGATTTAAGAATGAAATGCATGACATAGTTTGTTAGTTGTGGAGGCTCTGAGTAGTGGGAGTAGAGCACCAGGATACTGTATGCCCAGCATCTCTTTTCTAGAAATTGCCTCTCTCTTGTAAATTCCCATTGTTGTCATAGATGTCGCCATGTTTATAAATGTGGCCATTGATTAGTTCAGGGTGGAAGAAGCTCCAAGGTAGACTATCCCATTATTTGGCTCATTGATTATGATCGACTAGTCAGTCTATTCTGTTTCCATCCAAAATGGGTGGAATGCAATTCAGTTCTGGCATTAACTACCTGGAGTTAGTACCAGATTCCACAAGTTAAGGGCTCAGCCCCCAAGATAGCCCTCATCTTCGACACCAGATGCAAGTGGGGTCCCTAGGTCAGCCACACGTCTGACTGACCTATTATAAATCTGGGGGTTTCTATGGCCCCCTCAGTTTCCATAATTTGATAGAACTCACAGAATTCAAGGAAGTGCTATATTCATGATTGCAGTTTTATTATAAAGGACACAACTCAGGAACAGCCAAATGAAAAGTTGCATATGGCAAGGTGTGAAAGGGTCTCAAACACAAAGCCTCTATGCTTGCTCCCCATGGAGTCAGGGTGTCTCACTGTCTTGCATTGCATTGTGTTCACCAAGTAGGAATGGCCTTGATGTCCAGAGTTTTTGGTTGGGGTTTCATTAAGTAGGCATAATTAATTAAATCACTGGCCATGTGATTGCATTCATTCTCCAGCCCTTATCTCCTCCCACTGAAAGTTTTAACTCTCTAGTTACATGGCTGGTCTTTCTGGGGACCAACCTCCATCCTGAAGTTATCTAGACACCCACCATGAGTCACTTCATTAACATAACAAAGACATTCATCATTCAGGAAATTCCAATGGTTTTTGAAGCTCTGTGCCAGGAACCAGGGACAAAGACCAGAAATATTCTCTATTATATCAGAGAGTTCATCTTTGTTAATTCTGTTACTGGAACTGAGAAGGAGAATTAAATCTCTTTAGATTCCTGTACTGAGATATGTAAAGCTTAGGGCTTTTGTTTGCCTTGTTTTTTACCAGAAAGGCAGAGATCCATGTGTAATGTAAAGAGAGAAAAAGAGAAATGAAGCAGATGCACAGAGACAAAAGAGAATGAACCCTTCAAGATTTGAGTCCCTTTTCCAACTTTTTCCTATCCTGGATTTCTGTGAGATTTCACATTGTCCTTATCAAATATCTTTTCCCCGTTCTGACTTCATCCATCTTTAGCTGAATTTCTCCAACTCCTGAGTATCTCTGGTAGAGTGAGCAAGAAAACATTTGTATAGATATGAAAGTGTTGTGTATACTTAAATAACATTAAGCTTGGGATGGGATTTATATCTACTTACCACATATTGCATGGTCATTATAGACGGTCATTTGCTACTTTGTACAAATGCTAATCTTGTTACTTTTCAGAATGAGTTGGTGTCAGTGTTTGGGGAACGCTGTCTACCCATTGTCTGGTGTTTCCTTCCACTCTCTGACACAGGTCTCTGGCAATAAGAACAACTCTCTCTTTATAAGGTAATACTATAATGGCTACAGAATTGAAACCAGCACCCTAATTCTCAGTTTTGTGCTTGCTGCCCCAGAATTTGCTGAAATGGGAAAGTGTAAAAGACACATTTAGTGAGAGAGAAGAGTAGCTAGAACCCAGGTATCCCCTCACCAGTCCAGAGATTTTACACTTCACTACACTGCAACCTCAAAATGAAAAAAAAAAAAAAGCAATCATCTGCTTTTAAAGTTTTCTTTATGGGCACAGTTTGAGTAACAACAGCAATAGTCTATTTAAATTTAGGTTTTCGAATTGAAATGTTTTAACAAACTGAATGTAAAATTTATTTCCAATGGGGTTTTTGAGGGTACTTTAAAAGTTAACATTTTTTGTGGCTTTTAATTTAAAAGTGGTATCATCCCAAAAACCATTCCTTATGATGTAATTCTGTTTCAAGATTTCTCACCAGTGTATAGTAACCTAAATGCTGTACACTATATTCTTAAAATTCAAATGCATTGAAAAAAAAGTCAAGATAACAACACATGTTAAGTCCATCTAGATAAATTTATTCTTATAAAAGCCTAATAAGATCAAATCATGAAACAGACATGTTTTCCTATTTTGTCTCAGTGTGTGCCTGTGTGCACCTGTGTTTTCTATGGCAATACAGAAGTAGCAAAATAAACTCTTTCAATTAGTGAAATGAGTCCCTTTATTTGTAAGACAAATTCAATTAGGTCAATAATAAGTAGAGGATCCATTTGAGTTTGACCTACATTTTCTGAATGTTAAGAGAACAAACTATTATATAGAAAATATGATTAAGTTCCCAGTTCTCTCACTCACAATTTGAGACATTTGTAATTTTAGTGGCTGTGATCACCTGTCTGATTGTAAACTCTTAGGGAAAAACCAACAGTCACAACAACTCAATCTTGGCAACATCTTTGATCCTTTATTTATTTCTCTTTTGCGAATGATAATAATTTGTGTCTGGTGATTTGGAAGGCTGTTTTTTATGACTCATCTCCCAAAGGGCTATAATTTGCCATTAAATTGCTGTCCACACTAGTACCACAAAACAACTCCTCCCTTCTATCATGATATTTCCTGACTATTCCCCTTATAACTTTTTGTTTTTAAATTTTAATCTGTCTTACTTGAGATTCTTTACTTTTAATTTTTTTAGGGGGAAGCCTTCAGGTAAGTGAATATAAGAATTTATCCTCAAATGAATTTCTATTTTACTTAGTTCCAAGAAAGGGAACAAGGATATCATAGGGATTTTGAATACTTTCACGATTAATGTATCCTCAACTTTCTTGCTGTTAGTGATAGGAGGATTATACAAGTGACAAAATAGACTCAATAACTGGCACCCAAAACTGCTTCCGGTGCCCACAGTTCAAGGCACCTTCCGTGACACCATCATTTTCCACACAAGCCGGTCCCAAAGGCACTACGGCTGCCACTGTCGGACACTACTGCAGTGGTAGACCCTGGATACACATTAGGGTGGTGCAAAAGTACTTGTGGTCTTTGCAATTATTTTTAACCTTTTAAACCACAGTTCCTTTCGCACCAACCTAATAGAATTCTCCATGATCAGATTTGCTTTGTTCTGCAACTCTTGAGCTCTATTCAGAATCCTTCCTCTCCTACAAAGGCCAAGTTTTTTGTATGAGATCTGTAGGGAATAATTGACAGGTTGAAGTCTTTCCCAGAAGGCTCCTTCATCCCTCATGTAAAGAGACTAATATTTCTTAGATGAATGATTTTGACATCGAAGACTAAATGATGAAGGACTACTATATTAAAGTTGTAGTTAGGGGATATATGTATTGAATGAATAACTATAAAGTCTTACTCTGGGCCATCACTGACATTTCTGTCCTTGGTTTATTCAACTATAAAATAGCTACTACTCTACCACATTTTTATATTTATAAGTTTTAAGACTACATAAGCAATCATTTGCCAATTCTTTCAAGATAGATTCGTTGATTCCTTAATATGTATTAGGTACTGCTCCCCAACTTGCTACCATACAATGAGAGTCAAACCTCTACCCTTGCCCACATGTTTCTAACATTGACTTATATAAAAAACTGGTATCTTGCCATGAACATTAAATATGGTTTTAACAATGTAAGTTAATCCTAGTCTTGACTTAGACATTTGTCAAGGTTAAACAAGTTGCTTAACTGCTTTGCATTCATCTGCACAATGCTTGTAGACAAGGCCAGAGGGCCCCGGACCTGGGCCTCCCTTTAGAGGATCCTGTAAATCATAAACACCATTTTGTTCCAAGGAAATCCTTCTTTACTTTTCTTGCCCTATAAACATAAGACAAAAGGCTCCGGGATTCTAATGCCATGAAAGTTTATGGATTGTGCCACTGCCCATGTCAAAGACAGACACTGCTTTGAAAGTATGGGACAGAAATACTTCAGAGAGTAAAAGTAAAGTGCCAAATCCTTCTATCAGATAGCATTAATACAATAATTTCTTGAATAGCAAAGTATTTATTTCCCAGTAGTGCTGAGAATCTATACTTTTGCTTTTCCTTGTCACTATAGACTAAATCGTGTTCTCCCAAATTCATATGTTGTAACCCTAACTCCCAATGTGACTGTATTTGGAGATAGGGCCTTTAAGGAGGTAATTAAGTCCACATAGGTTATATGGGCGGGGCCCTGATCTGATAGGATTAGTATCCTTGTCAAAAGGATCTCACTTTGTTTCTGTCTCTCTCTTCCTCCACATGGGCCCAGAGGAAAGGCCATGTGAGGACTGGGGTAAGAAGGCAGCTGTCTGCAAGCCAGGAAGAGAGTCCTTACCAGAAATCAAACCCTGCTAGAACTTTATTTGGAAGTTCCAGGCTCCAGAACTGTGACAAAGAAATGACTGCTGTTTAAGTCACCCAGTGTGTGTTTTTTGTTATGGCAGCCTAAGCAGACAAATACACTTATGTTCTAATTCCTGGATCTGATGGTAGTCATAAATTAATGAGGTATATGCAACAACTGTACATGGAGTCTGAATATCATTTTGCAATGTTAAATAATTATATTAGTTAGAATATATGATATATATTGTTATATATAATGCATATACATATATAGAGGGTGCCAAAACATGTATACACATTTTAAGAAAGGAAAACTGTATTAAACTTGTAATACTCAATATACACTGATAACAAAAGATGACTACAAGTCACGTTTGCAGACATTTCTGATTACGGCAAACTACTGCTTGAGCAATGTTGACCAAAGTGACCACTTGTATACATTTTTTTTGTCATCCTCTGTATATATGAAATGTGTGAAGCTTGATATTGAGTCTCTTTTTCTAGTTTTATTAAGATATAATTGACAAAACTGTGTGTATTTAAAGTGTACGTGTCATTAGTTGATGCATATATATGAAATATATTATTTCATATAATATATTTATATTATATATGAAATAATATATTTCAAATAATATATTCATATATTATGAAATTATTACCACAACCAAGTTAATTAACGCATCCATCACCCCACATAGTTATTTATTTATTTATGAGAATGCTTAAGATTTACTCTCTTAACAACTTATAAGTATATAATACATTATTAGTAACTATAGTCACTATACTGTACTTTAGATCCTTAGAACTTATTCATTTTATAACTGAAGTTTGTACTCTTTGACCAACACCTGCCCATTTCTCCCAGCCCCTGGCAACCATCATTTTACTCTCTGTTTCTAAGAGTTTGACTTTTATTTTTTTGGTTCCACATGTAAGTGAGATCATACAGTATTTGTTTTACTCACAACATTGAATCTTTACATTAGCAGCTAGATGGACATTGAACATTTTGATTATGAATGGTTTTATTTTTATAAAAATATTTAATATGATGCAATTACATTTTCAAAAATTAAATTTAAAAATAAATTTTATTTATATCTTGATTTCAATGTTGATATTAATTTTAGAGGAAAAGTAGGAGATGTAAAAACTAGTTTTAAATATTTATACTTGGAGATATTTTACACTTGAAAATAATGTTTTATTTTTTTAATTCTATAAAGCAAAGTAATTCTTTAAAGCAAAGTAAACTATGACCTGTGGGTCAAATCCAACCTGCCATTTGTTTTTACGTAAGGTTTATTGGAATGCATCGATGTCCATCTTTTTATGTAGTCTCCGTGGCTATTTTCATGCTACTATATCAGCACTGAGTAATTGCTGTAAGTACTGTATGGTCTGCACAGCTAGAAAGAATTACTATCTGGCTCTCTACAGATAAAGTTTGCTGACTCCTGCTTTAGATTGTTAAGAACATGTACAATTTGAATCATGATAAAAATATAAAATACAAAAGTAGAACTTAAAATAGAATAAAAACTAAAAACCAATAAGAAATAGAAACTTTTCAAATTAGTGCTTCAAATTTAGATAATGGAGCTAGGAAAGTGAGCATACTTTTGTATAGCATAGCCCACATAACATCTGCAAGCAGGATCTTATGAATTCTTTATTTGAAAAAGATTTAATGAAAATAAACAAGGAAATTTTTCTCATCAAATCCATGACTGGGACTGGTCAGAGAAAACTTCTGCAGTGTCACGGTCTTATCAAATGAACTCATATACTCTGATCAAAACAATAAAACTGAAGGAAAATTATTTATTTCAAATTTATAATTCAGAGACAGCAACTGTGGTTCTGGTGTGCTTGTTAGAAGTTGGAAAAACTACATTTATAAAGTCTTCAAATTGGATAAGAAACCTCTGGAACTTAACTCTGTTTATTGGATGATGATGCTGGAAAATGGCTGTCATATCCTGATGTGAACGAGAATGTTTCTAGCAAAGCACAATCTGATTCAAATCAATGATTACAGTTTTCCATTGGGTAAACATGGCAGAAAATTTATGTTTCCTTTTTTATAGTTTATTTTTCTAGAGCAGCTTTAAGCTCATAGCAAAACTGAGGGGAAGGTAAAGAGATTTCCAATATACCTCTCTGCCCGCACAAATGCTTAGCCTCCCCCATTCTCAACATCCCCACCAGAGTCTTGCATTTGTTACAACTGATGAACCTACATTGATTCATCATTATTGCCCAAAGACCAAAGTTAGGATTCACTCTTGGTGTTGTACATTTTATGGGTTCGGACAAATGTCTAATGACATGTGTCCATCATTATAGTATCATATGGAGTAGTTTCACTGCCCTAAAAATCCTCTGTGGTCCACATATTTTATTTAAAACTCAAATCCTTTCAAATTTGGAAAGAAAGTGTTCTATTCTAAGTTCAAAGACAAAATGTCTTGTTACTACTGTTAAATATTTCTCAACCAATGTTCATAATTGGTTTGGCCAATGAAGATATTTGTGATTGGAAACACATTCTTGATTAAAAGAGCATGAAATGTCACATGCACATAAAATTAGCAAATACTAGAACAACAACAACAACAAAAGAGACTGAGTACAACAGATAACTGATATTTTTCAACAGAGGAGTAAATATGGAAAAGAATACCAAACATTGTTATAACTTTCTTAAAAGAATATTAAAAAATATCATGGGTCCAATATCTAAAAAAGCACAACAATACTTATTGTGGCACTAATTTTTTGCAGCTTTACTGAGGTACAATTGACCAAAAAAAATGATATTTTAAAATGTACATTGTGATGATTTGACATAAATATACATCCCATCTAGTTATTCCTCCCATCTAGTTAATTAATAAATCCATCACCTCACATATTTATATAAACATATATATTTTTTGGTGGTAACATTTAAGTTCTACTTTCAGTAAATTTAATTACATGCTTATAATACAATGTCATCAACTATAGTCACCATGTTATATATAAGGTCCTTAGACCTTATTCATCTCCTAACTGAAAGTTTGTGGCTTTTTACCAATCTCTCCCTAATATCTATATAAATAATGGAAAAATTTTGGATTTAGTAGAAATGATTTTCAAATTTGTTAACAGAATGGCTAAACATGTAACATGAATTTAAAAAAATGAAAAATAAGACCTCTCTTAAATGGGGAATTCAAATTAGATTATTAATTTATCGGATAAGTGAGAGAAGAATATGCATAAAAAAGTAAATATAACTCAGTTTAACTGGATTTCAAAAGTTAAGTTGAGAATTTCCTCAAATAAAAATCAAATTTTGATTTTAGTGGAAAAATGAATTGTGAACACAATTTAAATGTTTACTATCTTTTACTAACATTATTAATAGCAAGCAACTATGTTAGTAAAAGATAATAAATAGAAACAACACTCAAAAAACGTGTGTTTGGCTTCTTTATTTTTGGAAGGATTCAGAAGCTTAAAACGTTTGGAGAAAATTATTTTTCTAAATTGCAAAAAACTGCATCTTAAATATTCAACAAATGTGACATTTCATAAAATAGAAGGAAATTACAAGATAAATAAAATGTTTCCTGACTATGCAGAAAAAGATTCACGTACAAATATTTCCAAAATTAATTTCTATAAAGAATATTTTCTGGCCATTAGAAGCAAGTTATGGTCTACACTGAAAAGAGATTGGAGCAAATTAACAACACACTTCTATTTTCAGTTTTCTTTATAATACCTCAGTATTGACAATTTCAGAAGAAAAAAGATACTGGATGGCTCTAGATACTGCCTTAAGATACTCTGAAAATCCGATAAAAGTGATAGAAATTTATATCTTGTAATTAAACTATTTTGTAATGTTTTGTGATAATAATTTATCACCAGAGTCCTTATTATAATATTTGAACATGATGTGTTAATTTTATATTGAATTTCTGAATCTAAGTATGGCTTTAAATTTTTATCGACAATTGCAGTTGCTACTGCTCAGTAGAACAACGTTTCTGCAAATTAATGAATAAAATACTATTTAAGAACTACAAAAACTCAAGAAAGCTTATTTGATTTGGCTGTGATAGAACCCAACTATGTGAAAACTGATTATAGCAACATAATTAGCAAATTTGCAGAAATTTGATGAGGTAAATATATAATTCTGTTAAATGAATTATGTTATTTCTGTGTTTTGTTAGTTACCCAAACATTGCTGCGCCATCAACAGAACACCCTGATGTGGACAATAAAAGTTAAACTCAGTTTCATTGATATTTTTGCCAACTTTCAGTAATGAAACCATGGCTTTACACGTCTTTTCATTTTTGTTGTTAGGAAGAATATATCTTGTTATGGTAGGAGACTAGAACATATGCGTGCTTTATTTTGCAGCTTGTTAGCTTGCTGCAAAACTTACATTTTTAGACATGTGGTATGTGGGCCTCCATTTGCCCTCTCAGCTCTGAAGTTTAGGGGCGGCCCTGCTGATCTCATCTTCTTCATGGATTTTTATGAGGAACACTGGATGAGAGGAAATGTGAAAGCATGTTGACAACAGACGAAGTGATGGGCTGTTGTCTTTCATTTAGCCTTCTCTCTACTATTGCTACATTTCAAATGGGTCTTTAGTCGCTACTCCTAGGAAGTGGAGATATTTTCTCCCTACTCTAACTGCTCAGTATTTTCTTCCTAAGCTGAGTCCTTCTGCTTTTTTGACTGAAAAAGATGTTTTGGTTTTGAGTGAACCCATCTAAATCGGCTGCCTCTGTTGAAAATCCAAGGAAATCTGCTTTTGGGCTTTTCCTACAGGCTTCCAGGGAGGATAAACGTCTTACCATCTAGGAGAATCCGGTCTGTCAGACCTATTAAATTTAATGATTTTTTTCTTTTTTGCAACGAAGGCTATGCTACTACTATATTTAAGCAGTTATGCCAAAGTTGTTAAAAATAACAAAGGACTATTATCTGGAATGTGAGCAACCAAATCATTTTTTAAAACGTGATTAATGCTGGGAGCTTGCACCCTTTTAAGTACATGCGCTAAGCCGTGTTCCATGGGAACTTTCTCAGCGTGTGTCCAGCCATGTAAACAAAAAGTTAAAATACAGCTTACACTCTCCCTGGCATTCATTAGCATAGCAAAGAAAGCAGAAACTAACCACATTTTACATAAAAAGACTTTAGAAATCTGTGTCTGCTTACATTAGCATTATTCAATCGGCGGGTGCCAACTACATGCATAGAAACGATTTATTTATAGGCCTATCACCAAAATGTGTTCTTCATTAATTCATATTTTTCTCAGTCTCACATTACTTCTTGAAATCATCCAGGTGGTTTTTAAATGCTGAGGGTAATTTAAAACTGAGCAAATTCATGCGTACCCTGTTTTTCAGTGCTTGTGAATAATTGAATGGAAATGTTCCTACCGCTCATTTGATATTTTGTCAATTTGTTTGCCTTGAATTAGCCTGAAGAATACCACAAATCTGACCTTTGGAATTAAAATCCACACTGGCAAGGAACTAAACCTTGAACGTTTTGCCAAAGATATTTAGAAATATATTTCTCACGAGATTAAAGCTGAAAATCTAAGTAACTGCATTTTATTCCAACAATACAGTTCAGTGAAACTGTGTTATATTGAACATTTCCTTATATACGACATTCATTAGAATAGAAAAGGCCTCATCTAAAGGCTCATAAAGTGACGTTTCCTCCATGTAATATTTTCCTGTATGTAACGTTCAAAAACTATAAGTGCCCTGGAAAACATTACAAAGGGTTTTCCTTGTAGATCTGTGCTTGTTGTTAAATTTATTTTGGGTTGTCCTTCTGGTTAGCATTTCATAGCTCTTCACAGATTCAGTCAATATATGATTTTTAAAAAGACCCATAGTTCACTTTTTAATATGATTAATAGGAAGCAGCAGGAGAAATTTTATATTTCTGGGTGAAGGTCCATGAGCGCATAATTTGGTTCTGATAAAGCTTCAGTTACACACTTCCATTTCCCCCTCCCCTCCAGAAAAATGTGTCCCCTACACTGTTCTCTGCCACCAAGGAAATGTTGAGGAATAATCTGATCATGAGAAAAATCTGGTTTGTAAATGAAAGAGACCCTCTCCATTCTGGAGAGTAACTTTCTTTATATGTTGTATTTCTATATTGCATTATATAAGCAAAAAAAAAAAAAAAGAAATATTTTTTAATATTCATTTAAAAAAGATAACTGACTTCTGTTGATATGGAATAATGTATCAATATCCATTATTTTTCAGCCTAGCAAATGATTCCATTAGGTGATGAAAACATATTTCTGCCTCACCATAGGGCGTCAAATTTTCTAGCAATGGAGTTCAAAATTATAGTGTATACAGCAAAAATTTATGCAGAGATAATCTGCCCTCTATTGCTGTATTATTTTGTGGTTTGTTTTAAGCTAATGTTAATCCAAAAGTGCCTTCTCATTCATTCACTCATTCATTTATTCAAAAATATTTTTTGAGTACCTACTGTGTGCTATGCTAGACACTAAGCATGTGAGTGACACTGTCCTCATCTGCCTGAGTATTCAGACAATTAACAGGAGATTGTAATAGAATGCGAAGAGGGTTGACATCAGTGGGGAGACAAGATGCTATGGGGACAGACAGCTGGGTACTCTGACCTCCTTTATGCAGCCAGGGCAGACCTGATGGAGATTGAGTGTGGTGAGTGGCATTTAATTTGACACCTGAAGGATGATAGGGACAAGCTAAGGGAGGGGCTGGGTTGAAGATTGAGAAGATTCTTGACAGAGGGAACAGCATAAGCAAAGGCTCAGATGCCAGAGAGGATGTAGTGTGTTCAAAGAGCCAGAAGTTTGAAGCCAAGTGTGAAGGGAAGACAGCTGACCATGATGCCAGATTGCATGTCTCTTCTCAATACGTTTCAAGCTGACCAAATTATTTTTAATGTTAGCTAAGATAAACCGTTATAACTAGGTACATCTGCTAAGCAAATTATAGAATAGATTTCACACTTAACAGCATCTCTGCACATTCAGATTGATTGTATATGCAGCCTGGCCCGATCTGAAATGTAGACCTGCTCAGGGCAAGAAGAGCTTTTTCAGTGGTTTTTGATTGATAATCTGGGTGCCAAGAGGATTTTACTCCCTCTGAAGGGTTGTACTACGGAATCTAAGTGGGGGTATGTGGGCCCGGACACACAGTTGGAAACTTAAAAGGGGCCTGCAGGATAATAGCTCCATGTCTGCTGTAGTTTGCTTGTGTTCTCCTCCAAGCGGGGAGAGTGAGCGCTGCCCAGTGCATCTGGCTGACCTCAGTCTCCTGCTGCCCAGCTCTCGCTGGATTCCTCCGTGAGGGAGGAAAGGTGGTCACTCCCACCCTGCTCCCCCCCCTCCCGGGAGGCAGTAAGACAGAGAATGCAATGCAGGTGTGTGCCCTGCATGCAGGTTTTATTTTTTCCCCCTTTCTTATAATTATTATTTTTTCAAAGAAGTTATTTTTATTAGTAAGCTTTTAAAAATCACTTGCAATCCAACTGCCCACATGACCCCTGTTGATATTAAAAAAAATTAAAACTTTCATCACAAGAAAAAAAATTGTTTTTAACTAGGTGTGGTGATAGATGTTAACTAGAATTACTGTGATGATCATTTTGCAATGTATACAAATATTGAGTCATTATGTTGTACACCTGAAAGTAATATAATGTTATATGTCAATTATACCTCAGTAAAAAAGTTAACAGTGATAAAAGCCAATGTTATCCAAGTTTAAACAGTACGGAAAACTGTAAGCAGAAAACAAAAGCTACGTTCTTCTCCTTAAATGTTGCCAGTCTGTCTCCCTATAGCCACCACTATTCACAGCTTTTTCTATATATACTTCTAGAATTTGTTTATTTCTATGCACAAGTAGCTCTATGGTGGACACTGCAATGTGCCTCCCTTTAGGACTGAAGGACTTACTCACTCACTTTCGGTGGGGGGGCAGCAGGCAGACAGAGAACAGACTGGTAGATGCCAGTGGCAGGGAGTGGTGGGGGGTGGAGAGAAATGGGGGGAGGTGGTCAAACCATATAAACTACTAGCTACAAGATAAATAAATCCTGGGGACATAATATACAGCATGAGGATAATAACTAATAATACCATATTTTATGTTTCGATATTGCTAAGAGATATATCTTAAACGTTTTCATCACAAGAAAAAAAATTTGTAACTATGTGATGGATATTAACTAAACTTAGTGTGGTTATACACATCTATCAAATCATTATGTTGTATGCTTTAACTGAATACAATGTTATATGTCATTTATATCTCAATGAAACTGGAAAAAAAAGGGAAACTAACAGTATGATGTAAGGAAGCAGAAAGGAAATTTTATTGCTTATATGTTTCCTTAAGTTAAATGCCTCAAAATGGCTACATTATCACTAATATGATAAACTGCAATCTGGATATCCTTACAGATGATTACCAGGGAAGCCGACTCTAAAACAGAGAGTAACATGCAGGATATTTATTACAGTGTGCCCTTCAGAGCAACACCTCTAGGAAAGAGGGAAGGAAGCAGGACTGGGCAGAGCAAGAAGCTAAGTTGCAATGCGGTTAAAATATATGGCCTCTGTAGATCCCACAGAGCTGCAATGTCCCCATCAGGGTTGTCCCATGAGGCTGGGCCTTCACATCCTGGCATTAGATACAGAGCCCCCTGGGAAGAGAGCATGACCTTGGATGAGCTCCCCTTCCTTTTAAAAGCAGGGAAGGAGAGAGGTCATTGACACTCTGGGAGAGAACCCAGAGGTGGCAGCCTTGATGGCAGAGCTGGTGGTGTCCACAGCGGGGATGTCACTTAGGGCAGAGGGATTGGAGATAATGTCAGAAAAAGCTGGTAAGGTCCCCAAGGGGTGGCTGCTGTGGACTCTGGCCCAGCAAGGAGGGTCAGTATGATCTCACCCATCGTGTGACCTCAAGGTCTTTCTCTCAGGGAGCTTGCCAGGAAGATGTTGGCAGGAGAGCAGCAGCAGACATTCGAGGTGATTAACAACAACAACAACAACAACAACAACAAACACCAATAACATCTGCTGAGGGCTTCTGCAAGCTGAGCACTAACCGGCATTAATGCCACTAAATCTCAGAGGTAGGTACTATTATTATCACCATATCACTGACCTAGAAATTGAAGCACCAAAATGTTATAAGAAACTCGTCCAAGCAAAGAAACAACAGAGCAGGGATTTGAATGCTTAGGCACCCAGGAAGCTTGTACAGAAAGTCACTTGGGGCACAGCAGCTTCAATATGGTCGCCTAAAGCGATGAGGGGAAGAGAAGCAACTGAAAATCACATTTGGATTAGACTGTCAATTCTGGCCAGGGGGAATACATTTATGGCATTAAGTTAAACATTTTATGCTTTAAAGGAAACTTTTCCTTTGTGAAAAGCGCATGCTTTTTTCTTTATCACGTACTGTGTGTTGCATGGGTCTCAGCATGTATTGCAAGTACCTTTGGATCTTGGGATGACTTTGTCAGCAGGAGTCATGTACCAGCTTGAATATGGGTCCTCTTGCCTCCAAAGGTCGTTACTGCTGACAGTGCCTGAAATCCCAGCAGTAAATACTCATTCCTTTGAATGTTGAAGAGTTTTCATTTTACAGGATTCTCTCCTAAACTACAAACACCCCTTTTAAAGGATAAATTTAAATCCCTTGAAAGGATGGCAAAAATATGTTACTGTATCTTGAAAATATTTCAGGTATATGGAAGGTTAAAGTGAGCAGAAAATGGAATAGAAATATGGAAAAGGGTTTCCCTGAGAAGGTGTCCTTGAAAAACTGCTTTTAGAAGTCTTTGCATTTATATGTGACAACCTGAGGACATATTCTCATGAAGTTGTGATCAGTTATGTAAGTTTTTACTGCTCGGGTTCTTTTAGTGCACATGATATACTTTTAAGATTGTTGACTATTTGGCCATATCAAGAAAAGCTAATTATTTAAAAACATTATTAACAATTGCTAGTATATTCACATTTTTCTGAAACTATTCTGTGTCCCACATAATGGTCAAAAGAGGGCTTATGTAAAAATTTATCTGAATAGCACTATGAGAGCAACACAGAGGAAAGAATATAACATCATAAAATAAATTATGTCTTTGAAATGATCAAACATCCCTTTAGATGTAGTTACTGTTGTGATTGTATGCCCATAGTGAAGGCTGTTGATGTATGAGATTAATATTGCATTTTTAACAGTATCCAGTGGGTCACTGAATTTATTATTTTCTTCTCCTGCTGCAACTATTACTCTGATTGTCAAGTTACAATTAAGAAAAACATTACAATTAAGATCCTATAGCACCGATGAACATAAACAAATCACATCCAATATGTTAGGAGCTTATATTCAAGGATAATTAATTAGGATGTGCAAATAAAATAACTTATAAAAGAATCATGGCCTTTTTAAAAATTATCATAGAAATGTAAGGCCTGGAGTATTTTGGGATAATGCAAAAAAAGTGTGCGTTATTGTATTGGTCTTTTGCGTTTTAAAGAGGTAGTGAGTAAACAGGAGACTGATAACTGTGACCTTGAGTTTCCTCTTCTGTGAAAAATATAAGCTAATGATACCTTTTGTACACCTCTCAGGGTTTGTGAGAATCAAAAGAGACCCTGTATGTGAAGGGCCTTCTAAGCTATGACAGGTGAGATATAATCACTGCAGTTTGTTCAGAAACAGTGGGCAGGGGAGTTCAAAATTTGGCATTATTAACATCTCTGTTTACGTGTCAGGAGACAGTGTGGTTAAGTGGAAGGGGTGTGGGCTGCCTGGGAAGGGGATGAATGTTAATTCCCTTACAGTGCAGTTGTGCAGTTTTCTGCATAGTGGGTCCATATCCTTACTCAGGTTCTCAATGCTTCCCAAGCCCAAAGCCTTAAGAATCACTGTCTGGGAAAGGGTGTTTTCTGTATACTTTTCCAAATGTTCTGAGGGTAGAAGCAGCAGCTTCATAGACTGTTTTGCTTTTTGGAAATTTCATCAGTTCTTCGAGCTTATGGAGCACAGGTTAAGGATGCAGATATTTTGGGAACACTGGTCCCTTGCGAGAGTCTCACCCATCAGGTTTGTATGCCTTGAATTAATTGATTCACTTTAGATTTGACTTGAAATTTCAAATAATGCACTAAATTCATGTCCTGGCATGAAATGTCACAGAAATAATGTTTGCATAGCATTTCAGGGCATGCTGCATGTAATTTGGGTGTGTCTATTATGGATCTTGGGGGGAAATTTAACTTTCTTTGCATAATTATGATAGAAAAAAATATGAAGAATTAAAAGGGAAGATATTAAATTTTGAATTTATAAAACCCCTTTCAAATAAAATATTTTCAAAAAGCTTTAATGAGAAACTTGAGCTTGATTTTATTTATCAGGTTTAATGCTTGAAATGACTATGGGAAATTTTTGATTAGGACTTGTAGATGACGATCTCTTCAACTTTAAAATATTTCTCATTGATGAGAAACTTAATCCAAAATAACTTTTTAAGTGATTTAAAACAATACCAATGTACTATCTTACAGTTCTGAAAGTCAGAAGTCAGAAATGAATCCCGTGGGACTAAAATCAAGGTGTCGTCAGGGTTGCATTTGCGTTGGAGGAAGGATTTATCTCCACATCCTTTACTCAGAGTCTGCCTCTGTGGGATCCCACACTGAGACACATGTGTAGCATACATGAATCCCAACTCACAAGGTATGCAAATAACTTAACTTTTTTATTCATAACGCAACTTAATTTGTGCGAAGTTCCTTTGCACAAGGATGGCATGAACTTGCTATCAGACAATTGGGAACCATCCCTCCCCACATGACTGTCAAAATTCCAGGTTGCTTAGGAAATGCCCAGGCATTAAGGGTAAGGGATCCCTCTGATTCTTGAGTTAGATATCCACACATGTGCCCCACATCAGTCAGCTTCTGATCCATCAGCCCTCCATTTTTGTATCTTATCAAGAGTGGTGCATTCTCTGCTACTCCTGAGCCTTGACCATGAGGCTGACTTTCGGAAAGTTTGAAGGACAGGAAACTCTTGGAAGCTGTCTGTGTCTTCAATTGCCCAGAACTGCTATTCTGGGCAATTGCCTCAGAACTGCCCAGAGTCATTTCCTCTTTGGGGACCTGGCAGCTTTTCTGGACTCTGCAATGAGGAGCAAAATGCAACCCTCTTCTAGTTTTGAGATCCCCTAAAACTTCTCTTGAGGATTTTTCAGGGCTCTTTTTCCTAAAAAACAGGGCACAGGAACTCCTCCCTCTCCCTGTTATGAGTGCTGAATTGTGTCCGCCCCTCCGAACTCCTACGTTGAAGGCCTCGCCCCCAGTACCTCAGAATGTGACTGTATTTGGAAATAAGGCCTTTAAAGAGGTAGTTAAGGTAAGGTGATGTCATGTGGGTGGGCTCTAATCCAATACGAGTGGTATCCTCATGCGAAGAGGAGATTAGGACACAGACACAGAGGGAAGACCATGTGAGGACACAGGGAGAAGACGGCCCTCTGCAAGCCAAGGAGAGAGGCTTCAGAAGGAACCAGCTCTTGGACTTCCAGTCTCCAGAACTGTAGGAAAATACATTTCTGTTGTTTAAATCCCCCAGTCTGCAGTACTTTGTTATGGCAGCCTGAGCAAACGTCTACTCCTTCCGTCTACTCCTTCCACCTATCCTGGGTAATCTTGTTCTTCACTGGGAGGGTGGAGAGAGGCATTGGGTGCGGATCCTTATCAGTGAAAGAGGGAGGCGGAGTCAGAGATGTGACAAGAGAAACAGAGGTAGGAGTGATGTGATTGCTGGAAGGGCAGGGGGCACAAGCCAGGGAACGCAGGTGGGCTCTAGAAGTTGAAAAGAGGCAAGCACACAGATTTGTCCCTAGAACTTCCAGAAGGAATGCAGCCCTGCTGACACCTTGATTTCAGCCCAGTGAGCCTGCTTTGCGCTTTGACCACCAGAACTGCAAAATGCAGATTCATGCTGTTTGAAGCCTCTAAATTTGCAGTACTTTGTGACAGTAGAGATGGCTAACTCCTCCAGCGGTGACCTGGGCGCTACACTGGGGCATCCACGGTGGTCCACTCCTTGTGTTGTTTCGATCCAAGTGTTTTGTAAAGAGGTTCACGACATTGCACTATTCAAAGCAATATCTGAAATGACTTATCAACCCATCAAAAATTTATGAGTTGAAATTATATTTTAAAGTATGAATAGATTTTCCTTCATTGAAAATTTCTTAGGCTAACGTACAAGGATTCCAGATCCAACGGCACATTTGCATATCAAATGCTTTAAACTAATGAAGCTCTAACTATGGGAACGTTTGCATCGTTGCAGTCATCATGCAGACAGCTTGAACAGCACTAACTGGACCATCAGCCACCAACAGGCTCAGGAATTCAACACATGTGAAGACTCAGGGTGAGGACTGCCACCGGTTGTTGAGCTTCCAGGAGCGCCTGCCTGGCTGATCTTGCCTGACCTCTCCTGTCCCCACCCCTGACGGACTCCTGACCTCTGTACCCTGTGCTCTGAGTACCTCTACTTGGGCAGTTGGGATATAAACTTGTTTGGCAGCTCCATGGCCCTTGTTCAGGTGGCTGCTGACGGTGAGACGTGCAGATGGTAGAATACCTCTTTGGCCAAGTTCAGTGGACTGAGGAAGGATAGAAAGTGCTAGGCGATGCTCATCCTGCTTGCTACCCCTGGGGACAAGTTGGGAACACATAAGGCACCCACCTTGAACGAAGCACTTGATGCTGGAGATTGTGGCTCCGGGACTTTGACCATTCCAGGCTGTTCTACCCCTGTGGGCTGAGGAGATCAGTATTTCCATTCAGGGGCGCTAGTATGAAAGCTCTGGACCAGGGGTTTTCAATCTTTGGTCTGCCTCAGAATCATCAGAAAGTTTTGTTGAAACCTTGCTGGACCCCACCCCCCGGTTTCTGATTCAGTAGTTCTGGGATGTGGCTCGAGAATGTTCATTTCTAGGTGTTCAGGTCATGTTGATAGGGCTCATGGGGCCATACTTTGAGGACTACTGCTATGGTGTATGAGGTTTCTCATAGAATTTAATGTAATTTTCTACTTTTCTGTGATAAATTTCAAAAATCAGTCAGTCTTTTAAAATGGATATCCTCTGTCTTTAACATTTTTTATAGTATACAAAACATTCTTGCCATACATGTAAGATGTGTGGTTTTAAAAATATGAGCGCAACCCAAATGAAAGAATTTTTCATTTTGCTGAAACACGAATTTGAATTTCATGTTATATCGCCACTGTGTGTGCATGAGCTGGCAGTCAGTAGCTGGTCAGTGAATCCACCCAAAAGCCAGTGTCAACAACTGAAACCATCTTTTCAACGTTTCAAATGAAACCATCGTTTCATTTTTGCAACTCATGGCTGTTGCATGTTTTAGGTGAATAATTACATACTCTCATGCTGGGTTCACAAACTCAAATGCCTAACCAGTCCAGGCAAACGACTGGAAATGAGTGGAGAGAGCTGGGTGGAGAATGTGGTGAACTGGTGGGCTTGAGTCCATCTAAGAACAGAAACCTCCCAGAGCTCTGGCTGAACGATGCCAGATAGGAATGTGGAGCTGTCTTGCCATGTCTTCCAATTTTCAAGAGATTCCAGAAATCCCAAATTTTACATGAAATCTCCCCCCCCACCCCTTTTTAATGTCGGCTCTCTGAAGGCCCAACAAAACACATGTGCAAGCCAACTCTAAATTTACTTTTACCATCAAATAATACCCCATAATTTGAGCATTAGTGGAGATTTTGGAAACATAGTTTTTGTGAATGTCAAGTGCTCACTGTTCAATATTTTAAAAGAGATTAGTTTAAATATGGCACTGCCCTTTAACGGCAGCTTTATTATAATGAAGGAAAAGAAGAGTTCTGCAGAGTTTCTTTCTTGGGGCAGGAGACGGAGTAGGAGGTTCTTCACAGAAAAACTAAAACAAACTTTAAAAAGCATGTATTCAGTGCCACGAGTACACAGTCTGGTGCCAAACAGAGATTGTATTCTCTGTGCTGTGCCTTATCATTATTCACATTCTTTTACTAGCCTGAAAATCATTTTGGGAAACAAACCTCCAGTTGTTGAAAGCAGATACAATTTTCCTAAAGTGAAACAATTTGCCATTAAAATATTTTTATCCAAGGACCAAAGTTGCCGTAAGACAGCTGAAGTGTTTATGGTCAACTCCCACTTATCTAGAACCAGGCTGTTGGATTTTCATATGAATTCTCCTTTCTTTTACGTACCCTTGGACTATTTTATTGCTCGTCCCCCTGCCATCACAAACCTGGCAGATAGAACGATAGGATGTGGTTTTTACTAGCAATTCTGTTAAGAGTCAGGTTGAGAGGTTCTTGGAATCTAAGCCTTAATTTGCAGTTAGGGTTTTGGCATTTTTCATTTACGAATTTTCCTGCCAACCCTGCTTTCATTTAAGTAGCTGAGGATGACTAGGATTTGCGTTTCTTCTCTTTCCAAAACACCCAAGATTTTTGGTGTTTTGCCTTGAGAGGGGGCAGTTCCAATTTTTTTTTTTTTAAATACGAGTAACAGCGTAAACACTGGATATCAGTGAGAGCTAAGCAAAGAGTCAGCATATGGAGAAGCCAGTGATATCCTTGGTAAGTTACTTTGCATCGCTAGGTCTTAGTTTCTTCACCTAGAAAATGAGTAGGCTAGGTAAAATCAGTGATTCTGTGCTCTGGGAAGCCCCCGCCTTTCTATCCAGGTGCTTCCGAGGAGCTGCAGGGGGCGGGGAGCAGAGCACTCTGTCACTTCATTTAGAGCAACTCTACTTTGATCTGTATGCAAGTTCATACTGCAAATGGTTTGAAAGCCATAATTCTTGACAATCTTTTTAGAAAATTTGAAGACGCCCTATTTACTTATCATGGAACTGCCATGCAGATATCTTCCTGTGCACTGGTTTTATGCCACATCCCCTCCAGGAACCCTCTCCTCCCACTTTGGTGACTAGCCAATCCTTAGTGATTTTTAAACTCTTGGCAAATGTGCCTAGTGTCTTAAATACACTTAGTTCCTGGAGAACAGGAATTCTCACAGTGTCCCCAGCTCTAAACCACATGGTCCTAAACACGTACTAGAAACATACACATTGATGCCCTAAAATATATTTTTATAGTTTAATCCATGAACATATTGTTATGATTATCAGTCTACACACCCAGGCATGCAAGGAATATAACTTTCCTTTCCTCTAATGCAAATAAATTTCTATTGATAGCCCCCCTCCCTTGAACCCGTGTGAAGGAAATTTAATCTTAGTTTGGGATTACTCCTTTCCTAGGGTTGCATCTGAGGGCTGGAGGTTTACTTAGTGCTCAAGCATGGGGAGGTGGGGGCATTCCAGCCCTGGCACAGGTTTCAGAGACAATCCTAGTTCCCACCCACGATCTTTTCAATCCGGCTCCTCTCTCTCTGGTCGCCATTCACCTCTGTACTCTCTCAGAGATTATTGTGTCTGTTCTCTCAGGCAGGCTGCTTTTTTTTCTTTCTTTTTCCCCCCCAACTGTTATTAGGGAGAAGAACTACTCCGTTAAACTGAAACTTCAGCCATGGAAACGCTTCCCAAATATTTGTCTATGCCCACAGTTCTTTCTGTTCCACCAGGACTGACTTTCATAGACCAAAGCTATGGGAGCTCCTTTGTTTCTGCTTTTAGTTCTGTGATGCCTCCTACCTTTGGGGAAGAGCTCTAGGAAGAATGTCCTAGATACTTGAGTAAAGGATGGGGATGGTGTGGGTGGACAGAGAAAAAAAGAAAAATCGACCCAGAGAAAAAGTTCATTGGATTGCAGGTCTTGAGCTTGCAGGCTTGCAAAACTTTTAATGTTCTTAGAGGTCAGTGTTTTACCTTAAATATTCCAAAGAATTCTACACTCTATTCATAATACATTCCTTCTGTCCCAATGTAAAAATGTTTCAAAATACTGTAAATTAAAAATTACTGTTGCTACAATCTTCAAGTAAAATTGATGCATCTAGAAAGAGGTTCCATGTTGCCTTCTGTGTCCCCGGGCTCTATGTCACATGCACTTAGGGTATGTACGAGTGTGTCTTGGTGTGTCTGAGACAGTAAAGTTGGAATAATCCTGAGAAAACTCCAGTCCAGTCCAGCTTACGTGTGGTAGCAGTGTTAGGAAGGAAGAGGTGAAAGAAAACAGGAAACAAATAGAAAAAAAGACCACTTTCATATGGAATGGAATTACTAAACCATGAGACCAATTTTAGGTATGATATCCAAACTCACCTCACTGTGAGCTTCTGAAGATAAAAGAGAGGTCCTCTTTTCATGCAACCTTTTATTTTCTCTCCTTTTCATGAAACATCCTTGCTGCAAACTGTCAGTGAATCTTCTATTAATAATGAAAGTTACTTTATTTACTATTGCAATAATATAAAAAAGCAAGCCTTTAGGAGAAAATCACACCTCCTGAATTTTAATATACAATTACAATTAGATGATATTAATAAAAAATTAAAAGTATTTCTGATTTCAGAATACCCAGATACCAATAGTCACTTGCCCTTAAAAATTACAGTGAAAAAGAAATGTAAATGAAGAGAATGGGAAACTTTAAAAATTGGTAAGCACTTACTCTGACTTGATTGCCTTTGCAATCAAGGTTATTTTCTAACAAAGTGTAATCAAACTTGCGGCTAAAAATAATGTGAAGAGTCCACATTCCAGCGAGTGTGCCTAATTCAATGAGGAAGTTCTATGGCTTCTTAGACTTGTGGGCAGATGTAAACCTAAGAAAGTTGGGTTTACATAATAAATAGAAACCAGCTAGCAGTTATGAATGGCTAAGTGTAACTCATTAGTGAGCCTGGGGGGAAGCTTTTGGTTTCAAAGCCTTTGGTTTCAAAGATGTACAGAGAAAATAAGACCCAATGCCTCCAGAAGGCTCAGAACTATCCAGAAATAGTGATTACTTGAGTGTTTTATCTCTCCGTTGTAAGTAGATGGCTTTCTGAAAAAAAAACAACCAAGACCATTTCATAAGACTTTAGTGCTAAGATAGAATAGGAAAGTGCCTTTCCAAGGTGAGTACTTAGAGAGGGAAGGTGGGGGTCTGCCATCCCTGGAGGGCTGTGAGGTGAGGCAGCAGCCAGCCAAGCACTGAAAGGCCGGATGGATAAAAACCAATGATCATTGAGGACTATGTGGGACAAACCCTTCTTCTCATCCACATACCCACGAAGAACATGAGTATTGAAGAACCAAAGACTGGAGTTAAGCCTCTATGTTGCAAAATAAAATAATGACTTTTCAAAAGGCTAAAATTTTTTTTCTGTGTTGAGACAGACATTCATGTCATAACCAGAACCAAATTCTCTTTATGGCTTCTTGAACTATATTTTGGTTCAGAACCAGCTCCAGTGATACTGATGCTCAGTGTTTTTTGTTTTTTTTTTCCTTTTTCTCCCCAGTGGTGAGTGCATTTGTGTTTATGTCTCTATTGGAGAACACTAGTGTTGTTCCTGATTCTCTCGGCATACTGTTAGCAGGTTCTTTTACACAATGTGGAACTTGGAGGGCTGCCTTTACCAGTCAAATCTTGTCCAAATGAAACTGTCTATTTTAAACAAATCTTTGAGTTCAAAGCTTCACTGAGAGTTCTAGGTAGATATTAGTTATGAAGGGGGGAAAGAGTTAAGAAAAGAGTAAAAGAAAAAAGCTCCAAGGCACTGGTATATTATCTCTGTGAAATAACTATAGCTAACATAGCAACCAAATCAGTGTTTTCTTCCTCTATAGCTTGTAATAACCTATATCTTTCTAATACCATGTTATTGTCTTAAAGTGAAATAGTATGAAACAGTATTACACACTACCTTGTTTCCCCGAAAATAAGATCTAACTGGACAATCAGCTCTAATGCGTCTTTTGGAGCAAAAATTAATATAAGACCCAGTCTTATTTTACTATAAAATAAGACCAGGTCTTTAATATAATAAATAATATAATATAATGTAATATAATATAATATAATACCGGATCTTATATTAAGTTTTACTCCAAAAGACGCATTAAAGCTGATTGTCCGGCTAGGTCTCATTTTCAGGCAAACACGGTAGTTAAAAACAACAGTGAATAGGTTTTCCCAATTCTTCTCTTTATCCCTGAATAATTGTAACCTGTGAACTCAAACTCAGTTGAAAATTAGCTATAAACTTTTGAGATTCCATTGATTTCTTTGTAAAAAGGTGTTTAATAATACATTATTATCCAACTGAAGCCAGGGGACTGAACTCTATGATCACTCATGACCCCTTTTCTTACTAATGATCAGCACTTATTTTGTCAAATGCTATGGTTAAATCTTTTGGAAGACACTTAAGAAAAATATGGAATGTAATAGAAAATAATACAGCTCTCAATACAGAGCAGCATGATTCTAGCATAGATTACAAGGTCAATGGAGGGGAGGGGAGAAAAATTTTTTATTGAGTGTGTACTGTTCTAAGAGATGGGAATATAGATGAGCATTAAAAGAAATCTCACCTTTATGGGTGTACATCACAGGCGCGCGTGCGCTCGCGTGCACACACACACACATACACACACTTAAATTCTCCAAAGATAAACAAATCAGAATAAAGAAGTAGAGAATGATGGCAGGAGTGATATTTCAGATACAGCTGTCAGGGGAATTCTGTCTCAGGAAGCAGCATTAGAGCAGAGATTGAAATGAAGTGGAAGAGGAAACCATGCCAAGTTGTAGGGGAAGGGTATTCCAGGCTAGAGAACAGAAATGTACCAAAACCTTGAGAAGGAGAATGAACTTGATGTTGGCAAAGAGTAGCCAGAAGACCTCTATGACTGGAGTGAGTGAGAAGGGAATGGCAGGAGATGAAACTGGGGAGGAATCAAATTATTTGGGAAAATGTAGTAAGCAGTTTACATTTCATTCTAAGTGTGTAAGGAAACCTTTGGAAGGTTAAATAAAGGGAAGTGATATGATTTAATTTATGTCTAAAGAGCTTATTCTGCAGCTGTGTGAAGAGTACAAAATAAGAGTGCAAGATTAGAAACAAGGAAATCAGTTAGGAGCTACCAGGCAATGGTGACGGTGGCTTTGATTAGGACAGCTGTGAAAGTGGTAAGAGGTGGTCAGATTTGGAGCACATTTTGAAGAGCCAAAGGGCCTTGTTGATGAATGGAGAATGATGTGAGGGAAAGAGATACATCAAGGTAACTGCTCAGTCTTTGTCCTGGTCAGCTGGGCTATTGGAACAATTTACTGAGACAGGAAAGACAGGAAGAGGGGCAGGTCTGGGCTGGATTGAGGAATCAGGGGTTCTGTTTTGTACATTTTAAGTTGAGATGGCATCCAAATGACGATGTTGAGTAGGCAGTTAGATAGATATCTGAGTTTGGTATTTAGAGGAAAGGCTGAGCTGGGGATAAAAATCAGGGAATCATTAGTGTATAGATCATACTTAAAGCCACTAGGATTACAGATGATTTATTGGGAATGAGGGTAGAAGGAGAGCAGAGGAGAGTCTGTGAGTGAGTCCTATGGAGTACCAGCATTTAGAGGTAGAGAGATGGGTGGAGAGAAGACATGAGTGAACGGCCTGTTGCCTGCTACTTTGTTTTCAGGTGGAGTGTCTTTGGAATCCAGAGGAAAGAGCTGGCTGGGACTTAATAGTGAGGATTAAATTCACTGCAATGAATTCAAAATCTCAGAAGTCCTTTACAGAGACTAGTTTTTAAATATATCCATCAATTGATAACCTCATTAAAAACAAAATGTAAGTGTTTTACTGACCTAACATGATATGACATAGAGCTATCAGCATTAGAAATAATGCAGCAGTAGTCTACCAAGTTGTAGCATATCATCAAGACAATTAGCTTGATGATCATTAAAAAAGCCTGTGTGAATTTTCCAAGACTAAGGTATAAATGCAAGCAGTAAAGCTGGAATCCACTATTTTCCTCTTTAGATTAATTAAGCTCTCTTGAATTGTGTTTTGATCCAATGTTTTAGGAAACATTAAAATTAATTTACTTAAAAATATTCTTTACCTGAATGGAAACATGGCAAAAGATATATACAGACCAGTCATCAGGGAAGTACATCAGAAATATTAATATATGCTGAACTTTAGTAATTGAGTAAACACCAATTAAAATAAAATACCAATTTTAATATTTTGAAATGGGAATAATTTAACAAGAGGAGAGTATAGGCACTCAAACAAATTATTGGTGGGAATATAAATTAGAACAACTTTTCTAGGCTAAAATATTGCAACCTATCAAAAGTCTTAAAATAGTCATATTCGTTTTGAAGGCAATTCTGCTTCTAGGAATTTATCTTCAGAAAAAATTATTAGCTAGGCCCTAAAATATTACTGCAGCAATATTTGTAAAGGTGAAAAATAGAAGCAGGTTAAGGATACAGTGGTAGGGGATGGCTTAAATAAATTATGGTATATCTATATAATGTGATTTCTCTACATATTTTAGAAAACTATTTCGTGCCATGCACAAATGTTCATGGTACACTATGAGAAAAAAAGAAAGTTATAGAAGACTGCATACATTATGATATTAATTATATATATATGCACATGCATAACACATACATAGAGACACAGAGAAAACCCTCAGAAGGCATCTACCAAGACACTTAGCGATTTTCTCAGAGTGGTGAAACAGAATTTTTTACATTCTCCAAATATCTTTTACATTTCTAAAATTTCTACAGTAGTTATGTGTTACTCTTACGTTTAAAATTTTAAAATTTATGAATATTTAGGAGGGAGATCACATTCTTGTACATGTTTGTTTTCCGTATAATACCATATTATAAAATTTGTTCTCCAATTTATTATCCTTGGACATTTGTGGTTTAGAACCAAATAACTTCCTAAGTGAAAGAATTTTGTGACTCATATCCAAAGGCTTCTCTTTTTTTTTTTCAACTTGAATTGTGACAGTGGTCCTGCCTGCTACACGATGACAGCTATCTATCACTATATTATATTGCAGCCATACAATATACCATAAGAAGAAAGTGAAATATGGAAATAACTGGTGGTTAGCAGAGCCGAATTACATAATTCTGAATTCTTGGCATTGTATAAATGCTAAACAGTAAAGGATTGAGTAAATATGTTCAATCAATTTATTATTTTCTTCTTGCTATGTAGGTTCTAATCTAAGAGAGCATTATAATGCCAAAAGATTTCTTAGGCCAGAAATTTCAATTCTGTAAATTGTTGTGGTAGAAAGAGCCCCAACTCCTAGCTAAGAGTTTAGATGGAGTGAAGGTCCTTTCCTTTAATTATGAATAGAAACCATTTGAGGAAGTAACGTGAAAAACATCGTAAAATTCATTATGGATAATGATGAAGGTGATGATCTATATTGGAAGGCTCAAACTTCTATGCAAACATATGTATCTGTGTGGTTAAAATATTTAACTGGCTAAGATTATTTTTTATAAGTTTATAAATGGCATGTATGTTAAAGGACATTAAGCATGTTTTCAAGACAGGATATTTCTGGCCTTAGAATAACTGTACAGTGACTCAGAAGAAAATAGTATGCCCAAGTGGTAAAGTAATTGAGGCAACCCTATATGTAATTCAAGCAAAAAGAAAACACTTCTTCCCAAATCACCTCTAACACATTGGTTTCCCCTGAATGACCCAGATAATTGCCATAATACTTCATTTCATTTGGACTGTGGAGACCTGATTTTTACATTTTGTTTTCTATGTAGAACACAAATGGTGGTGGGAGGGGGAAGCAAAAGCCCATTTATGGAATTTCCCAATGAAATTGGAAAGGGAGTAACTCACCCAAAACTTATAGGGTAAACCAAAAAGGCTTCAATTTCTGTCAGACAGCCTCTGGAAGAGGAATTTAAATACAGTGAAGTTAGGTTTTACATTTTTTTTTCTACTTAGTGCCAAACTATTTATATCAATTTTGGTGAAAGTATTCTGATGAAAGGATTATTTTTAATTAAACAAAAAGCAAAATATTTTTACAAGAGTATAAATTAGTTTTAACACCTGTCTGTCTTTAGAAGTTGCATTGCTAGGTCACCTCGCTATTTCTGAACTGACTTCTCAAATGTAAAAGGAGAAGTTGAACTGCACCACTGGTATGACTTCAGAATGTTTTCGTGACTGAGGCGAAGGAAGAGTTATAAACTCTTTAAACACAGTGCATGCACTGGTAGCCTGAGCCCTTTGAGGTGGGCTTGGTGGCGTGCGCCTAAATAGGTTTATTACTAGTGTCCAGTCTTATAGGGCGCATGAGTATTTTTTGGCTGCTGTCAGCGTGTAATATTCTGGTTTCTGATTGTTTACAATCTCCTCTTGAGGTTGCAGTATGCTGGAATTGTACTTAAAACACATAAATCTCCCTTCAAAGGTAGCTTGGGGATCGCGAGTGTGGTTAGGGAATTTTAAATGGAAAGGATAAGTGAGGCCTACAGAGTCCTTTCAAATATAGATACAGCAGTTTGTTTAAGTTATAGCACAATCTACACTAAAGAATAAAATCTCCATGATAATAGAGCTAAAGGCAAAAGTGTAATCACTGGAGACACTTGACCCTTATTTATTTGAAGCTACCTTGAGAATGGAGCTTGGAGGGCAATGATTTGCAATCCGCCACCCCCCTGCACCCCCCATAAACCAACCAACAAACCAAACCACTGAGAGACACTTTACTTCTTAATCACACAATGGCATTTCTTTTTCCAACTTGGAAAAAAATAAACTTTGTGAGGTTCATAAAAGATTACCTGCCTTGATTCATCCTTTAAATGCTTGAATTCCAACAGCTTCAAGTATTCATTCATGGTCCCCCCTTTTCCCTAATGTATCATTTATATCACAAAACTGCATATGTAGCATGTTTTAATCACAAATTATAATTCTGCACTAAAACTTGCAATAAGTCAAATTGAGTTGTGTCCCATATATCTTTTGTTTGGCAGGAACTATTCTAGTGCTTAATGAAGGCTGCTTTGGCTGCTCCCTTAGTGCCATAATTTGGCCACAGTGGTTGCTTTCTGTCTTCTGCAGAAAATGGTTCTGTAGCCAGTGTTTTTTATTTATGTTGCTTCATTGCCATTGCAGTCTTCATTTTCCTTGGAAGCTCATTTATTTGTTTATCGATTTTGGCTTTCCCTGCCAGCAGATCATTTCACACTTTCTGACTTTATCATCTTTATTATAAAAATTTAGGGGGAAGTACCTATCTGCAAACCATGGTGAAAACACTACTTTTGATATTGAAGTTAATGCCAAGCCCTATAATAGATCTTTGAAAATGAAGCTAATGCTTGAAAAAGCCTTTCTCACAGTTGATGCAAATGTTACTTTTCCTATAGGTTAAGTGTGTTATACTGGGTGACATAGTTTAAAGACATCTGCACATTCATGTCAAAAAAAACTCACTGCTGTCTAAACCTCTTATTAGTCATTGAAACCTGAGAATCAGTGGCACCCTTTGTATTCAAGGCCTAATTAGAGTAACAAAAATTCTGGCTTATTTTTCACTATGATTGGCATAATAGCGATTGTGTTGACCCTTTTATTCTCAGCTTACTGGCTTATGTATTTGACCAAAGATAGTTGTCCCTTGAAGAGACATGTGGGAAGATATTAACTTGCTGTTGAATTTAAGTGAAGACTATAAAACAAACACAGATAACTAGTATACTGATTATCTACCCTCCACCGCCTCAACTTTAAAAACACTTTTTCTGATGTATTTGGAGTATAATTTGGGGGTAAAAAGCTGCAAGAATTATTAGAGAAATGCCTGCTTATTTAAGGGGAGCATGTAAGAAAAATGTCTGGGGGGATAGGACGGACAATTAGACAAAATTTATAAAGGAAACGAACTGCTGGCAGGAAATATGTGTTTTTCTCATCCTGAGGGCACTCTCTTAGCAAAACTCTCCTGATTTCTCTCTGCCCCCATTACTCACTCTGCAATAGGGTGAGTTGGAGTGACGTCTCTTTCATGAGATAGGAAGGAGAAGCCAAGTGCTTCCTCTTCTTGTTGCTTCTTAGGAGTGAGCTTCCCATAGACAGCTTTCTCTTTTGCATACATCTGTCAGAGACAGGTCCCCAGGCAATGCATGTGTCCAGAATAGAGAAGTTTTTTCAATTCTGGGGTACAATGTTATCTAGTTCACTTGTCCACGCTTTCTAATAACAGTTTTATAAGGAATAAAGGTAATATTTTGACAGTTATAAGATAATGCCTTATTCTTATTTCTTAGCTGATTAAGTATCTGAGAAAATGACCTCTAAAGCTCCAACAAATAATACTCAAACCAATGCCTTAAGTCGACCAGTCTGGCTAGTAGAGTGGTTGGAGCCAGACTTAGTCTTCTTTACAAATAACCGAAAAACTGGACAAAATATATGGAAAAACATACTTTCTTTCTCCCCCTCCCCCTTTGTTTGTCCTCCTCTGTATCCACTTTCACCAGGCAGTCAGGGTGATATTTCAAAAAAGCTAATGTGATCTTGTCTCACCCCTGTTTATAACCTTCCAGGGCTTATAAGACCCTCCATGATTGGGAACCTATTTATCTGATGGATCTTTCTCCTCCTGTTCTGCTATTAACTTTACGTTCCACTGATAATGAACTTCTTTCTGTTTCCCTCAATTTCATGCTTTCTCTTTCTTTCAGGACTTCACAGATGTTACTCCTTTTCTCTGGAATATTTTTCCTAACCCATTTCCCTTTGCACCCTTATGTCATCGGATCATTCCTATTCATCCTTTTGACATAGTTTAGCTTCATCCTTTAGACCTAGCTTAGCTTTAGTTTATTTCTCCACCAGGACTTCCCAGATCTTCCTTCTGCTGCCTGCCTGTCTTCACCTTCATGGATCAGTGTCCCTGAAAAGAATCTCATTGCATTTTATCATTGTGCATTGTAATTTACTTGTGTAGCTCCCTTGCTAGACTGTAATATGTTTACCCTTGTGGACAAAATTGTAGTGTCTTTTTTTTTTTTTGATAACCTATGGTATTGTAAGACAAATTATAGAATTCTTACTTACCTGGAAAAACATGTGACAACAATAATGTAAATATAAAGTAAGACCTGGTAGATATTCAATAATACTTGTATAATTAATGTACTTTATCTGGGATTACATATTGTCATATGTCACTATTGTAACTTATGCTCTTATAGATTATTTTCTCTACTCCATTGATAAGAAAACTATAAATGTTAATAAATGTTGGTACTATGTTGGATCGATTATGAAGGAAAATTAAATGTTACAGTTTTCTCTCAATTTTCTGTATATTTTATTATATTTTCCTCTCACTGAGAGGAATTTTGAGCACAGAATTATAGATATTTGCTTGAGAATCTATGATGTAAAGATCTCAGCATACCAACTGAATGACAGTTGATGGGCTTTTGACAGTGTTGTTATTTTGCCTGCCTTTCATTTTTATATTGTCATTGCATTTGCCGATTCTCTCCTGCCCCTTTTCTATTCAAATGGTCAGTACTAAAATTACACCATGCCCTCACCAAATGTCCTGCACCAGATCCTTATTAGGCTAATAACAGATCCGTTAGAGATTAGAAGGGGTCAGTATGCCCTTTTGGCATTGTTCTCCTACACTGTGCTCTACTTTGGTGGAAAAACAAAATCATTAAAATAATGTTATACATGAATAGTCATTAAACCATGTTATAAATATTTGGCTCATTTAACTATGTCTGGGGTTGGGTGTATTTGTCAAGTTGTGCTGATAAAAGTGGCAAAGAATTTTGGGATGTTTTAAAAAATAACCTATAGTCACGTCATAATTTAAGTTTTCTCTATAATATAGTAGGAAGGCAATCCACAGTAAAGTAAGTGTGGTTAAGCATAGTTGAGCTATATTATTGTGTTGGCCTTAACCACAAATATAACACATTTAGAAGTGCTTTGCTCCTCCATGACCCTCAAGCTATAAGAAGGAAAAAAAGTATCAGTCATACGGAAAACGAATTGGATCAAGACATACTGATGTTTTATGGGTAATTTAATTTCTCATAAGTATATTATTCTAATAAGAGATTGTTACCAAGAGATTAACGCTTCAATTTTTAATAGATTTGAGCATCTTAATCAGATGTTGGCTTTTTGTTGTTGTTGTTGTTTGCTCATCCCAGCCAATGATCAGTTTATTAATGTTATTCACTCATTCGTTCATTCATTGAACATTTTTTTCATTTAGTATATGTCAGGGGTGGTGCTGTTGAGGCGCCAGAGATGAATACCACACGATTTACGATGTCACAAAGGTACAGTTATAAGTAGAGGCTGTGGGCACTCTGTATCTATGTGTGTCTCTGGGGTTTCCTTCTTTCTGAGGGACCTTAGGTCATACTTCCTGGCCTCTGCCTGAGGTGGACTTTAGCCTGGTGTTTCTCCCTGGAGCCCTGTGCACATGGTAGAGGCAGCTCTGACTGCTCTCATGTGGATGCTTTCCCTTTATTCAAAGGACTCCATGTCTGGCTCTGGATTATCATTTTTCCTCAAATAAATACTCTAATTACATTTAGGTTTCTATTGATCTTTCACTTAATTTAGAAAGAAGCTTCACTGATGCATTGCATTTGTTGCAATGCAGTGTCAAGGGATGCTGTCACTATGGTTGCAGATGGTTGGTACCATCTGCAATCCACGAAGAAGAACAAGCACAAACAAGCACACAACAGGGCTGAAGTTTCAGAGCCTCACTTAACACATGGGCTTGTATTGGGACACTGTCTCTAGGTTGGTACAACCCACATGCCAACGGGATAGATTTCTCTGGGCTTTTAAACTTTTGTTTTGTGACTTAAAGGTTTTTTTCCTTTTTCCTCATGGGAGTAGAAATATGTTTTTTCCATTTTGCAGGCAAACCACTTCAATAGAACATGGCTGGCGGCCATATGGTCATATATGAATCCAACAATTAATTTAGCAAAGAAAACTGCTTGTAACAAGTTTTGAATATGCCATCCCAGGTAGTACTTTGATGATAAATGAGGAGATGCTTGCCAAGAAAACGATAGTAACATTTATAAATAGGTATGTTGCTTTTAGCCATTTAATGATAGTCAGATTATTAGTTACCATCTATTTGAACCGAAGTCCATGCCATTTGTAGGAGGTACTTAACACTTTTTATGTATAATTTTATAGCAAAAATATGGTGTTAATTTTCAAGCAGCTTACAATCTAGTAAACTTTTGACTGAGTGCTTGTATTACCCTTATCTGTAACTTCTAGGTCTAGACTTTGTGCTGACATGGCTTCCAGAACTAGCTTTATGATTGTATTTCAGAACCAGTGCTTCTATATAAAACTAATATGTGTGGAGTGGCTCAAAGATGGAAAAACAAAACAAAACAAACTCAAGTTAACTAAATACATTAGGATAAAGGGTTATTAGGAATTTTGGGGAAACAGCTCATACCAGCTTTTGTTTTATCTCACAGAGTGTCACCTCCCTGGATGGGTCCTTCAGCTCTGATATTTGTAGAACCAAAGCTTTAGTCATCCAGTCATCACTCTTCACATGCAGGGAGCATACATGGTATGTGGTTAGTATTCTGTCCCTTTATACTTCCTTGGCATCGGGAGTGGATAAGAGAGAAAGTGAAAGTATCAGGGTATTTTGTGAAATTTGTTTACATTTTACTGCAAGATAACTGCTTATCCTCTGGGGAAATTAAATACTCCATGGCCATTCATGGACACAAGAAGTGCACATTTATAGTTACATGAACACTGAGACGAATATTTCACTGTGCACATTTATAGTTACATGAACACTGAGACGAGTATTTCCTCTGACGAAATGTGTAACACTTTCTTTTCATCTAATTTAATCAGCTATTTTCAGTATGTTACTACTTAAACATTTAGCTATTTATTGCATGTACCATAAGTATATATTGGTTGAATTTCTGAACTGAAACTTGTGATCAGGCTCCAAAATTATAACACAACTCAAATTAACAGGATATTACAAATACAATGACAGTTGCAGAGCTATCCAAAATATACCAATAGGTCTGATTTCTGGAAGGAGATATAAACACTTCCTCAAAATATTTTATCAGCAGATATAAAAGGGAGTCCCCACGTTCTCCTACACTGAATGAAAATGGAATTACTACATATGATTAAAAAAATTACTAAATACATATAGAATGCCATTACATATTTCCAGATATGAACCATGAAAACCAACTGCAGCCAGTAAAGTCATACAACCACGAGTTCAGAGCAAAGAATTGAAATGTGTCCCATTGTTTCTTTTTGAGAGAGCTTTTACATGAACACCAGTAATGCACATGGATACTAGTGCTGGGAAAGGGTTAAATAATGAGACTACTGTTCCTCCCAAGCTGTTCTCCGTGAATCTCTTGACTTTCAAACAGTTTGCCATGGTGTGACTCTTTCAATATGTAGAAGTCATGACATGATCCAGGAAGTTTACCAAAACGTTTGTATTGTTTTATTTAGCCTGGCACCCAGTATTCCAGGGCATTTATAATAGAGTATGAATTCTGTAGAGAATATCAAAAATTAACCATTTATATCAAAGGAGAGAAGCTTAGGGAAATTTTAAAAAGGATTAAAATATGCAATAAATATTAGTTTAATTTCTCTGCGAAAACCTGTTTTACACCAGTTACTCTATCCAACTTTGAATTTGGACTTAAGGCCAAATGGTCAAATTTCATATTTCAAAACATAATTACTTTTTATGGTTACAGGAGAATGAGTATTGTAATAGGAAGGATTTCTAATATGGAAGAAAATCACCTAACATTGTGTAGTTTTTTTCTGAATTAAGACTTATCCAAATTTAGTCTCCATTCTTCACTTGTGATTTGATTTAATCTCATTAATTCTTTTTTGGCCATTTTTCTTCATGTATAAAATGGAAAACATAATCATTACAACCTGTCTTTTGGGGCTCTTGTAAAAAGTAATAAAATGAAAAGTAGAAAAATCAGTCTTAGTTAATATTTCTTTTGAGAGACTGACAGAACAAAGTATGATGCCAACATTGCATCTAATTGCAGCCTAAATTCTTCAGAAAGCAGCTAATTATCAGTGAGTCTGCTGGACTTGCCACATCATAGCAGGAATTTATATTGAAATGGTTAAAAATCTAAACTTTAGAAACATGAAGAAATATTACTCTTCACATGCCATCTGAGTGATCTGTCTAAAAAACAAAATTTGTCATTTTATTTTAGTGCTAAAAAGTCCTCAATGACTTCTCCATCATATCCAAGATGTAGTACTATACACAGTATTGCATATAGGTTTGATTATCGTTTTTTCAGCTTCTGCTGCAATCATCCCAATATGCACATTGTACCTCACTATGCCAAACTTCATAGAGCTCCCTGAATGCACCAAGCTCTCTGAATCTTTCCTGCTTTCGTACATATGTGGTTCCCTCTGCCAGATGTGCCATATCCTCACCACCTTCCGTCATCGACCTAGTGAACTTTTTTTCAGCTTTTAAAACTCAGCTTATATCACCTCTTTTATGCACTTATTCCCAACCTTCTTCCAATTGCCTGAAAGAATGCTGTATTTGTTTTATGTCTGTCTCCCAAATGCACTATGAACTCCTGAATTGTAGTTTCCCTATTATATATACCTTTGTATCTCTAGAACCTAACTCAGTGTTGCTGATTGAACAAATAAATAACTGGATGAAACTCTGGTATGAATTATGCAACGACTCTCTGGAAGCATCTGCAGTTAGAAACTAATAATAAATTAAACCACTCCACCCTTCTAAGGTTTGGAATCAATTGAGAGATGGAGCCAAGAATCAGGCACTTGAAGATCAAAGTGATAGCTTTGTTAACTGACAAAGGCTGGGTTGGAAAACATGGCTTAGGTATGTGGCAATAGTGGGTTTCCTAATAGAACCCAAGAATTAGAAACAATACTTTCTCAATCAAGGCAGTTCTAGACAACCACAGGCCACCTTCCTATTTAGGTACAGAGTCTTGACCCCTAAATTTATGATATGGCCAAGAGTAGACCAGAACACATGCATATGGTCAGATCCCAGAAGAAAGAGGGGAAGAGCTGATCCAAGCCTGCATACTTTTTGTTCTAGACCCATCACTCAGTAAGTCACTCTTTCTCTTTTGGGATAGAAGTAGTGTAAGGGCAGAGAGGCCAGAAGTGTTACTTGAATGGAAGTCTTTATACACAGAAACATGAAATCAGGGAAAAGTAAGCACCTTATTTATGTTCTAGTACTAACAGTTGTCTTTCCACATGTCCTTTCTCCACAATGGCATTACTCTTCCCCTAGCAATCCAAGTAAAATTACAGAGACACTTTTCTAGTTGGTAGCTCATCTCTCCCAAAGAGCAATTGGCAACAGTCCTCCAGCTTATGGTTTCAGTCCTATAACTATTTGTTCATATATTATCTTTTAATTTTTAAGTATAAAAGCAATACCTTTGAAAATTACAAATGGTTCAGATATATAAAAATAAACCTCTCTAAAAGTATTCTAGTCTTCCAGTCTTTTTCTTTTTTTTTTGAAAAGTCCATTCTAAATATTGTTCATGTAGGTATCTCTAGACTTTTTTCTAAGCATTTATACATGTTTAGATATAAGGATTTTATAAAAACCACAAATACTTAATAATAACTGATAGACATTTTGCCATGTTTATTTGTTTCTTTACTTAATTTTATTTAACATTCCATGGAACGGATATTTCATAATTTCTTTCAGAATTTCCCTATTGCTGGACATTTAGGTTGTTTCCAACTTTTTAATACTATAAAGAATAAAGATTCTGTACATTCATTTTGCTTACTATTTCTGTAACAGAGATTCTTATAAGTAAAACTGTTGAATCAAGTAACTTGCACATTATAATTTGGATATACATACATACATATACATATATATATACATACATATACATATATATATATATATATATATATATATATATATATATATATATATTTACATTGTGCTTTAAAAGTCTGTATTAACAGTATGTTAAGTTCCCATTTTTCAAAACCTTGTGGATCCAGGATGTTACAAAATTTTCAAGTTTTTACCAATTGAGTGGGTGAAACATAGCTTATTGTTTTAATCCCATTTCTTTTTATTACTTATGATGTTGAACATGATTTTGCATGGTTATAAGTCTTTGGCACTTCCTCTTCTGCCAGTTCATAATTTTGGGCCAGTTTTTTTGTAGTTTAACTTTTTCATAAATAATGGATTTTAATTCTGTATCTGCTAAATATATTGCAAATATTATTTTTACAGAAGTGGCTTACTTTTCATTTTGTTTAATAATTAACATTTTACTGACAGATTTGAAAGCCACCATTGTCATAGAATAAATTCCCATATAAACATCAGTCTCTTTTAGGAGTTTCTATTCTCTTCCATTGATCTATTTCTCTATTCATCCTATGGTTTTAATTCTGTTACAGCAGTCTTTAGTAACAATAATGTAACAATCTAATATTTATTGAACCTCTACTACGTCTCTGACACCATTCTGTTACTCTTCACAACTACCGTATGTGGTAATTAACATTATTATCACCATTTTACATATTAGGAAACTGAGGTCTAAAAAGCTGGAGTGTTACTGAGCTAATAAACAGCTGAGCTGGGATGGAACCCCAGTATTCCTGATCCAGGTTGATGTTGTTAAGCACTATACTACAAGTACTTTCTATAGGTTGATGGCATTTGGTACAGCACATTGTCCCTCAGTGATGTTCTGTTGCACAATTATCTTATGCGTTTATTCGTATGAGTAAATTTTATAATCATATTGTCAGGTTTCATAAAAAGTTCTCTTGGATTTTCAATGATAATTGTTCTGAAATTTTAGATTAGTTTGAGAAAGAAATGTCAGTGTTATGGGCTGAGTTTTGCCCTTCCCCAAATTGTTATGTTGAAGTCCTAACCCCTTAGTACCTCAGAATGTGACTCTATTTGGAGATAGTGTTTAAAGAGGTAATTAAGCAAAAATGAGGTTATTAGGGGGCCACTAATCCAATATACCTGGGCTCATAAGAAGGAAATTTGGAACAGACAGATGTAGAGGGGAGATCATGTGAAAACACAGAAAAAGATAGCCATCCACAAACCAAGGAGAGAGGTCTCAGAAGGAACTAACCCTGCTAACACCTTGATCTTGGACTCCCAGCCTCTGTAACTGTGAGTTTATACTACCCAGTTTGCAGTGGTTTGCCATGGTAGCCCTAGCAAACGAATATAGTCATTATCATAATTTACTGCCTTCACACCTAGGAAAATGTTAAGACCTTTAATTTATTCAGTCCTTTTTCTTAGGTTTTTCAGTTAGGTGTAAGTTTTCTTCAAGTATATTTTAATATTTCTTGTTATTCTCATCCCTATTCATTTTATTGCTTTCTTTTACTCCTGTGAATGACATGTTTTTCCATTGTATTTGGTTATTTGTTTTTGTATGTTTATATTTATTCTGAGTACCTTACTGTACTCTCTTATTTGTTTTAATAGTTTTTCAGTTGTCTTGTTGGAATTTTTAGACAGGCAAACATATAATATGTAAATGAGGGTAGTTTTGTTTCTTTATTTCCAACCTATACATTTCACTTTTCTTGATTTATTGCATTGGTTGGAATGTTTCAGAATAAGCTTGAATAATAGTAGTGATAATAAACATTGTTTATTGGCAATCCTTAATTGACTTTTTTTGGCAATCCTTAATTATGATAGTTACATAAGTTTTGATTTAATTTTCAAATTATTACAAGTTTTCTAGGAGTCTTTCTTCTCTCCTTTTATCAATAAAAGGAATTATAGGAACTGCTTTACCAGCAGCTTTCAAAATAATCCTACGGTTTTCTCTTTTCATGTTAATATGGTGAATTGCATGGGTAAATTTCTAAATTTAAACCATCTTTAAATTCTAAGAATAAGCCTGTTTGTTTATTGCGCATTCTTTTTATAATTCATTGCTGGGTTTGAATTACTAATATTTTATTCATGCATTTTTCAGAAAGTGTGTGTGGGTAAACTGAAGATTAATTTTGCATATAGACTTGAATAATAATTTAGTTTGGTATAGATTCTAAGTTCAAAATCACTTTGAAGACACTGGTCCATTATATTTTGGTATCCAGTATTGTACATGAGGAATTAGAGACCAATCTGATCCTTTCAAGTGAGAAATATTAAAAAGAAACTGGAGATTTGATGTGAATCACAGCAAAAATGGATTACCATGGAAGCTTTTAGATTCTACATGACCTATTTTGTTGTACCTTACCTTTATGTTTTTATATTCTATAGTTTTCACCGTACTACATCCCTGCTAGGTAGGATGAAGTGAAAAAATTAACATTTCATCTTTTCATTTCATCAGCATAATCTAATAAAAGAGCACTAAACTCAGAAAGAAGTTTCAAATCAGAAATTCTTACTACTGACTAGGAATCAGATTAAAGATTATACCTCATTGTATACCTCATTCCATCCCAGTTCAGAAGTGAGACCAGAATCCACGTTTCCTAATTATGAGATGGAGGAGATTCCTGTTAAGAAAGGATTTGCTGGAGCAAGGAAACATTGGAATGTTTGCTCAAATGATCAAGGGTCCTGGCTACTGCTAAATCTCTCAGAGGGGCAAAGCCAATCTGAAATGGATACATACATTTGGCATTTGCTTGTTCTGACTATTACTCTGTTAGACTTGGAACTTTCAACTATTAAAAATATTAAACCCACTTTTAATAAGTATGTACATATGTTTAAACAGTATTTGTGTGTATAAAACTCTGGAATCTCCTAAGGATATTTAAAGTACTGATTTACACTAGAAACTCAATTTTTCCATATTTATTTTATCTATCTGGGACTTATCTGTTGGATATGAATTTGAGATTGAGAGTATGCCCAAAGAGAACTTTTATTTATGGATTCTTGATTAGTTTATGAATACTTGATTCATTAAATAAAGCATGGACCTGATAGTCAAATTACAAGATGCCCGGCAAGTCTTCATGAAAAAGAAATGTGATGAGAAAGAAATAATGTCTGTTTGATTACATTGGTTATTTCAAAATCATATCCCTTATTTACCAACTTATTTCAGGGTTCTCATATTTAAAAATCGTGCATGTCCACTTGAGAGGCTAGTGCAGAAAAAACAACTCCAAGTAAGATAGAAAATATTCATCATTAGTTTCTTAAGAAAGTTAGAGTGATGACTTTAAATGATAGAAATACCTAATTATAGAGGAAAAGATCTTACTTTGAAACTTTAGTCTAATTAATAGCAGAATGTATAGCACCAGATAAAAATATTAAAGACATAAAAGGGCATATAAGTTTCACTATGTATGAAGTATATTTATTAAATAGTCTAGACCTATACTCCAGGTGACCCACATTTATACTGAATGGGGTAATTTAGGAATAAGGTGAACTGTCAGTTTTGGTTTTGTAAAATCAGTTTCCATTGGAAGAAGATATTTTTAGAATTCATTTAAGTATATTATAGTTCTATTATTGGGCCATCAAACACAATTTGGCACAGCATGTTTCAACAGTTGCTCGAAGTTAACAGGGATGGTGGAACCCTTTGTGATCAGCTAACGTTATTTTTAAACCTAATTCTAGATAACTTGGAGAAGTGCTGTTCTTTATTCCACATGGTAATTGCAGCAACATTCGTCATCTAACACATCACGTGCCACTATGTGGGATTCATTGTAAACCCCTTTCACCATGAAACCACTGAAAACAGAACCTCAAAGCCAAAGGAAACCACACTATGCTAATTAGAAAGATCACACCGTATTCATTTAGAAATTCTCTGTTGCTCGGTATAATTTGTTTGCTTATTTATTTGCTCAGGGAAACATCTTGGCATCCATGAAGCTTGGATGTAATTAACCACCACCACCTCACCTATTGGGTTCTGTCCTCGATGAGTGGGTTTCTGGGACATTCCTGGGAGAACTCTGTATTCACTTAACTTGATGACAAAACAGCAACATGCTAAATAATGTGATTAAAGTTGTTAAAAGCCAAAATAAACACTTATAATTATCTCAAGAAAAACGGTGTCAGGCAAGTGGGGTCTCTATAAAGTGGGACTCTGCGTGCGTCTTTCAGGTCCGGCTGCACAATAGATCATAGTTAAAGGTCTGTTAACAGACCTCTGACGGCTGAGCTGGGTAGCTTGTGGTTTCCTTCGAAACCTATTGGCATAATGTGAATTTATGTGTGAGGTGCAAATTGGAAGTTGCCTTCTATTTGGTGCCCTTGGCAGAACAGAAATCATACTGTAGGGCTAGCAGCAGGAAGTACATTGCTTTGAAATTACCCAGCAGGGTTTCTACTTGCTGCTCTTGTTGCTTCTGAGACAGGGTCCTTATATTGTCTGGGCATGATTAAAATCAAAGTGTAGGCTTCTTTGCTGGGTGCCAGTAAACTTAGGTGAAAAACAGAAACAATCTGGAGTTTTAATTATTTTAAAATGCAATGTAGGCAAGAAACAAAGATGAAAGCATTTTTGACTAATCTATCCCAATTATTTCACATAAACGGATTTGCTAAGAAAAAAAAAAAGGCCGAGAGAGAGAGAGAAGAGAGAGAGAGAGAGAGAGAGAGAGAGAGAGAGAGAACTTTTATAAGAGATTTTGTAACATCTCACAGCCATAAAATATATCTATGTCACGTATGTCATTTTCATGAAACTCATGAAGAAAAGTGTCCAAACATTGTACTTTTGCATGAGTAGAGGAAACCAGATGTGGTGTTACCTTAATCCACATACAAGATGCTATGAAATAAGCCTTCAAAGCATGGAACAGAATTTACTGGTTAATTACTTACTAACTTAAAATAGTCCATCTGTGAGGGAATATCTCTGTGCTATAATTAAGATTGGTCTAATTTCATAGTAGACTAGATAGATAATTCCCATTATTCCTGTAGTTCCCAGAGCTGGTAGGTTCTGGATTTCTTCATTTTAGCTTCTTTATCTATGAAGAACATAAAAGCCAATTTGTAGGTTCAGAGCTTATCTTTAATAATCCACTGGGAGAAAATTTAACTCAACTTTGAGTAAACTATAGGGAATGCAAACTTGCTACCACATTGTACCAACCAGCTCTCAAATAAACAGTAGTGGAAATCAAGAGTTATTGTGTGGGTTCTTTGGAAAATGTGCCACTAGACCTCTACATAACTCCTGGGAGTTCGTGAAGTTAACAAATATTTATCGAAAACCTGCCCTGTGGTAGGCACTGCGATATGGACGGGGGATAAAAAGTTGAACCAGACTTTCATGGGACGCTCTCTAGAGAATTAAATAATTATTTACATCGGTGACCCTGGAAGCTGAGTGCCAAGCTAAGAAAGTACAGTGTGCCATGGAGCCTCCAACCCGTGGCTGGTACCCCTCCACAAAGAGAGAGGTGAATATTACATTTCTACCACAATTGTCACATATGTTAAAAGACATATACGAAGAGGGAAAAATATATCGATTCTACTGCAAAGTTAGAAATGGCTTAGGAAAATTAGAAATGCAGGTTCCATTCCTTCCTTTAAAAATTTCCCTCTTCCAATTCCAATCTATTATGACACTTCAAATCCTTCAGCCATAGTAAAGAGCAGGTGTGTAGAACCTCTACAAATCCTAGTGTCCAAACTCCAAAGGCCTGTGTCTGTCTGCTGATACTACTTGGGGGTCACGGCTTGTGAGCTATCAGACCTGCTCAGGCCAGGGAGAAATCCAGATTTCATCTTTTTCCGCTTGAATTGCAGTATTAAAAGGAGAGAAATCATAATAACAGTCAGTGATGTTAAAGAGCATTTCTGAGTCTCTTTTGTACGTATCTAAATATTAAACCTGGCAGTTATAACTTTGTTCTGTTGGACAGATGTAGGCACAGAAGAGTTAAGCTGCCTCTGGCCTTAGGAAGTTAACATGGCATTTGGCTGTTTTAAAAATCTGCTTACAAAAATTAGTTCCCACTGGTGGAAATACCTTTCTTTGCAGTACGAGAAGTTGTTTGAAGCTTTTGTCTCTCTCAAATGCTCATCTTGATCAGATTTTAATACTGTTCTCAAACCAACCTTTAATTTAATAAGCATAGTAATTTTGTTCAGAAAACATTTCCATGACATGTGTTGAATCAAATGTACGTATTCAGTATTCCATCCCAGCAGCACCACCTATTGTTGCCTTGTAGCTCTTGAACTAAACTTCACAAGGATCTAATTTGCTTATTTCTCTGGCTATCTCTGTGAGGTAGCCAATATACTACACATTTTAAAGCTCGTAAGGGTTAAGCATAAGACTATTATGATGTTTCTAATGTTCAAAATCTGTACTGTAAATAAAATGCATTTTTTGGAGTACTTGAGACTTCCATTTTAATTGGTGAAAAGAAACAGAATGGAGAGGCTATATGCTATAAAAATACTTTTGGATATCAAAATAATGTTAGGTAGATAAGATCCAAGTTATAACTGTATTGTTATTACTGTCATAACTGTTATCACTGACAGTTATGACTATCATTGGTTGTTTCTCAAATATGAGTGGCATTTTTTCCAATAGGGTTTAGAAACACGTGTGAAAAAATATTATTTGCATTGACAGGTAGAAACTGAAACTCGGGATTTGTCAAATGGTGGCCGCTATGGAATTTTTTGGCACTATTCCTAGAAGAGAGAAAGATAGGATTGAAAATATTACATAGTCTTTATTTGATATTTGCATTACATATGTGTATATGAATGTGAATAATAAACTATGTTTTCTGTAAGCTATGTTTATTTAAACCATGTAAACCATAGAAAGGATTTTAGAGGAAAGTAATAAGCAACATATGGAGTATTTTCATACATATTATACCAGCTAGTCTTCCCTACAACTATCTAGGGTAGGTAAGGAGTCTTTGGTCCGCTTCTTTTCCCATCATGTACATTTCTTTTTGATATTTCATCCATCCCTATACATCCAACCATCTCTATACTGATCATTTCAAAATTTGTACTTATGTCCCTTACATCTCTCCTAACCTCTAGGAAAAAAATGGATATATTTGGAAGTTTCATGAGTATCTAAAACTCAATACAAACTTATCATCTTTTTCTGCTAAAGCTATTCATCTTCTTGTATTCCTTATCATAGGTAATACCATCTATCTAATTGTCCAAGCCAGAAACCTGTAAGTTATTTAGACTCCTTTTTGTTTATCCTCTTCCTCCAATCAGTCATGAAAATTATATTTCCTCAATATTTCTGAATTCCACCTTATTTAGTTCCAGCCCTTATCATTTCTCACCTGGCTCATTACAGTAGTTACGCTTCTATATTGACTATCTCTGCTACCAGAGAGATCGTTCTAAAATTCAAAACTGTTAATAAAAAGATAGCTGAGTAGTTTCTCATTGCTTTTTAGGATGAAGTCCAAATTCTTTACACATCCAATATGATGCCATTAAAAAAATATGACCCATGAGTAAGTTTCCAGTTTTTTATCCTTCCATTTATTGCCTGATCAGACGTCTCTGCCACATGAGATGGTTAGTACTCAAAATGGGATAGCCCTAACGATGGCTCCTATTTGGAAATCCATTAATAGAATACATTATATTGTTAGAACTAAGGATCAAAATCATATGATCGTCTACACAGATGCTTAAATGATATTTGAAAAATTGAACACCCATTCATGTTAAAAATAATAAATTAGAAATTGATAGATATACTAATATGATATTAGGTTGGTGCAAAAGTAATTGGGGTTTTTGCAGTTCTTTTTAACCTTTTAAACTGCAATAACTTTTGCACCAACCTAATAATATTTTTAATCCTCAGACTAAAATGACCATCTTAACTAATGAAGAACGTGATTAGAAGCATTCTTACTAAAGTCAAGACCAAGAAAAGACACTAAGTATACTATTACTATTTAACTTTAAATTGAAAGTATCAACCAATGTCATCAGATAAGAGAAATTAGAGGCTTCAGAATTGGAAACGAATAGGTTAAACTATCTCTATTGCAGATCTCTATTGTTGATTTGGAATGATATCCAGAATGTGTTTATTTTTAATTGAAAAACAATAAGGTGCAGAATAGCATGCAGAGTGACCTATCCTTTGTTTAAGAACGAGTGAAGGAGTGATAAGACGATATAACATTTTCTTATATTTTCAAAAGAAGTAATGAAAAATGAACCAAAAGTCAATAAAAGTGGTTACCTACAGAGTGAAGGAAGGGAATAGGGTGGGGGTGACTTTGGAGGTATGTAAATGTTTTACGGAATTGAAAAATCAACATGAAAGCATAAAGGAAAAAGAACCTGAAGTCTTGGAGAAGGGGTACTGTAGAGTGGAGTCTGTTTTGAAGAGTGGGGGCCCTGGCTGGCCAGGCTGCACCTCTGAGGGTGTAATGAGGCAGGATCTAGGAGGTCTGGACACTGGAATCAGGTGCCAGAGTGTACGGTCTTTACTGAGGTGGTAAAGGGGAGACAAGATGTAAACAAAGATGAGTCTCTTCTCAGTCTGCCTTTCCCTCCCGTCTCTAACCCTCCTCCCTTCTTTCTCTCTCTCTCTCTTCCCCTATTGGTACAGCCTCACGAAAGCCTGTGGCAAAGCAGATACTATTTAATCTACAGGGTCCCAGCCCCAGCGTCACAAAGCTGAAGGGAGGTTTTGGGGATGAGGACAAGACCTTAGTAATTTATATGGTTGCAAAAAATGAGATCAAGAGTTTACTTGCGAATGGGAGAATTTACAAGGGACTTTAGGACCCACATGACACTGTAGTACACACTTGTTCGTATACTAATAAGGGCTGACACATTAGGCAAAAATTGATTTCAAATAAGATAATGACGGTGAAATAATTCAGAATTATAAAGTACCATGCAAATATACAAGATTAATGGTTTTATTTTTGGTGCTATAATTTCACTCATTTGTAATGGAGGCATTCGATAAAACAAAGTCTATGAAATCCAAGGTAATCATAAGATAAATTATAAAAAGATGTTTTGCATTTTTAGAAACATAACAATTATAATTATTTAGAAAAAGAATCCTTTGTTATTACTTTTCTTCTAATTGAGCCAACTTTATTTTAATTTGAAGTTAGGTGAGTTGCACGTTTTCAAAAGGGCACACATTTTTATTTGCTTTTCACAGAGTTTTGTGGAGCCTTACAAAAATCTGAATCACATTTTGTATAGTGACGTATCTATATATTATACAGTGACTACATAAGGGCACTGAATTACTATACTACATAATTACACGACTGATCATATTAATGTGTATCTCTGTAGTGTAATAATTTTTGCATTTATTCATTAATCAAGGATAACCATGACTAATGCAATTGTAGTTTCATTTTAAACTCATTATTCATGGTCATCAATTTAGAGATAAGAATGGAATTATGTTGATAAGTTTATAAACTGATGGCTGGAGGCCAATCAGATTGCTTCATGCTCTTAAATTATTTTATGATGATGTTACTTATGGTGAACATGTTGATGTGAAGCAAAGGTTTTGGGAGTCAAGTCATGCTTAAAGAGTGGTAAGTCATTTTTCATTTTAGGTCTCTCATATAGATACAGAAAAAGTCATTGAAAACTATTTCATGAATTTAATTAATGCCATTATAGATATTGCAAATACTTGTAAACAGAGGGGAGTAATCTGCGATAAGAAGAAAATAATTCTGATGCTTTAAGCAAAAAAATATAGCATAACTAAATTTAGCAAAGAAGTAAATGATAATTGGTAAGCCAGAATATTAGAAAAAGGTTTTTGGAAACATTTATTTGTTTGGAGGACCAAACAAATGGAAACATTTATTTATTTGGGGAACCAAAATAGCTGTAACTGGGCCAGATGACATATTCATGGGTTTCCAAGAAAAACATAAACTTATCCTGAATAAAAAGTTGCAAATGGTCAAAAGAATTAAAAAAGAAAAGTAATGAAATCATCCAAGAATAAGGTAGGGCTTGGTATAGGAAAACAGTCTCTAACTCGGATATGACTAATATGTAAAGAAATTGATCATTTTTAACTGAAAACTAAGATCAATTGAAAGTTGAAATAATTCTAATTGAAAACTCATCACGTGTGTGCATCATTGTTTCCCACAATCCACAATTTTTCCAACTCAGTAAATATTTATTGAGCATCTATTTAATGTGCAGTATTCTGCTGGGCACCACAGTAGAGGTTAGCAAGATAAAATATGTGCAGTCTGGCAATGTGGAGGAGAAATACACTTATATTTTGAAAGCAAAGCATAAAGTTTCACGTGCTGTAAGAACAATAGAAACATAATGCTTTGGAAGATTGATAGAGGGAAAGAGTATATCCAGTTGGAAATACCAGGAAAAGCTTAGCAGAGAAGAGAACATACAATATGAGATGAACCGAGAAAAATAAGAAATTTCACAGGCTGGGTAATAGGAGAAATAAAAATAACACAAGCGATATATTGTGCTATGTACTGTCTTAAGCATTTTATATGCATCATGTCATTTCATCTTCAAAACAACAAAGAAATAGTACTTTTATGATTATCCCTTTCACAAATGAGGAAACTGAAGTTTAGAGAGGTTAATTTGCCCCTGGTCTCATAGTAAGTGGTGACTCCAAAATTTAGATTCAGATCTGTCTAGCTCCAGAATCTGGACCTTAGTCACTATATTATACTGCCTTGTAAAGAGGAGTTGTTTGTGAAGGTGAAAACTGAGAAAACCTACAACCTCAAAACAGCCATATTTTAGTAAATAGATATTTGAAAAGTTAACACTGACTGGTAGGAATATGATAAAAATGAATATTGTATTGTCTAAAAAGTAAATACAAAATTGCTTTGTTTATAACAATGTCAGTGTATAGGGGACTCAGTAAAAGCTTGTTGAATGAATGAATGAATAAGGGAATGAATGAACAATGTAGAAAATACATATGCATATGTGCAGAGATCAAGAGATCAATATGGAAAAATGATTACTTATAACAGGATTGTGGCCTTTTCCTCTTTCAAAGTCATCTTTAATTTGTATATTGTCAGTACTTCCAGGTTTGAGTAGGAGCCAGGCATTTATTTCCTTTTCATTAACAAAAGGCAAATGATTTCAGTCCTAAAGGATAAATGCATCAATCTGTGATGTCAATAATCAATAGAGAATTTTTTTCTAGAATATTTGTTAACATACACAATCTTTCTAGTTTTAATTTTTTTCACCTTTTAATTTTTTTCCAGTGATGAGGGATATAAATCCAGATAAAATTATGCATATATCATAACTTAGGCATGCACGATTGAGACCAGATGAGGCAACAACAGTTTGCATGCTGACTTATTTCTTTAAGTTCCCCCAAATGAAGTCTTATTAATCATTGCTAGTCCCATGCAATGGTACATTCTTCAAAAAAATGTCTTATAATAGAAGCAGAAGAAATGATAAATGAAAATGGTCGAAGTATTCAATAACAGGTTGCTGACGTAGTAAGATTTTTTAAAAAGTTGAGCATATTGTGGGATTTTGCCTTTAACTAGACTAAAATAAAGTTTGTTGACTCAGAAGGAACTATTAAATATCATATAAATATTGCTTTACACTTATTTGGTTAGAAAGCAGCATTCATATACATATATGTATGCACGCATATATATTCACCAATGAAGTTATTTAACTCTTATGTCTGAAGTCTCATTTTTTTTCACTAAAAAAAGAGGCTCCTGGTGGCAACCTAAATTACATTTGAATGTGCTGGTTTGATCTATTTCCCATGAAGCTGTCAGTCTTGAGTGGGGCCCTGGAGCACGAGAAAGCTATGCAGCTGGTCCAAGTCTGCTCCTTGAGCATTATGACTTGGCAGCTCCATCTTTGGCAAATAGGGATGTTGTATGTAGCCCCTGACCAATAAAAGATTCCTAGGGTTTTGGAAACAAATTCTTTCCCTCTTTGGGTAACAGCTCCTGCTCCCGACTTGCTCATGTCTGGTAGACACTGAATACTGAGCTCAGATGCACCCAGTGAACATTTGACCTCAATGTCCTTTTGACCCAAAACATCATAAAGCTGGATTTGCTTAGAAGCACTCCATCATGTGACAGTGATACGTATACAAGCGACAGGACTCAAGAAGTTACTGAAGGCATGAATATACTGTGCCACCGATTATCTTGGTGTCTACTTCTGCTCCTCTAATCTCTTACCCACAATCCACATACGGTCTCTTGTGGAGTTCCCTTTGATTCGTTGGCTGAGAAGGTAAAAATTCAAGTGTGTTTTATAGGTGGCTTTGTATAACATGCTGGCACTAGCTAGCATTGGACTGCTGCTTCACAGTCCTCCTCAGAAGTGGCCCAGAGGACACTGGGGAAGGAAATGCTTTCCAGTAGGAGAAATTACAAACAGTGCATCTGAGTATTTACTTTGCTTGGAAAGCAAAAGGGCCAGAGATATGGATCTAGAGGAATTAATGAGTAGTGGCTATCAGCTTGGCCAAAAGTTCAGGAGGAATGTTTGAAGGACTTGATGAAATGTAGATTTGGGAAAAGACTGGGTATCTCCTTAGAAAAGTGAAGAATGTGAGGATCCTCCATTACAGAAGAGAATCTCAATGATCAATGAACAGGATGACTCAATATCAGTCAGCCTCTCCGCACCAAACCTAGAGCTGGCTCACTGGGCTCCTGAGCAAAATGGCAATGGAAGTAACTTGGGCTTCCCCTCACCAAGGGTGATCTGATTAAGGCCAATTTAGATAATCAACCTGGTCATCCCGCTAAAATCAAATTAAGATTATCCTAAGAGAGAGGCAGCTATTGGTAGAACTTTGGGGAGACAGTGAGGTTATACTGTGGCCTTAGTATAGTACCTTTCCCCAGGGGGACTAGCCAGTTACTCATGGGGAAGTTGATAAACTTAAGACCCCTTCTACCATGGAAAGAGCAGTGCTTTATTATTACTAGAATTGACTCTTACTCTGTATGTAGATTTGCCTTCCTTGCCCACTGTTCTCCTGTGAGAACTGTTATCCACAGACTTTCTATCTTAATTGCTGTAAAATATCCAATACAACATTATTTATGATTAACGAACTCATTTTTTTTGGCAAAAGAAGTGTGGCAATGGCCACGTGCCTACACGATTCACTGGTTTTACCTTGAATTCCCTCATAATTGGCCTATCGAATGCCCTTCCCTCCCCACCCAGAGAAATAGAGTGAAGGTTTCTAGTGTCCTTATGCTACTAGACGTAGAGCTCTGTTATCCAAAGGAGTAAAGAAGTAGCTATAAAGTCATTCACTTGAAATTTATTATTTGGTAGTATGGCTGGTGTTATTTACATTTTCATTTATTTGCCTTATTTTTTTCTCTTTCAAAAGGAGATATAAAAATCCAGTATCAACTAGTCATTGTTTATTATTATTTTAAGGATTGTTTTAATGTGTTGTTCAACATGAGAATATTATATAAACAGGCATCAAGTAATTTTCATTGACACTTATGAATGAGGCTAGTCCTTTAATCAAATAAGGATATTAAGAGCTGGACTTAAAATCCCATTTAGGTTTTGATTTTGTTTAGCATAATTTTTCAGGCCAAATAACTTCATGTATTTTTAAGGATTCTAAATTAACATCCAGATCCAAAAGTCGGAAACTTTTCAAATGCCTTGTCAAAAGTCTTTAAGATTACTTAGGGAAATATTTAGTGACGTAATTTTAGGACTTTGGTAAATTTTGTATTGTTTTGATTACTTTAAAAAAGACAGTATCAAAACATAACTAGCTAAATATTTAAGCTAAAGCATACTTTGAGTAAGAGAGAGAATTTATATTACAACAACTGAAAAATTTTTATGAGATGTCTTCCATAAAAACACATAGATCGTTTGAGGGAAATGTTAGCAAGATAAAGACGTACTATTATTATAAACAGTTAAGTGTTCTGATCTAAATGTGGTACAGTCAGGATAAAATTAGAACCAAAAGTTAAACAAAATATAGCAAGTAACTTAAAAAATATGTAACCTAGAGGTTAACATAAGCTATTCTGAAATGAGCATATGAAACCTACAGAATGCATAGAACTAAAAGGTGAGTGTTACAGGCATTTAAAAAATTTACTTCTCTCAAAGGAAAAAAAAAAACTGTAGTTCAGTATAATCTTTTCCATAATAGGAAATAAAGCTTTACGGGAAAAAGTGTAGTAACTCTGATGAAGAAAATTTACACCTGTATTTTTCATTATCTGAATTAACAATAGATAGCCCAGCAAAAAACCAAAACAAAACAGCTTGTGCTTTGTCATTGACCAAATCAGGACAATTTTCATGATGTAAAAAGCATTAAAATAAATGCAAAATAACCTCAGGCACCCCTGGAACTGGGAGCCAGGAGAATTTGATTCAAGTCCCAGTTCTGCCAGGGATTCTGCAACTCTGAGTAAATAGTTCACCTTCCTGAGCCTTTGTTTCCTTGTATGTGAAGCAGGAATGATAACGGGTGCCCTGTTTGACACTCTGAATTTCGAGAATCAAATGACAAATCTGGCAGATATTGGTGAAATGAATAAATGAATGAAGATACGTAAAAGCATTTTGTGTATTAAAAAGCTCTGAATGCAAGTAGATTATTTATTGTTCTATCCCAAGTTTACAATCCGATCTGAGAAACTGTTTTTTTAATTTAAAGAAAAATGCCTTGTTAAAATGTTTTGCTATGCACGTGATGTTTCTATGCACGTTGTTTTATATATAAATTAATGTGATAGCAGTGAGTTAGGCTGGTTCTCACCTGCTGGATCCTATTATGTGTGTACTACAGTTTCTCTTTCTTAAAATAGTACAGCCTTATGACCAAAGTTTTAAGATTAGGTAGGCATTGCCATGGGTTAAAAAAGTACCTATTTTAAATGATACTTTAAAAAAAGGATGAATCTAGCTTTTTGAGAATCAATAAAGAAATTTTTTAGTATAGGTATGCTCAGGATGGTATTAAAAGTACTGTCGTGAGCCCCACCATCAGGAGAGAAGGGTGGCATATCTGGACTAGAGTCTGGGGGGGCCCTGCTGTGCCAAGCATTTACTCTTTCATTGCCCGGATTATGGGGAGACCTTGGAGGCCCTGAGCAGGAATGGAGGCATTCAAAATGGCATTCAGAGAGTTTGGGGTGGTGGACTTGCAACTAATTTGCCATACTGGTGTGTACTGGCTACTATCAGCCATTGGGTAGCAAACTCAAAAGCCTATGGGAGGAGTTAAGACCTCAAGGACCTGAGAAGCAAATATAGTGATTTTTGTAATGAACTGGAGACATATGCCATGTGGAGAGATGTCTGCTGATCACCAGCCAATTGTCAGGAGGAAACGCAAGGCTATATTTCCAACATTAAGACACGTCAGAAGCCTAGATTTTTGTATAAAATCTTCTCAATTTGAAACGTGGACAACACATTCAACTTTTTTTTTTTAAACAGATACTGTACAGGCCAAATAAAACACGAATGTGGGCTAGATTTTACTAAAACAAGCAAATGGTTCTAAAACAGAGGAAAAGGAGAGGTGGAGCCCCAGAGACAAAGTTCCCTAGTTTGTAATTTTGCCTTGGTGTAGTCCTTCCAGAAAAACATGTGTTCTATAAAGATCAGAAGGTAAGCTAGAAGGGTAACTATCACCACCATTGACAGAGAGGAGGTGTAGAGACCACTGAGTAGAAACATGGAGAGAGCAGGTGTGGAGGAACCTCAAGCAGGGTGTCCTCTGTGTTACAGCGATTAGTATCGAGTAATTAATTACTACAGTCAGGGCTTGTAGGGAAAAGGTTTCTCTACAAATTCTCTTCGCCAACACATAGAAATGTCCTTTCACAGATCCTTCTTTGCCATACGTAATAAATATTTTTTCAAGGAGCAGTTCTCCAAATCACTAGAAAATCCTTAAAGAGGAGAAAATTTATTCTCTTAAAAAAACACAAAATGTTTCAAAATTCCTTCAGTTTTAAGAATTTGCATTTGGTTCTTATTGTACAAAATTCATATTACTTTATACTAATATGATGGGATTACTGTCTAGAATTTTGTGTGTGCATTTCTACTGGAATTAAAATTAACTACCCATTATAGAATATGAATAAATTGCACTAAGATCTGACTTAAAATACATGCTTAGCTGTGGACTAGTTTGCTAATCCAATTCAAAGGGAGGAATAAATACCATTCTTCAATGTCTTGCACAAATCCATGTATCTTTGGGGGTGGACACAAGGAAGGGAGAAAAAAATATCTTCCACACCGAGCAATGGTGCTTCCAAGTGTGACTGCACACGTCTGAAAGTAGCAGTAGCTTGGGGCTGACCTTGGAAAAGCCTAAGAGAACATGCCAATAGTATGTTGATGAGCCAGTTTTGCCTAAATGTTGGCCAGCTCTCTGCAGTCGTCACTCTTTCACTCCCCTGTTGCCCAATTTTAATGTGTGCTTAGCAAATTAACAGTGTTAACAATATTGCAAGATAAAATTTGTTGGACTTTAGACTATAAATAATGTAGAACTGGATTGCTTCTATTTACATTAACATTATCCTTTTTTATAAGCTGAGACTTGAGAAAAAGAACTTATTTTGTCATATGTATTTGAAAGTAATAAAATTGAATTTCTTTTAAAAAGATTCTTTGGGTGTTGCATGATCCAGACCTCACTCAGGCTAAAGCAGTGGAGTGATAAACTGGGAGTTAAGGATCCCACTTTCTTGGATTGGCTTTTCTGCTGGCTAGATATGTGGCCTTGAATGAGCCACTTTAGCACACTGGGTTTTACTTCCCTTCTTGGTAAAATAAGGGCATAATATAATATCTGTCCTTCCTATCTCATAGCTATCCAATAGAGGGGCTTTTGAGGAAAGAAAGGACCACACATAGTTTCGGTGAGTATGGATGTAGAAACTGTACAGGCTCTAAGGTTTGGCAATCTGGAGAGCGTAAAATAATTCCAGGTGGAGACATGTGGATGGGAGATGATGTGGGGTCACAAGTGTATAAATTGTAGTAAAGCATGGCGGTGAATGGGAACACTCAGAGGCGGCAGATCGGAGGCGAAGGGCAAAGAGTGGAACTCTGGGGGTGTGTGAGCATCAATATTTAACTCATACTTCCAAGCAGAATGCAAAGTACATTTGTTCTTTTTCTTGCTGAATTATTCTGATGAAGTAAAACTGCCTCTTCCTTTGAGGAAGAGGTCTTATAGGAGTTTAGTAAAATGAGGTGTAGGCAGAGAAGAGTTAAGGAGGACCCATGCTCTTTTCTGGGCTCCAGTTCCGAGGAAATAATCTCACAGTCCTGCCATTTCAGGTGAAGCACAACTGGGCTCTATGGTGAGAGAAATCCCCCAAATTTCACGGGTGGGAAAAGGGAGTCAGCGTAACCCTGTATGGGATACCCAACAGAACAGGACTGGAGGCTGGGGAAGAGGAAGGGATTTAATAAGGATTTCCATTCTATCCAAACAGTGGAAGGGTTAGGTAGTCAATATCAGAAATTCTAACTGCAAGGATGGATATGTATTTCTACTGCTTCCCTCCTGAAAAATGAAAGGAAAGGGATTTAAACTAATTATCAAACAATATTCCTGACAGCCTGCAAGCACACACTTGGAGTCCTGAATTAAAATAAAGCAAACCTTTGCATTCTAGCTGAGCCTTCCAATCAACACAGACCCAATGCGTCATGGGTATTTGTGCTTACTTCCTCTTTTGCTGGAATCTAACTCCTCAGCAGACTTGGGCCTCTCGGGAATCTCTGCTGTGCTCTGTAGGGAAACCTATTCAGGTTGGACCCTCACTGTCTTCATTCTTTTTCTCAGTAAAGAACTTTATGACATTTGCTCTGCTGGCTTCAAATTTTGGTTTTCAGTAGCAGATTTTGTTTGATATAATGGACCCTGAGAAGAAAGATTCATTTGATGTGAACCCCACAAAGGACTTTATCTGCTGAGATGGACTTCCCATGGTCAACTGAGCCTCAAATTGTATAAATAATGAGTCTCGTGGCCATTGCTGACAGGGGCTTGTCACATACTCTGTGTGATGGGAAGGACCTCAGACTGAACTCTTGGCTTCCCACACTATGCCCTGCTTGTTTACACTGTCTGAGTCAACCACTGCAGGGAAACCCTGGTTTTGTCTTTCTACCAATGGACTGAGACCTGCCCTGTCCAATCAGAACTGCAAAATTTGGATACTTCATTTACATAAAATGGACCTAATTGAGAACCTGGATGCGAACTTCCCCTTTGTCTCAGTGGCACACAATTTAATTTGCTACTTGTGTCTACTTGTGTCTCCTGGGCTGCAGCTCCTTTTTTGCTCAAATAAACTTTTTTTATTACAATCTAAAATTAATTTTGGTTTATGGTATCACTGCCAGAAGGGACAGGGGAGAGGCAGGTGACCAACTCTCTGTTTTTCCAGCATTGATGGACTCTTTGGATGTGAGATTTTCAGTTTTAAAACCAGGAAAGTCCCAGGCAAAGTGGAACGATTTTGTCACCCTAGGAAGGGGAGAAAGAGGAAATTCAGTGTTCTAAACTCAGCATGGAATATTTACACAAAAACCAACCCTTTTACACTAGAAAGATTAACCTTCTCTTAGCATATTTCCTATGACCTTAAAAGAAACTCTTGTCTCTTTGTTTGCCTTGAGAAATATGTGTGTCTTAAACCCTTGTAATAAATCCCTTTCAGCTTAAACTAGCTAGAGCAGATTTTATTCTCTGCAACTGCACCCTACTGATTTAGTGCCACATGTTCTGTTTACTCTGAAGAGACTATTCTAACAAAGCTAAAAATCAATTTTAGAGAATTTGTGTTTGGGAGCTTTCTGGATTATTTTCTAGGCAGCAATTTCCTCCCCCTTCTTTAGGTAGCAGTATTCTGATTTTCCTTTGAAGAATCACCCCTTCTCCATTCGGTCTGGGAAGGGCTGACATAACACTCAGCTTAGAGGACAAATAACTTTCTTTTTCTAGCCACAGTGATGCTTCAGGCATTGGTGTGTAACCCAATTGGGCTAATTACAATTATCTTTTGGGAATTTTGCTTGAGCTACTGAAAAAGAAGTTTGTTTTTGTTATGTATCTGACTGTAGGGAGAACTCAACTTGAGACTTGGCAGTGGGCACAAAACTTGCTTGAGAATGAAACCAGCAAAGAAGGCAGAGTTGTAAGGAAGAGAAAGGGAACTACTGGATCTGGTCATGCCTGAGGTGGCTTTGCAGTGACAGGCTTCAGTACTACTCTATTTTGCTTCAATGGGTTGGAGTTGTGTTTCTGTTACTAGACACCTAAAGAATATTGAATAACATGATACAATGAACTTTAAATTTATAAGCAAATAAATTTGGGGTATTATTGCCATAAAATGATTCACGTGATTAAATGCATAGTTTGACTGCGTTTAATGCATAATTCAATTTTAAATATTAATTGGTATATTACTTTCAGTAACACACATAATTCTTAAAGTGAAAGAAATTTGCTATAGCTCTTTCTCTTAACCTGACTCTGTTACTTCCTGGTGTGATTTGTTGGGCAAGTTGCTTAACCTCCCTGTGATTCATTTGCCTCATTTGATAAATGTAGATAATAATAGTAACTATATTACACAGTTATTGTGTACAGAAGGTGAAGCACCTAGAAGAGTGGTTTGGTCCCCTGAATGAATGTTAGCTCTTATCGATAAGAAATAAATTATTGTTAATTTACTATTTTTCTATCACATGTAACATTAATTTAATGGAATAGTTTTTAGGCAGATAACAATTTCTATTACCATCACAAATATGTAAGCAACTATATAAAACACTTAAGTAAAAAAAAAAAGTTAGAAGTAATTATGGAAATAATAAATAGACATAGGAAAAATGCTGAACAATTATAATACACAAAAGATAAAACAGTATTTTTACATGTGGTCCAGGTTATGGTTAATTTTTGCTCATTTAAAAATTTTATTATCTCAGTTTTCCATATATATGTATACATGTATATATATATATATATATATGTATGTGTATATATATATATATATATATATATATATGTCTCACAGACTTGTGTTTCAGAAAGTCAATTAAAAAACAATCTTTGTTGGAATAAATATTGCTGCTTGATCATAACAAACAAGCTCATAATAAACAGTCTCATAAACAGCATAATACTTCACTGCCTTTGCTTTCTAAAAGGAAACAAAAGACTAGAATTGGGTCATATATCCAATGTGAAATATAGGGTATTTCAATTAAGATTCAAGTTGACTTTTTAAAGTGTTGTTCAAGTCAAATGCTACCCTATGTCAATTGCTTCCAGCTGCAGAATGAGTTTGTCAAGTTATAGGGCATTACAACAACATTGTCTGCAACACTTCTTAATTTCACTTTTAGAACATAGAAGATAAATCACAAAGTGCATAAAAGTGTATCAAAATAATAATAAGTGATACATAAATAAAGAATAACAATAACAAAGAATAAGTATATAAGCTCCCCTCCCTTGCTGGCATCTGTATAGAACAAAGGCTAACGTGTGTGTAAACTTTAAAGGCAAATTACCGATTACTTCCAGTGTTGATCTTATCTTACACCTTTTAATTTTTTTTAAGTAGACAATTTTGCATATATTTAGTAGGTATTGAGTGCTTTCTTTCTTTTTCTTTTTTTTTATTTTTTTACTATAGGTCATTTTCTTGGAAAAATAATGGTGACATTGTTGCATTTCAAAACCAAGAAACATTGTGACAGTTTAATTCATGCTATTGCCATTTTAATGCAATTTCACGGGAATCTTATGTATAAGGAATAAGAAAAATAGTAGAACCTTTCAGTGGTCAAGCATTACCCACACTGCCTCATTCTGTAAATTCAAAATGAAAACTAAATGGTATTTTGAAACAAGTGTATACATATGAAAGTATCTTCCAGAATCCAGTGGTCCTGGATTGAAAAGAAAAAAAGGTTCATTGCTGGCCAGTGGCTTATTCACCATTTTTCATTTCTGTTTGTAATTCCTGTCATCTTTGTTTCTTATGCTTTGGCTAAAAAGGGCAAGTCATATTTATTGGAACTGGGTTTCAATAAACATTATGCATTATGGTGAACCAAAGAGTGATTTATTGATAATTTGTCACTTATATTTATGAAAATTTAGACTCAGAGCTCCAGAGCTGGTAAATCATATTCTACAGCTTGAATGTGTTGGTTCCCCCCACCTCCAATTTACTGCCAAAAAATGCACCATACAAACTGACTGCCCCATACAACTCAGGTCCTAGTTCTCACACACTTGCTAATACAAAACAAGAAAAAAGAACAACTGTTAGAGATTTATTTTTTTTGCTTCAATATGTTTTCAATTTAATCCTCAAGTTGCAGAAATAATAAATTGATATAATGTAATTAGATGTGAGATTACAATTTAACGAAGCCAGAGAAGTGGCAAGAATGTAAATGGAACAGTAGATTGTATGGAATTATTATTGTTATTTTTTAAAATGTGTTTATTATGTCATAGCTGTAAAGAACTTTCACAGTTTCCAGATGCAGACAGCTGCTAGTCCTTCGTTATTAAGGAAACAAAGGTCCAGAGTTCATTTTGATCCACTTGTTCTAGACTAGAGATGTTTGAGATGACACTTCACTAAGTTGCAACCTCCCATCATGTGCAAGGTAGTCGAGATGTGCATCACATGTTCACTGGCCTTTGCTCATTTATCTCATCTGGCAGCTTCTCTAACGACAGGCTGCCCCAGTATTCGTAATATGTTTATCTCCCATGGTGATGTCAGCAGAACTCCACAAATCTAATATTCATGCTCAAACAGATTTGTTGGTGCTCTTTCTTTATAAGAATAGGCCCTATATCACTCTTGCAGCTGCTTCCTCTAGATATGTGGACAGACCTGTGTATTTCATGTCCCTCCAGATCAGACAGGACTCAGCAATGAACAAAGCACCTACCTATCTGTCCACAACCTATTTTTCGGTTTTGTTTTGTTTGTGTTTTATTCACGGAAATCTAATTCCAGTGTGTTCCCCCACAGATGTGACTTTATGTATTTTTCCATTTGGCCACATATCTTGGACATGAAATATTTATAATAGTAAAATAATACTTTTTTTTTTATTTTTTCAGAGGAATAATTGAGAGAAATAAATAAGATTTTTAAACACAATTTAGGTGGAAACAATATTCCCTAAATTCAATGCTCTAGGTCTATGGAATTAAATGCATGAAGATGCATAAATGTTCCACATAGAAGTCTATAAAAATAATGTTACATGTACTATTCTATAATATCTCATTTTAATTATATAGTAATCACTGTTTTTCAAGTTTAAAGTGCTTTTTATAATTCAATGGTAAAAATATAATAAAAAGAGAGAAACAAATATAATTAGCTATTGTTTCAGATTTCTTTTATACTATTTCTAGTGCAAATCTTTATTTCCTTCATGGAGAAATAGTAATTGAATTTAAAACCTGCAACTCCTTGAGTCAAGATAGTCGGAAGCTTACTAAGTGAAAGATGTGTGTCTTATTTTTCATCATGAATTTAAGGCAATTTACTCCCACTCTTGTTCATTTACATATGAGCATATGAATGTGAAAATTCTTTTAAATGAGTCTCACATACATTTATTTTTAAGCTAGACAGTATGGTAGCAACTTTTGGGACTATCTTTGATATAGAATTAATTTTACATAAATAATTCCATATAACTTTCTAATTTTAAGCAGTAAAACTCCATTTATTTGTGTCACATCACAGGATTACTTATTTTTGTGTCTTTTGAGAAGCATAATACTAAAAGCTGGTATTGTGATTAATATGTTAATTCTGTACCCAAAGCACTATATCATTTTCAAAGCCGTCATCAACTATGCTTCTTTTGCTATATTTGCAGTCAAAATGTGGTCTCAAATTGTCTTGTAATTTGTAAGGTTTTTAAAAAACGGCCCTTTTATTTTTAGTTTGTGTTAAGATATAGTATAGATGTTATACACATTTGTTTTATAGTAGTTTTAGTAAGAGCTTCACTGTACATTGACTTACAGGTAAAGATCTCAAAGCATCAATTCTTATATAATTTGATTTTCACCCTATGAAATTCTTAGTGTCCTCATTTTATAAATTTATAAGTTCGTTTTTGGAGATTTAAAATAAACTGACTCAGGTCACTTCGCAGCCACAGATGAAAGGAGAATTTTACAAATTATTTTTGATATAAATTTAGATGACATAAATAAGAAAGTTAAAAATTAAGACTACCCACTTTAAAAGAGTTCACATTTTAACTAATGAATGAAAGTATTTTTTTAATCTCTGGTTTTATAGTCTACGTGATTAGAATTTACAAAAATAGGAGTTAAAAAAAATAACCTCAAATAAATAGCTTTGGTTGTTTCTGATTTTGTACTTTATTAGCTTTCTTTTCAAATGTGTTCCCAGTAGAAATTTTCTGGTAAAGTCAAATTCATGTGAGAGCTCCTTGGGTATGGAGGATCCTCCATTCCTCCATTCCATTATTGGCAGAGACTGTGCAAGTGGTGACTTTTTCTTTCCTTGAGAATATAAGAAACAAATGCCTAATTATTGCTTTGCAGTTACGAATTTCAGTTTTTTGAGTTCATGTATTTTTAAGGTATCTTATTGTTATTTTTTTAAAAAAATGCTATACTTGTTTTCTTAAATTTTTATGGTGAAACAGGTACTTTTATTTAATTACTGAGGGCCAATCAAATGAACTTTATGATAGCAGGACTAGATTATAGAAATCTAAAAATAATCTAACTGTTGCCTTCTTTCTTCTTTCCCCAATACTAAAGTGTACACACACAGACACACACACACGTACACACACACACACACACACACACACACCCATTTAAACATCCAGTATTTGTGCTTTTCCTTAGGGCACGTGAGAGGGTTGTATTCTTAATGATATTCTCTGATCAATTCTCTCACTAACATAAATGAATGTCCTTGGACTATGTAATTCATTCTCCGAAAGCAGCTTTCCTCATAGTACTTAGGTCCAAGTGGATATCTAGTATAAATGTCTATCTAGGTGTTATTTTCCACAACCAGTATACCCTGAGAGCTACTTCCTTCCTGTATTATGTTCCACTGACATTGCAGGGCTGTCTTGGAGAATCTCTTGAGAAACAGAAAATCACAGTAATTATATCTGGTGTTTGTAAAGTTCAGAGAACCATGATTGAAGCAGCTCCTCAAAAATGAGTCCCCAAAGCTTTTACTATTTCAACTAGAAAGTGTGATAAAATTAGGTTTAGAGTCCAGAGTCCCAGCTTTTAAGAGCATTTAAACCTTTAGGGAGGTCAGAATAAAGCATCAGATTTACCAGTCTTCCATCTCCACTCCCCTCCAAAAAGCATGGAAACACCTGAGTTGTTTCAGTCTATGTTGTCATCCCAGGGACCCTATAATTGTGGCCCTTTAGTATTTGTGCTATTGAGATGTTTGCTTTTTCAGGTCCAGTTAACTCTCACCATAAATTAACAATAGTGATAACAACAAATATTTATTATGCTTATTTGATCCAAAGGCACCTACCTGGGCAATATATATTTAATACATACAACAATCTTCTGATGGGGGTGCTATTATTATCCCCATTCTATAGATGAGGAAACAAGCAGAGAGAGTTTAAAAACCTTGCCCAGGTGAGGGGATTAGAAAACAGTCAGTAACCACAAGATGGCTATGGGGTTCTGAAAATTAAATTGGGGAATGTAATCAATAATGTTGTAAACATTTTGTAGGATATCTGATGGACACTTGTCTCAGTCTCATTAGGGAGACCACCTCAGGGATGATGTAGATGCCTGATCACTGCCCTGTACACCTGAAGCTGAGGCTGAACAATAATGAATGTCAACTACAAGTTTGTATGTATATGTATATGTATATGTATATGTATATGTATATGTATATGTATATGTATATATATATGTGTGTGTGTGTGTGTGTGTATGTACTTGTATGTACTTATGTGTATATGTATGTACTTATGAGAAGCGGAGAACAGCATTAGGAATAGAGACAGTGGAAATGTAATGGCTCTGTGCAATGTCAGAGGGATAGTGGATGGAGGATGGGGGTTCACATGGTGTGAGGGATATAAATGATAAACGTCTAAGTATTGCTTTGTCTGGTGCACCTGAAACTAATTAAAAAAAAGCAATATACAAAAAACACAAAAACCTTGCCCAAGTTCACACAGTTTTGTGGTAGGCAAATTCTAAGATGACCCCTAAGATTTTCTCTTCCTGATATACACACCCTGCATAATACCCTCCCTTTCTGTGTGAATAGAAGTTGTGACCATAATGGACAGTCACTCCCACAATGATGGTAAGCTGTGTGACAGAAGAGATTTTGAAAATATTTTAAGGTCCCTAGTCAGCTAACTTCAAGGAAATCAGAAAAGAAGTTATCTTGTGTGGGCCTGCCTTAGTCAGGTGAACCTCTAGGAAGGGCTGGGCCCTTCCAGAAGAAAGGGGATAGATCTTTGCGAGGCCTATGGAGGGGCCACACAGCCAGGATTTGATGAGAGCATACAGTCACTAGCTAGGAAGAAAATGAGGACCTCAGTCAAATGCACCACAAGGAACAGAATACTGCCAATAACTGAATGAGGCGGGGGGAGGACCCTGAGCTCCCGATGAGAACCCAGCACTGGCCAACACTTGTTCGGCAGCCTGTGAGACTCTGAGTGGAGGACCCAGTCATGCCATCCCCAAACTTCTGACCTACGAACTGTGAGAAAATAGACTGCTGCAGGCTGTGTCATTTGTTATGCATGATAGAAAATTAACAGAGCTATTAATTTGCAAAGCCAAGATTCCAACTTGGATCTGTCCAACACTAGAACCTTTGATCTTTCTCACACGGACACTTATTATTTTACTCTAGTGAACACTCATGCCCTGCAGAGTTCCTATTCTAAATGTAATTTGGCTCTGGGTTCAAGATGAAAGGTAGACAAAATCCCATTCCAAACCGTTTTGTTGGGCTTTGAATTCTTGGTAGCAACCTAAGGAAATACAAATAAGAGCCAGCACTTGGTGGTCCAGGCTGATGCGGTGAGGAAGAACAGGACTGGAGAATTCATGCACACTCCATCTCTGGTGTCAACTGCATGATGCTAGACACTGAGGTCATTACATTTGTAGAATCATGTGCAAACTATAGCTGATGTGAGCATCAGCTTTGGTTTGTCACTGAATAGCTTGTTCAGTTTTGTCATCCTGTGTTTCTTTATAACATAAGTGATTAGTCAGACTTAATTTTATCCCTACCTGACCACATAAAGATTCCATAACTGAGAAACAACTGAAATGTAAGCAAGAAAGCTGTGGTTCCGAAATGTTCCACCAGGACTCCGTTGTGTAGGGGCCAAGAGATAAAATCCAGTATAGCTTTAAGGACTCTGAGAACAGAGGCAACCTGTGCTTTGCCCAGCTGGTGGTAGCAAGACAAATTCTCTGGGTAATATGGGTAATATGACAGAGGGGCAGGAGAACAGACATGGCTGTTTCAGGGTGTCCCGATGGAAGTCACACACAGATTCCCATATTCCCAGTGAGATATGAGGAGAGCCTCGTGATTCTTACATCACACACAAGAAACATAGACATCCCTGAGACAAATCTCAGGTGATATTTGGAAAGTGAGCTGTGATTTGTGTGAATTAGGAACTGGAAATCAGATAAGAGTGAGGTCTTCCCAGGTAACAGCATGGGCAGACGAGCTACAAACACTAGACACTCTGTATCCACAAATGACACACCCTATGGCATTTTGGAGGCTCCTGGAGCTCAGACACAATTCTAGGAAATGGGTGACAGGAAAGACCCTAAAATAATTATATATACATATTGTCATTATATATACATATACATACATACATGTATATATTATACATTATAGTTTTATAATACTAACTATATGTTAGGGTTATATGTAACTACATTTTCTTTTATTGAGTGGGACAGGAGTTCAAAGTATAAATTATTTTTTGTGGTACAAAAATGAAGAAAATTGTACTTCCTGAAAACCTAGATTTGGGACCTATATATATGGGTAACTATCCAATTTCATTAATAACAATGAATTGGTATCAGAATTGTCATATTAACCACCATCAACACCACGCTTATTGGAATCTGGGACCCACAGAGGCTGTGATCTGTCCAAGTCATATAATAAATTAGTGACTTCACACCTCACTAGATACTAGACTTTTAACTGGTCTTTGTTATAGCTCTCGTTGAAACAATATTTAGCCTAATATCCAGAAAACTGAAGGCTCAGCTTCTTTTTAACTCAGGTTTGCAGAATGTTATTCCCGGTTTATACTTTTCCTGGTGCCTCTTAACCTAGGAAAACCAATGACTGAAGAGTAATGGGTGCAAAGTTGGAATTGCAAAGCCTTGAGTGGTGGTGTCTGAAAACAGATGCCTAAGACCTGACGTGTATAAAATTTGGTGAACCCTCGGCAGTGTCCGGAAAAGTCTTGAAGAAACATGGCTGAAATATGTTTAGCTTTAGTAAAGCAGTCAATCTGTAAAAATATCCTAGTTCCTGAAGTCTTAAGCATTTCATGACTGGCTGGGAGCAGACGTTCCAGCATTCTTCTCCCAGGGCTTGGGATGTTAAAAATACCATTTAGATCCTTGAAGTAAGCTGATATTTTCACCTCATAAAAATACCCCTGCATGTTCACCTGAGAAGAAAAAAAAATGTGATATTTTCTGGTGACTTTCAGGAAGAATCCCAGTATTCTTTTTTAAAAGGAAGAAATAGAAAAGTCTTCATTTCCAGATGCTTGGAGATGGGAAGGAGGTAGGTAATCTATAATTCTTACAACTGTGTATTCTTTTCAGAAAAGTGTCAAATACCATGTGTGTACATATGTACATATGAACAGACATGTTAACATTTTTTAACAATAAGTCTAAAGGCTGTTTTTTTGGGGGGGTAGGGTGAGCGTGGAATTCCTGTTCTGCCTGTAGGACATCCGAATGCAAAGATTTCAGCAGGAGTTGGATTTATTCGTGGATCTCAATGAATTCTGCATCTCCTATATGTCAGTTCTCTGATTTCAAACCTAACGAAAGAGTCAGATTTTAAGAATGTGTGTGGGGCATCACTATGTTGTCACTGCTAGAGTTACAAAAACCCTGCCATCTAATTTGCTGTTCTTTCTCCTCTATTTAAATTAATATTTGCAACTTGAAAGCCCAACATTAGCACTGAATATTTTAAACATTTTATAGTCCTTCAGCTGTTCTGTAGTGCCAGTTTGTTTTCCATTCCCCTTGACATCTCACAATGCTAAGTGCCCAGTGACAGCCTGTAGAGGTTTCACCATAATCCACCTTTATCCATTAACAGACACTCAATCACTAAAGTGCTTACTAGACTAAACATATTTATCCAACCAAATCACACTTTACAATGCAAATCTGCCAATCAGACCCCAGCTATTAACAAGAAACTGCTTTAAGGGGATTTTGGTGTTTGTGCTGTGAAGAGCCTGCTTACCTCCAACAAACCACTAAACCAAATTAACATAGCTGTATCCTCATAAAAGAAACCAGATATCCTGTTGTGAAAATAGAGCGCTTGGTGGGACAGGCCTCCTTTGATGGCTAACAGTGTGGCAGACAGGGCTTCAGACTTCAAATCTGGCTACCACAAAGTCATTACGAACCTTCCAGCATCAGGCTTTTGATAACTTTAAAAGCAAAATAAAAATGTAGCGTTGGGGCAACTTGGTAAGTCGTCAACGTACTCAGTTACTATTATAATTGCAATAAGTGCTGTAATTGTTGGATAAGGCTCCTTAATTCTAATTGCTCCTTTAACCAAGATCATGTTGTAAAAGTGCTTGCATTAGCCAAAAATAAAATCCAAGAGACACAAATGTGGTAGTAATAATAATTCTTTTTATTGGCCTGGCAGAGAGGAAGAGAACAAAGCTTTAAAAACTTCAAAGTTCTGACCAAAAAAAAAAAAAAAAATCAGAATTGGAGAAACTCATACACTCTTTGCCCCTTTATTAGCCCAATACTTACTAAGTGCCATCACCACAAGTTAAGGGTTGACAACACTTTTTTCCCCAGTCTACGGGAAAGTTACGCCATCCATGTTGCCATACTAATTTAAGATTTCTGTCACAAACTACATAGCACAGTCCTGTATATCCTCACTCAGAACTCTTAATCGCCTCAGACTTATTGGTATTATACCTCCTTTAAATACCAATATTTTAAGGCAGCTTTGACACTTGGTAGGGTTTGAGGTAATTTTTTCTCCCACTTAGCTAGCAAGAGAAGAAAGGTAGAATTTACTCAGAGTTAAGCTACAGACACAAAGTAAATAGTAATTCGTAAAATAATAGGCCATTATACTGCACAGAAAAAGAACGCTACTGTATCTCAACTCCACACCCCTGGTACTAAAATGAAATATGAATTTCCAGTCTTTACTGTTTATCAAAAATAATGAGCACTTTCTTATTTTAGTAGATTTTATAGGCACTTCTGGGGAAAATATTATGTGCGGCTAGAACAAGCTTCATTTGAGGCCACTCTTCACTCTGAAATAACTTCCAAAGTGAATAAACCACAATGTGCGTTTTCCCAAAGATTAGCCGAGTAAAAACGTCAAGCCAAAGTAGAAATTAAATTGTCATGGAGCAAGATGTCAGTAGTTTGCTAGAAATATTTTAGAAGCATGGGGTATATTCCTGAAATAGAAATAATAAATAAAAATTCTTGCAAATATATGTATTTAACCTTTCTCTACTGCTCTATAAGAATGAGTTAAGAAAGAGTTGCTAGATGAATCATGACCTATTTTGGGCCAGATTTTTGCTGTAAAATGTGTGTAAAAAAAATTTTGGTTGTCTTCTTAGTTAAAAAAAATGAAATAAATACAAATGCTAGTGCTTTCCTACGTGTGTTAAGAAGTGTAATTTTTTGACATTTGAAGTAATAATATGAATATTCTATAGTTTTTCTTTTTCTTTTTTTAATTAAAATTTATTGGAGTGACAATGGTCAACAAAACCACATAGGTTTCAAGTGTACAATTCTGTTATATATCATCTATATATTGCATTGTGTGATCATCACCCAGTCAGTTCTCCTTCCATCAACATATATTTGACCCCCCTTACCCTCTACTAACCACTAAACTTACCTGTGTCTATGCGTTTTTGTTTCTTTATTTGTTTCTCTTATGAATGTCTATGGTTATGTAAATATCCCATTTATGTTATTGTGCACCAACAAATGTTCTTGTAACATTATCTGCATTATGTTTAGGAAAATAATCTGGGATTTAGATCTGAACATGATAAATATATTTCATGGACAGTCTGGAGTAGTGAAAATAGGAAAATCATATTGAATAACAATATTGGAAAGTTTAGCCTTTTGCCTTAAAACTTTCTTTTCTAATTAAGCTATAATAGAAGACAACATTTATAAACATAATTATAATGTTGTCATTTTTTCTTGCATTATGTCTTTTTTTGATAGGAATGCTAACCATTCACTATTTCATGCTGGATTTTGAACCAGTATTTTTCTAGCAACAGTATGTATCTGTCATCCAATGAAAGTATGGATATAGCAGTCAGTAATAACATTTGCTGATATGGACACTATTGGAGAGAGAGAAGAAGCAGAAAACATATTCTAACTTAGAGGTGCACATGATATATAGAATTTTATCAAATAGTTACAAGAAATATACAAACAGTATCTATAGGATTACTGTAAAGAAAAAAGAGAGGAGAGAAATAGAGAAGCACTGGATTGCAAATTCTTCCTGAGAGTGACCATGATTTTCATTTCTTAATATCATTAGTGCCTGGCATTATACAAGTAGGAGGCCAATTCATTTATTGTCTAAATGAATAAAAGAATTCTTGAAGAAGAAGTTTGGCAACAGATTTTGAAGGATGGAGAAGGTAGATTGGAACAAGAAGGTAGAATTTCCCCCCAGGCCACTGAAAAGGAAAGGCCACGAAGGACCACTGAGAACAGAAGGGGCACGTGGACGAGGGGCACAATATGAATACTACCTGACCTCTCAGGCTTTACCCCAAGGGAGGGCAGGCAAATAGCACCTTTTTAATAAGCCAAATTTAGAACAGGTCAGTGTTTTGAAAATATCAAAGTCTCTTCATTAGTGTCCCTGTGTCTCATAGAAAGCGGGGCCATCATTTACAATCAACCTTGGAAGAGACGTAGTTTTCATTTACTTTCCTTCCCAGCTGGCATAGGTGTTTCTTCTGCAACATCCCAACCACAGATCTAATGAGAAAATTACTCGTAACTGTAGGTGAATGTTCAGATGTAAGGTCTTGTTTTATTATCTCACAATCCAGGAAAATGGTGCCTTGGAAGATGCTCATGATCTGGGATTGAAAGTCCATTGGGGAAATCACTCACCGCAGCAACCATTTGTACTTGGCCCCATCAGTTCTGTGTTTAAGCAGAACATTATCAATCGTCATGCCCCCAAACCGCTGCAAATGGAAATATCCGTAGTGGAATTTAAAAAACTATATTAAATGATTTTTCTCTCTCTCTCTTCCTAGTTCAGAAGATAGTTTGTATCCCTACCTGTTCCCATTGGTGCTACCTCAAACCCAAATTTAAACAGTGACATCATTTAGTGCTCACCGTCTCAGGGATGTGACAGAGCAAAAGTCTTTTGGAACTTAGTCTCCAAAAGCCTAAACCATAAGGAGAAGAGGGAAGGTGTGACGTGCGGTCAAAGTGTTTAAAGATTTGAGGAGTGAGGGATTTATTCCCAAACCAGAAAACATTTCTCTGGACTGGATGTGGGAGGACAGAAGGAACAGAAGTGTTGTGAGAAAAGAACTTGGTAGGTCCTGGGGAGAGGAGCCCTGAACCCCAGATCTAGTTAGATCCATAGGGATTTATAATAACTCCAGATAGCGTTGTGGGCTTTGGGAGCAAAGGAGACTCATACAGCTCCAGGGGGTGGCAGCAAGTCCCCAGAGAGGGGGGCAGGCTGCTGAGTGGGTCTGGTAGAGATCTACAGGACTGCAGACAGCCTCTAGGTAGGATCTAGGTAGAGATTCCCAAGGGACGAACTGACCAATATGGCAGTACATGGAGAAGGGATTCCAGGGGCTGAGAGGCCATATGGACAGGGACGATGGCCACCTCAGCTGGAACAAATCTCAGTGGATAAACTGACATCAAGGAGCAGATGGCATCCCTTTCTTAGGTGTTGGCATTATGAGCTCACCTAGTTTTTAATCCTCGAAAATGATGAGTGGTTATCTTGATTTACCAAGATTTGTTTAACGCTATCCAGTTAGAGTGGAAGAACAAAATATAAATTGTGCTGCATCATGGGATGGAAAGCATGGAAAATGTTATACTGCTCATCAACTGTGAATTAGTAGACTGTAATTGATGCCATCTACATATTATTAGTGTTTCTAAAACTATGACACTGGCATGTGCATCTGGAAACAAAGACAAAATACTCAGCCCTCCTCCAAAAAAGCCCAAACAAACTGAGAAATACAAAAGTGCATGAAGCATAAAGTGAATGGTCTCCATTTCCTCTTCCCCCATCGACTTACACCTGAATACTGTTCTGCTCCACACAATAAGAACTGTTGATGAATATGTTTCAATCTTTTAGAGGCCGGTAGATAATAGGCTTCTTCATTGAGGTTGAAAAAACCAGAAGAAAATTCACCAGGTTAATTTTCATATTAAGATTTTATCCTTAAACAAACTTTAAAACCTACCAAGTTCCCCTATCATGACCTGCCTCAGCAATAAGAAAATGTCTTTGCAGGAATCTGGCCAGGGCGCTGTGGAGTTTTTGTTTTAACGTCACCCACGCAGCTCCAGTGACGCATGAAGTTACAGAAATAGAGGAGGGGGAGATGCCTACAAATGCAAAGGTTATGTTCATTCAACAAGGGCCCATTCAGTGTTGTTTGATGGCTGAGAAATTATGTCAAGGTCAAATACACTGTGGGCTCTGGTTCCAAAAACAAACTGGAATCACAGCAAGGGGAGTCAGTTCCTCCCAGCTGCCTAGATTTTATCTTTTTCTTGGAAGATTTTACTACAACTTTAATCCTTGGATTGTGGTGGAGTTTGAAAATGAAGATAACTTGAAACTATAAACTAATTCTGATTATACGTATAGCAAGTAAAGGATTTTTCATTTTTTTTCTCTGGAGAAATAATACTTTGATCGGTGTAGACATCTACACTGAAGGAATTCTGCAAATACACAACAGGTAAAAATGACTTGTGATATAGTTTACAATTATTAATAATAATGTGATTGTAGTTTATGATTTAGGAATTTTCGAAAATGGCTGGATCACTGAAAATGGAGGGCTTCCTGCTTTCGTTACAGGCTTTATTTTCTATTACCACACAAGGCATTAAGATTAAATATAATTAAACATTCAATTCTTTAGTTGTGCTAAACACATTTCAAGTGCTCAGTAGCCACGGGGGACTAGAAGTTATTGTTTAGATAATGTAGATATAGAACATTTCCATTATCACAGAAAGTCCTATGGGACAGTGTTCTTATACAGCTATGGTGATATAGCAGGAGGGGAGAAAATCTGAAATATTACTGCCACAATTTTATTCTTTATCTACTGTGTAAACACAAAACTTTTCTGTTAAGAACATGTTTATAGTAAGATCATGGCCAACATCCTACTCATTTCACAGTTCTCACTGACTAGCTGAATGACCAATGGAATGAATTCTTTTCCTGATTTTAACGTAATATAAAAGGAACAACTAAAATAAAATAACGGTTTATTCTACTGATTCGAAGTTAATGAGTGTTCTTTAAAAAACTGATTAAATGATTGTTCTTAATTCAATGTTTAGCCTGCAGATCCAAACCACATCTCTAAATAAAACACAATTCTGCACCAAAATATTTGTTTCTTGTTGTTAGCATTTATTTCCTCTGTACTCAAAAGAATTTGTGATGACACTATCATAGATGTTTATATATATTCAGTGTGCTGAAAGTCGTCTTATACATTTTTAAATTAACTAATCCTAACTATCCTAGTGTGTTCACATAAGGAACTCTGAGATTAAATTTATTTGGAGTTTTCACTTTGAGTCAGATGAGGGAATCGGTTCATTTTAAAGACTAATCTTTACGTCCATAATCTCTACCTTTTCCTGTGTTTATTTTTGAATTCCAGTTTTACTGAAAGTTGTGGAATAATGACTTACACAAAGGAAGTGAGTCAGTGTCTCCATGAAATAAAAGGATTAAATTCTGAGTATAGTCATGCCCATTAGGGTTCTGAGTTGTAGAACTACGTGGTGAGGCAGAGAAACTAGAGTTGTTCTGGAGGAAATCTGCATGGATCTTAGAAATCCAAATACACTTTTAAATTGAAGATGACTCCTTGAAGATAGGTTAAAAAAAATAAGACATACTTTTTCAGCGACATACGAATCCATATTTAAGATGATGCCAGTGTTTATGTATCTACTTATGTAAGTGGGAGCATTCTTATTTCTAAAGATTTGTCAAGTCCAGTATCTACTTCTAAGTCAGATATTTTTTAAAGTAATTACTTTGTTGTTGTTTTTGAGTGAGTAATCAATGAAATTTCCTTTTTACTTTTTTGATTAAATGCACATTTGCATCATTTTGGTTTTTCAAAACTTATGTTTAAAATATGGTACACAGCATATAAATTGGTGTCATTTTCCCATTAGTTGCTCCATACATACATACATACATACAAAAAAAAAAAAAGCCTAGCCCACATTTTCCTATAATACCCATTCTGTTTCAAAATAGTTTTCTAGTGCCTGCTATGCTCCCTTTTCTAATCCAAGAAGATAAAATGAGAATTTGGCAAAAGTGAAATTATTCATTTGAAATGAAAATATGAAACTCTCACTGTTTTATGGTAGTAAAAGAAAAGCAGGAATCATTATATTGATGCTTTTGGCTTGCTGATTTTAAGAGTGAAATGATTTTTCTTACCCTTTAGCAGCACTTCTCTTTTGTATTTCAGTTATAATATATATTAGAATATGTGACTACTACCTTCACATTTATTTTTAAAAAACTTTCTACATTGGCTATTCAAAAGCACTATGGGAAAATTACCTTGTATTTCCTTTTGAAATACACTTATACTTCTAGGTTAAAAACAAAACCTCAAAATAATTAACACTTTATTATTTAGGATACCTCTTGGAAGTTAACAGAATTATAGTAACAGAAATTGTGTATTATTTTTAAAGACTAGATATTTCATTAATAACTTTTTCCTAGAACAATGTTTTTATTTATACATATTCTAATGATTAAACCACTATTCCTTAAGCAATGCATTTATGGAAGATAGAATGATAAGAATTATGCACTTAGAATACCACTGACCCTTAGAAATTGGTATGTTATTTTAATTACTTTGCTTTATTCATCTCTACTCCTGTGCCTGATACTTGAGAATCAAATGTAATGTATATTTATTGAACATAATACTCAGTACATATTCTATGCATTAGGTGCCCTTCCAAGGCATTTTATATGTCATCTCATTTAATTCTCACATAAGCTTTACTGTCATTAGTCCATTTTATAGACAAATTGAGAGTTAAGGAGTTATGATTTGCCCACGGGGACTCAGCTACAAAAGTGCTAACGGTGAGAGACAAACCCAAGAGTGTCTGATTCTAGAGCCTGTGCTCTGAATCACTACATTCCTGAGGTCAGTAGTATCCTCATTATACATGGAAGGAAAAAGAGACTTAGAAAAATTAAGTTACTTGTCCCGAATAGGGTACATGATGGAAGAAGGATTTCAGTTGAGTCAATCTAACTCCAATCTAACTCCAAAGCCAGCTTATTTGGCTATACCACACTTGGATTTGGCAAATCAGATTTTGCAAAGAAAAGATTCTAGACCATCAGAAGTGAATAAGAATAGGAAGAAAATAGAAGAGGGGTGGGCCTGATGATGTATAATGAGGGTGAGTCTCTCTGAGTGGTCTCCATGACAGTCGGAGATTGTGTATGAGTCTCGTGAGGGGCCATGGACACTACCAGTTGTTCAGGCAGTGGTTGAAGAACAAGGAGGGTCTCTTTTTCATTCATGGCACTCATCTAAGGTAATTTTTTATCAATAAAGAAATCCTTCAACACTTCCTTTACCTAAAGGTGATTGAATCTCTTTTACTTAAATGAAATAAACATTAAAAATGACATATATTATTTTGAAATTTTACTCATAGTTAAAAAGTTCCTCAGTGGTTTGAACATTTAGGGTAGTCCCAGGTTTCTTTCAGATTTTTCCTCCTTATTAGTTTGTATATATATTGATTCACCTTAGAAATGAGTTATGGGTGGGGGGGTCTGTTTTTTTTTTTTTTTTTTTTTGTACTATAGAACACAGCATTCCAGAAAAACCTCATTTCTGTTGATGAATGGCTATTGGCATACAGAAATCTGGTATGTGGTTGAGGAGAAAGGATACAGCTGACATGAGAAAAGCTTGAGAAGGAAACCATAATCCCCCTTCAAATTCACTGCTTATTAGAGGAGCTAAAATGATTAAGCAGCTGGAGGTTTTGATGTATGAGGAAAGATTAAAAGAATTACATGTGTGTAGGTTGGCTGAAGAGCTAAGGAGAGTTGGGCATGTGTTTGGGGGGGGGGGCTGATAGCCATTTGCAGATAATTGAAAGTATAAGCCCCAAAGAAGGAGAGGGATTGTGGTAGTGGTCTTTAGAGGATTATCTAAGGGTAATGAATGAACTGAAGAAAAGAAAAAAAAATGGTTTCATCAGGAAGACTTTCATAATGGGTGAGACTTAAGAGGCCATAAAAGGATCTCCCATTAGAGGTGGTGAAATTCCCATCTCTTGAGTCATTTGGAGGATGCCTAAAAAGCTTTGGAATTGCATAATGCTGCTCTGTGGGGGAACAGATTCGGTAAGCAAGGTCATCCTTTGACCCGATGTTTTATAGCTCAATTTCTGAGATGAATCAATTGGTAAATAATACATTTGGAAACTCCTCAGAAACAAAGTCTGTCTCATCTCACTGATAATTTTCTTCAAGTAATAGAAACATGTTCTACACCTCTTTCTCCTCTGATTTCCACACATTGTCCTTGGCATTATATCATTTCTTAAGGGACGTAATTATTCAATGGTAGAGGAACCATAAGATTGTAAGGATAAGCAGCATGTAATTCAGCAAATGGTAATATTAATGAATGCTCCTGCATTGCAAACTCTTTTCCAAATGTGCCTGCTATCTGTTATTCTAGAAGGACTCTTTGTATTGTGTTCCTTATGGTCCTTTCCTGTGAATTAGTGTTTGGACCATGCTACTCTTGGAAATGAAATTGGCCAAGGCTAGCCTTTCTCTAGTATCATGACTAGGCAGAAATTCTTTCTGATGACTTTTGATAATAAGGATGACTGTCTATTATCTATTTTTATAATTTGCATGTTTATTTTTATAATTTGCAGAAACCAAAAGAGGTGGGATCTCAGAGCACTTTATTTTAATGCAAAGGAAACAACAACAACAAAAGAAATCCCATGACCTAGTAGGATTATATTCTTTGATCTCATAGTTTCTCTCTTAGGTTTATCCCCTGTGCGAGGAATAATACATGATTCTCGCACAAAGATGGCATACATGCTTTTTCATATGGAAAGCAAAATAGTCAGATAAACTGAATAGCCAGGATTGAGACCAAGTAGTCTAGCTTCTGAGTACCATCCCTAACCTGTATCACATGTCTGTGGGTAGAGTTTTCCCTACTTCTGTGATTCATTCTATATAAGGCAGACTTTTCTGAAGGTTTTATGTCACTGAAGGTAGTAGCTGCAATTAAGGGCAACAGAGCCAGTCACTTACAACTGAGCTGTAGATGCCTCACTCTTAAAAATTCCATGTCCCTTTTCATAGAGACGTAGTTCACCACCTTTCTTGTCTTGTTCTTTTCTCTTTTTTTTAGGCTGGCCAGAGACCTTGAAAATTATTCCCTCTGTACTGATGAGGTATTTGGTTTTGTTTTTCTCACTTCCAACCTATACTGGTCATTCTCTGAGGGCTCATATCCTGCAACCAGAAAGGCTGATCTACGTGCTTTTTTCAATAGAGCTTCTTTCTTAAATGGAATTCTGATGTCTCTTGTTAAATTACCCTTTCTTTTTCCTTTCCCTGTTGTACTTCTTTGTTCTACAGTTGAGGGATTTTTTTTCTTCTTAGCTTGATTGAGGTGTTTTTGACAAATAAAATTCTATATATTTAAAGTGTACCATATGACAATTTGATGTATACATGTATACATTGTGAAATATCACCAGCAATCAAGTTAACACCTCTGTCACTTTATATAGTTACCATTTGTGTGTGTGTGTGTGTGTGTGTGTGTGTGTGTGTGTGATGGGAATGCTTAAGATCTACTCTCTTAGCAAATTTCTAGTACACAATACAGTATTATTAATGATAGTTATTTATCATGCTGTACATCAGATCCCCAGAACTTATTCATCTGATAACTGAAAGTTTTGCCCTTTGACCAACATCTCCCCATTTCCCCCAGCCCCAGCCTCTAGAAACCACTTTTCTACTCACTATTTCTATGAACTTGACTTTTTTTCTTTTTAATATGTCACATATAATTGAGATTATACAGTCTTTTTTTCCTCTGTCTGACTTATTTCACTTAGCATAATGTCCTTGAGGTTCATCCATGTTGTCACAAATGACAAGATTTCCTTCTTTTTTAAGTTTGAATAATCTTCCATTCTATCTATCATCTATCTATCCCATCTATCTATCTATCTATCTATCTATCTATCTATCTATCTATCTATCTATCTATCTATCTATCTATCTATCTATCATCTATCTCTCTACCTATCTCTTTCTATCTATCTGTCCCCCACATTTTTTTTTACCCATTCATTTGTTGATGGACACTTAGGTTGTTTCCATGCCTCGGCTATTATAATAATGCTGCAATAAATATGAGAGTGAAGATATCTCTTCAAGATACTAATTTAGTTTCCTTTGGATATATACTCAGAAGTGTGGTTCGACCAATGGTAGTGGTATTTTTAGTTTTTTGAGAAAAATTAAAATTGTACTTCAGATTTTGATGGATCACTATAAATTATGCCAGATAATTTCATTCTCTCCTTTTTTAATTTTTTAAATTTTGATATTTTGTTCATCATAAATTTTTGCAGTCATTTTGATTTCTGAAAAAGTATTACATTTAAATATATTGATTGATTGAGTCTTTTGGGATACTCTTGAATTTTGCAGCCAAGGCAAGTGCCTCAGTTGCCTAATCCTAGTCCTCACCATGCCCGTTTATCAGAACTAGCTATTGGGCAATCCCCAAAAAAAGCAAAATCATAGCACAATGTTTAGCAATTCTTTTCTGATAGATATAATTGAATTTTTTTTTTCATTTTCCCCTCATGGAGCTAATATAGCTTGCCAGTTTTTTTTAATTATCTTCAGATCATTTTCAAGTCAACTTAGATAACAATTGGAGTGCAGTCCATTTCTTGATTTATTTGCCCATTTGTTAGGGAAACTAACAACACTATAAATTTCTACTCAGTTTTAAAGTCTTTGTTGCAGTATATTTAAGAAAGTTTTTGGAATTTGGGAAGACCACATAATTCTGCAAATATCTAAGTACATTAGTACTGATCTATTTGTAAGTTGTCAAATAACAAAATGCTTAACATTATTATGTTTTCAGAAATTATCCTTCCCAGAAAAGGAGGAAGGAATATCCTTGCCTATTTTATGTCAATGAGGAAATGATAGCTCTTGTGAGGTTAATATAGAACAGTTTTGGATGTCTGCAGATATTGAGTTATTTAATATAGAAGGACCAAGAGAACAGGGCCGTTGTGAATGGTTTTTCTTTTTTCTGGGCGGGGGAGGGGAAACAGTCCATTGGGTCTGTCATTTCAAAAATTGTGACCGTTTAGATATATTTTTCTGGATCTGAAGATGAACTTCTTATGAAAATATTGTAATTAAGCTTTTGGAGGCATTAGTTCACCAGATTTAAGAGAAAGGCAGAATAGGAAGAATGCCAACAGAGCTGAAGGCCACATTGAGGTCCAAAGAAAGGACATTTGGGGACTTTATTTTCTATATTTGAGTCATATATTTAAAAGAAATAAGGAAGCTTTTAGTACAAACAGGTCAAGAGAAAATATTTTTGTTGACTCTTTGCATCCAGTAATTGCAGCGTATAAGATGAGCAGTATGGCAGGGAGCCCAGCTTCACTCAGGCAGTCCTTGGTTTACCTCCAACTGACCACTGGTGAACAGGGTCTCCTCACTGTGTTATTAATTAACCCTGGCAGGCCTTCAACATTTTCATTACCTTGGCAGAAAGTGGGCTTTTCCCTCTGTGCTATGCTAACCTCTGAGAGTACTTATCTCTGTTGCAGCACTCACTGAAGTCATTAAAATCATTACAGTCAACCCTGCTAACTGCTGATGTTGCAAAAGTCTTGGAAACAGTGAAGCCTCTTCCAGGTATCATTTGCTTTCTTTAAAAAATGCTACAGAAGGTCCCGTGTTTGTTTGCTGTTCTGAAATAATTATGAGAGTTCCTTGTTTCCTTTGATCAAATTTATTTGGAGAATAGAAAAACCAGAGAATAATATACTATGATATCTGTTTTGTTAATCACCTGAAGAAATTAGATTTGCGACTTATAATTAACACAAGGCCAAAGAGTGAGAATCACAGCATGTTGCAATTATATGGTCCAACCCCCAAGCATGTACTTGATCTTTATAACATCTCCAGATATCTTGTCATTCAAACTCTCACTGAGTCCTTTCCTTGACAAAGATCTTAATTACTTTTTAATACAGCCAACTTCATGTTTAGGAAAGCAGTATGGTTCAAAAACAGAAACTTCTGAGTCACATAACTCAATCTAAAACTTAGAGTTGATTTTTAGGAGCCATATTGTGTTTGGGTAAGGAACTTAGCTTACCAAAACTTCAGTTTCCCATCTATGAAACAATTTTTAAGTATCTTCTTCAATGGGTTGTTATGTTAATTAACTATTGGAAGATAGGGTATATCACATGTATTTCAAGTCTAGTAGAAGTTCTTAGACTGAGATCACATTTCTCCTTTATGTTTAAATTGCAATAGTTAGAGTTATATTTCCACTTCACAGTGGCAGTTGGTCTTTGCCCCAGTTATCCCATGTTTTTACCATGAATATTTGAGGAATCCAATAGGTCTGGATGTTCCACAGACCCATTCCAAGTGTAGTTTTCTGGGGTTCTGTTCTGCTCTTCCCCGGAGCCATTCCTGCCTTTCAAGGAATAACACTGCCTTCCCTCTGGCTCATGTTGCTTTCCCATGTATAGCATCACTACCAGCATGGGATACAGAGCCTAGTGTCAATCCTCCACGGCAAAGGCAGAATGCAGCTACAGCTTTTAATGTGACGTTATTGGAGGCTTGGGGAAATGGATGGGAATTCCAGAAATAAAAATTCTGAAACTGCCTACTGAAAATGACGGTTCTCAAAGACATGAATGAGACTAAGTACCATTACAGGCCTTTCCTGTTGGAGGCCTTTTTACTGAGCTCTTAACTTGCCTCACTGGCATAGACCTCAAGTTCCAGCCTTTGTTCCTGGCCTGTTGCCATGTCACAGGGGCAACCTTACCACCCTCAGCAGGGCAGCCCCAAAGCAATCTTACTTATGTCCAATGCAGACACCTAGCTGTTTGTGACCTAAAGATAGGAAAAAGTTGCCTTTTTACCTCCACTCTAAGTCACCAATTCGGCTCCAGAATTTAACTTTACTTAGGAAAATGGGCCATGGGAACTCCTACTAAAATCTGGGGAAAATTTTATTATGTCTCCCCACAATGTGGAGAAATATAAACATGAGATTTCTAACAGAATATAATAACCTAACATCAGCATTTTTCCCAAAGTCAATCTTTCCCTTTCCTTCAGCTCAAGGTGAGTAGTGGGCCTATATTTTTTCTTGCTAATTTTATTACACACACACACACACACACACACACACATTGCTATAGACTGAATGTTTATGTCCCCCCACTCCAAATTCATATGTTGAAACCTAACCCCCAATGGGATAGTATTAGGAGGTGGGGTCTCTGGGAGGGGATTACTTTATTAGGATAAATAGTATTAGTGCCCTTATAAAAGTACCCAAAAGCTCTTGTGCCACTTCCACGAGGTGAGGACACAGAGAGATGAGTGACTATGAATGAGGAAGTGGGCTCTCACCAGACAGTGAAGCTGCTGGCGCCTTGATCTTAGATTACCCAGCCTCCAGGATAAATCGGTGCTCTTTGTAAGCTACCCAGTCTATGGTATCCTGTTATAACGACTGAACAGACTAAAACAAATGTATACACACACAGACATACAAATGCATCACTATAGGGAATTCTACATTGATACTATGGGGATAAACATTTCTTTAAAATAATAATAATCTGAGTTTAAGAAGAAGACGATACTCTGACCGTAGTTTTTTTCCTGCTGATTACAGAGGAATTAGCAACCACTAAGGAAATAGACAACTGTCCCCTCCCATTACATAGAATAGTTTAGCTTCTTATGCAATGAATCATGCTAAATCACCTTTTGTAGAAGACAATTTTTACTTAACTTTTATGTATATGAAACTCATTGGGATGATCTACTTAGAAAAGGAACAATGTTATCTTAATATTTAAAATTAAATCTGTTTCTTACAACAAAGAATGACACTTAAAACTTATCATTGAGTTCTCATCAACTGTTCAGAAGCATTTAGCCACAACAAGAGTCAACTTGTCATATATTTAAACTTATTGGCACACACTGGGTGTGCAATAACATCAGTTTCCCTTTCTAACCTTTACAACTTTTCCTTCAATTGTGCCAAATTCATTTCTCTAAAATTTTAATTCATAGATCCTGTTTCTATGCCTTGAGAAACTGTACTATTGCATACTCTTTAAATTGCACCTCTGCTCAATATTGGGTTTTTACAGCTGGAAAAGGGCAGCACAGATTTAACCTTCAGTCTTAATGTTGAGGCACAAAATGTACCAGAAGAAATCACCCCCCTACTTTCTGGGCATGAAATAAAAAATTGGGCTTTTTTACATGCCTGTTTTCCTTGGATTTGAAAGGAATTTTGATAGTCAAGCACTGCTGACTTCTTTTTTTTTTGAAAGAGAAGATCTGTAATTCATGGTTAAAGCTTTATTTAGTGGATAAGCTATTACATACTTTAACATATTTTTCCACCAATATTTGTCAAACAGAAGCGGGACCTCATGCAGTGGGCTTTCCCCGGGTATCACACTTAGGCTAAGGATAGAATATTGTCTTTAGCATCCCATTACCTTACTTAACAAAATATCACTCCCTCAGAGTCCTATTAGCCATCCATCCATCCATCCATCCATCCATCCATCCATCCATCCACTCACTATTCATGATCTGGTCAACTCTTTGAATGTCTTAGTGACTTTCTCTATTATTCCTCTTTAAAAAAGTCTGTCTCTCTTTGTCTGTGTCTGTGTCTGTGTCTGTCTGTCTGTCTCTCTCTCTCTCCCATCCTCCCTCCCTCCTTCTCTCCTTCCCCTGGTTTAGATCTGGAACTGGTCTCTATAAGGATTCTCCTTTACTGTATTCTATTATACAGTTGCCCTGTTAACATTCAAGTATTTCTTTAAATAAAGACATAGATAGCCAATTGTCAAATTTTAGAACTACTGCAAGCTGTGAGAGAGAGCAAACACAATAGATGTTATTTTCATTTTTTAAAATAATTTCCACAAGCTAGAATTAATAGATCAATATATACGAGATAAAATTCAACATGAGTCTCCATGAAAAAATGTAGGCATATATTTATGCTTAAAGTGTCAATTCTACAGGTACAAGTTGGGGCAATATGACTAAACAGCAGAAACTATAAAAGAGATTTCAGAATTTTTGTTGATGTATGTTTAATTCTCTAATGAGGCTTCAAAAATTATGCCATTTCAGTTGCATTACTAGAAACGTTGCTCTCTGGAGAAAGGGAGGTTATACTATGCTTCTGTATTCTACATAGATAAGACTCAGAGCGTTGTGTTCCCATCTGGGTAATTTACTTTGCTGGGATATTGACAAAGTGGATCTTCCCAGAACAGAGTGGAATGGATAGTATAATCACAGAAACACTAACATAGGAGACATGGTGGAAGGAACTGGGTGCATTTAGCTGGGAAAAGAGTAGACTTACAGAGATATATGATCATTACTTTTAAATATGTAAATGCTATCAATATTATCTGAATACAGCAATATATCGAAGGTTGTAGTTTCTTCAAATCTTGATTTGAAATACTGCTTTGCTGTTCAGTAATATGCTATCTAGCAGGTTACCCGTTTGTATCATCTAGAAAGTATGGGGATGATGAAAGCTAATTATTTCTCAGGTTAGTTGTGAAGATTAAATGAGGAAATCTATGTGAATGCCTATTGTCATTCCTGACACATAATAAGATCTCATTAAATGATAATGATTGTTCTCGTTAACATTTTCAGATGGCAGAAATAATATCAAAGAGAAGAGATTGAGGAGATTGACCTTAATAAATATAAAACTACAAAAATAAATTTAAGGAAGAAATGTAAGAAACAAGTTTCTAAACATTTGAGCTGATAATAAACGGTGGGTTCTCTACTATTGGGAATGTGTAAGACAAGATTGGATAACTAATTATCCAATAAAAAGTGATAATTGGACTATATGAACTCTGGTCCTTTTCTGTTCTGAGTTTCTATGAACTTCTTAGAAGCAGGATGTTTAGAAGCAAAAGAAATTATGATTTGTACACAATGATAAGAATGAACTTCTTGTATGATATTATTTGACAAAGTTACCACTTAAAATTTCTTGTGCTCCAAACCTAATTTGACTAGGGCATTTTCAGAGCACATGGCTCCAGAAAAGACTTACTTACTTGGGTATGATTTTTTTTTGTTGTTCTTTGTGATGATATTCAGCAAATGTTTATAGTACTTCAAAATAAGGCTCTTGGTTGAGGAAAATCTAAATTTGAAAAAGTTACCCAATTTTCAAACCAAGCCTTATTCTATCAAAATAAGTACACATTGTTGATTTTCTAGAAAGAACAGACCAAAGTCAACTTTATAGATTACAGGCTTTTGTTGGCATGAACCTTGACACACTAGAGATACACAGATATTGGCTTTAAAAACAAATGCAAATTTTCATTATTTTTCTTTTCCCTGACATTTTGTAATGATATAAACAAAGACAATTGTCAATTATTACAAAAAAGGGTATAATAAAAAATATGGCAAAAATAATGATGTGTCTTGTCACCTAACCTAATTGGTTAGGTGAAACATTATTGGACTTAAAATGATGAACGTCTAAGTATTACCTTGTCTTGTGCACCTGAAACTAATAAAAAAAAGAAAAGAAAATGTATTATCTATGTAATAGGCAATTAATAAAAAATAGTTTTTTTTGTGTGTGTGTGTATCAACATTCATCCATTTACCAAAATAAGAACAGAAGAACTATGGTTAAGCCTTGTTGATTGTGAAACATCTTTTCATATTCGGTGAGCACAGTAACTTGGTTTCATGGATGTGTGAAATAAGTGTTAGAAACTACCCTTAGTGATGTACCTTTAGATAAAGTTAAAGTTTCTGCCATTCTTGTTTTGACTTATTTTCACATTTATTTTACAAATTTTCAGTAAATAAATTTATAGTAGAAAAGTAGAAATTAAAACTTTACTTAGTTATTTTAATTAGGTAAATACCAAATAATGCACTACAATTAAGGCCCAAATTTAAAAAGTCTTTTATAGGAAAACATAAAATTATTATCAAAGTACTTAGTAAAATGTTAATTTTCTTAATGAGTATTGTGAGATATGTTTCTTCAGAATCATTTTAAAGGAAACAAGAGAGTGAAAGCATATGAAGGTGGGTTGAGAAGATGTTTTTCTTTTCTCAATGATTTGCGCCCTAGGAATACTTGGTTATTTTCCCACACATTCTTCTTGGTCACAAACAAAAGAGCACAATAGAAGAAACCATTTGAATTTTGTGATTAGATAGAGACTTTTCCTGAAGGGTTGCTTCTGAAAAAAAGTTGTAATGATTTTGATAACTTGTGGATAGTCTTAACTATGTTTCCTTCCATCAGCCCTCATCTCTAGAGATCTGCTTAATTTATAGTGGAACCCAAATGAACTTGCAGATACACTGTAACTAAAAACTTTCACTCACACTCATATCATTTTCACCAAGAAAACATAAGAAACTAGAACTTTTCCTGTTTCCAACTCATTACATTTAAAATGCACCTTGGTCTTCAGTGCAAAGGGAGTGTTAAATTCATATTTACACATGTATGGATTTTATAATGATGTTTGAAGATACATATTTGATATATTACTGTTGCTTTTATATAAACATAAGATCCAATTACCTCATATATCATACTGTGTTATATTTACAGACCTTGAACTCTTCCTGTGATAATTTTAAACTAGTCTGAGTGCTCATCCCCTAAATTTATTAATATTTTATCATATCAGATGAACAAAAGTAAAAAAAAAAAACCACAGCTTCTACATACTAATGCAAATTTCTTTCTCTAGCATCAAACTTAAAAGCACACAGTGCATACTTTAAAATTTATATAATTAACTTGGTTATTTTAAAAACTTGAACATAATGAACAAGTGAAAAATAAATACCCAAACCAAAATACTCACACTAGAGCAGACCAATTACACACATATATATAAAAACTTAATTGTATCATGCCCCACCCCCAAGTATTTAGCAAGTAAATTAGAAGGGTTCAAATAAAGCCTTACAGATACCTTATTTACATCAGCTCGTATAACCTTCTTTTATTTTGCTTAGAATTCAAGCTATTGAGTTACACACAAGGAACCACAGACTCACAGGACAGTATATTAAAACTAAGCCTATCCTCAAAAGCAGGTTCATTCCTAAAAGTATACTCAAGAGAAATGACTATACATCTGCCAAAAGAAATGGGAGCTTTATTCATGGTTAACAAAAACTGCAAATAAACCAATGCCCATCAAGAGTTGCATGGATAAGAATTGTAGAATATTTATTAAATGGAATATTAAACATCAATAAAAATAATGAACAGCTGTTACAAATAGCAATAAGCATAAACTCACCAGACATAGTGATGAGCAAGGAAAGAGTACATACAAAGAAAGAAAAAAAATCACAAGTGAAATTAGAAAATACTTTGAGTTGAATGAAAACAAAAACACAGCATACCAAACTTCATAGGATGCAACTATAGCAGTGCTTAGAGGGAAATTTATAATTATATTTATATTACATTTATATTAAAAAAGAAATATCTCAAATCAATAACATAAACTTTCATCTTAAGAAACAAGAAAAAGAAGAGAAAATTAAACCCAAAGCAAGCCAAAGGAAAGAAGTAACAAAGGTTAGAGTAGAAACAAATGACAGAATAGAAAAGCAATAGAGATAATCAGTGAAACCAAAAGTTGGCTCTTTTAAAAGATTAGAAAATTTGACAAATCTTTAGCTAGACTGACCCAGGGGAATAAAAAACAGAAGACTCAAATTACTAATAAAAGAGGAGACATCACCACTGATCTTACAGAAATAAAAAAGATTGTAAGGAAATAAATGAAAAATTTTATGCCAACAAATTATAAAACCTAGATGACCTGGAAAAATTCCCAGAAAGACACAAACAACTAAGATTGATTCATGAAGGTCTAGAAAATCTGAATAGATTTACGACATGTAAATATTTTGAAGTAGTAATTTATAAAATACGCAAATGGAAAGTCCAAGCCCAGGTGGTTTTACTGGTGAATTCTACAAATATTTAAAAAGACTTAATGATAATCCATCAAAAACTCCTCCAAAAAAATAAGAGTACCCAACTAACTCATTCTATGATACCAAAATCAGAATAAGATTTCATAAAGAAAAAAACAAAAAAACCAAGAGATCAATATACCTTATGGATATAAAAACAAAAATTCTCAGTGAAATATTAGCAAATGGAGTCCAGAAATATATAAAAAGGAAAATATACCATGAGTGAGTGGAATTTATCTCAGGAATGTGAGGTTAATTCAATGGAAGAAAATCAATCGATGTAATAAATCATGTTAATAGAATAAAGAAAAAAAACACATAACTAAGTATGCAGAAAAAGCTCTTGTTGAAAATCAACACCATTTCATGATAAAATAAACTAGGAATAAAAGGTAATTATCTCAACCTAATAAATGTTATTTTATCAAGAAAATCTCATAGCTATCACTGTTTAGTGTTGAAGACCTGATGCTTTCCCTCTGAAATCAGGACCAAAACAAGAATGCTTTCCTCACTTTATTCAACATTATACTGGAAGGTCTAGTCAGAAAAATTAGGTGAGAGAAAGAAACAAAAGGCATCCAGAAGGAAAGAAAACGTAAAACTATTTCTATTAGTAGATGATGTGATCTTGTATCCGGGAAATCCTAAGGAAACCACTAAAAAACCTATTTGAACTGACAAACCAGTTGAGCAGAGTTGCAAGATACAAAACCAATATACAAAAATCAATTGTATTTTTATGCATCAGCAATAAGCAATCCAAAAACGAAATTGAGGAAACAATTCCATTTATAAGAGCATCAGAAAGAATAAATTTTAAGGAATAACTTTAACAAAAGAAATGAAAGACTTGTACACTGAAACATAAAATATCACTGGAAGATATTAAAGAAGACCTAAATAAATATAAAACATTCATGTTCATGGACTGGAAGGCAATATTGTTAAGATTTGTGTACTTCAATATATGTATAACAACAAAATCATTATGAAATGATTCAAATATTTCATAGTGGCAGATAAATATTATATTTATTGTAAAGGCCAAATTTTTAGGTCTTAGAAAAAATAAAAGTACAAATGGATACAAATGTAAAACTTTATTATGTGATTCATAATTTATTTTGCAAACAGAACAGTTTGTCTCTGGCACACAGTGAATGCTAAATTCAAGATAATCTCTTCTTTGCTCCTTTTCATATTTATTTTTATACTGGAGAATAATTTGATAATGCAAGCCTGTTCTTGTTATAAAAAAAATAATTTCCCTTTCTATCTCAGGAGTCTCTTTACAAATGACAATAAATAAATAAATAAATACATAAATACCATCTACTTGATGACATTGCTTCCGGATATTTGAAGAAATGGAAAGTGAATAGAAAAGATACAAGTATTTGTACAAAAAAATAACCTCATAAACACTGAAATGTACTGGTCTCTGAATAATTAAGAACATCTAGAAAGTACAAACTGTTTCTGCTTATCACAAAAACTACTTATTAAATATTATATTTATAAAAAGAGCAATAGGCTTGCCAATAACTATAAATATAAATAATCTGTGTAGTATTAAAATAGTCCTTAACTGTTTACAAAGACAAAATTTCTATGATTGATTAGATTTTAATTATCATTAAGCATTCTTTTAAATTAACATTTGGCTTCAGTTTCTCAATCATTCCATGGAGACTATTAATATTGATTAAAATGTGCCAAGAAACCTCACATTGTTAATAGCTATGACATTAGAGAAAAGTTCTTTCGTTTTCTTCTTTTTTCATTTTTTGGCTTGGCTTAGAGTTTTTATTATAACCCTGTACTTTGTTTAAGGATAATTTCAATACTAGTGCCAAAACATATAACATTTCTATTTAATTTTGATAATTACAAAAAATATAAGATCCTAGAAATGACACTCTGTGATAATTGAAATGTAGACAACAAACATAATTATTCTACTTACAAAAAATTAAATCACACTATGATTTAAATCATACTATTAAATCATATTATGCTGACATTAGAATGATAATTTGACATAGAATGCTAATGAACTCTTTTGTTTAAATGTGTCAAACTTTTGAATTTCTAATAGTAAAAAATATTTGCCAGTTAAGTCTTTAATTAATAACACTTCAGAGAGCACTTAAGCTTATAGAATTGAAAACCAAATTTAGAATTGACTTATTGGACTTCTTTTTTGAATACGATATTAATATTATGGTTTAAAACAACAGACATCAAATTTCAGTTTAAAGAATTTTAGATCATATATATATATATATTGCACTTTCTTTGCCCACATGTATAAATTTTAGGAGAAAAGGATGCTGAATGTATGTATATAATGATGCCACTATAGCCTGTATAGAGTTTTAAAAAGATATGTAATAAAAGAATAGTCAAATATATGGAATTTTAACTAATCATATATAAATATAGAAAACTATAAGCTTCTTTTCCCTTCTGAGACAATGTCTACAGGGAGCCTATGAACTGAGCATTTGAGAGTCAATTTCCCCTCCTTTCCTCTTTCCCTCCCTCCTTACCTCCCTGACTCTCTCTTCCTTCCTTCTCTGTCTCTTCCTTTCTTCTTTTTTCTTTCTTTCTATTGTCTTTCTTCTCCACCCCCACCACTCCCATCATGATTGCATCTTGTAATTGTTGATATATCTGGCCATGTACTCAATTTAATTTATAAATTTAGATACTCCCAAACACTTAATTATAGTCAATTTAATTATCTTCTGTAGATAGGAACAAAGTTATTTTTCCTATATATAAAACAGGAATCAAATCTACAAACACCTTTGTTTGACAGCTATATTTTTTTATTCCACTGGCTGTTGGAAAAATCAGTTAATGTTAACCAAAGTCTTTGAGATCCACGAGTGAAACATGTAATCTCAAATTGTTGGCTCTGAAGATATTCTGGCCTGTGGTTTTTGATTAAGAATAAAAAGAGCTAAGGTAAATCTAATTGTTATCAATGTAGGCCATTGAACTAAATTCTTCAGGAAAAAAAAAAGATAAAAAGGAGTCCATTTTGGCTACTGTACAGTTGCCAGATTTCCATTTCCCATGCTGCTCGCAAGTTGAGGGTCTGTGGATTTTAACAAATTTCTACCTTCCTTGGGAATTATTCAGACTTTTTATTTTGAGAACATTTAAAAACCACAATTTTATTTAATTATTTAAGGACAGATCTCAGGATTTAGTAACATTACTAAGAAAGATTTATTAATATTTTTCAGATGATTGAAATCATTTTGATTGAAATCGTTTTAATTGAAATCAAAGCAATCTAGGTTAAAAGAAGGGAGCTTTTTCTGCATGAGGTAAGGTCATTGGAAATAACGAGACCTTATAGGTCTTCTTAAGCCCATATTAAGCCATTGTAAAGGTTTTCTTTGGCTTCACATGTAAAATGCTATGTGGTCTACAAAAAAAGTAGCAAGGGTTTCCTTAGGCTTTCTACTTGTTAAGTGCTCGTTCTCGTAATGTACCCACTTCAAAGCAATATTCTGAGTAGTAAGGAACAAACTAGCTTTATTTAAATTTTTTAAATCAAAAAGCGATATTTAATATTAATTTTCCTCCTTTATAAAACAATGTGTTTATGCTGGACTATTTTCCTTGTTCCTGCAATTTCGGGGAAATGACAAGTATGGATTTCAGAAGTTCTGAGGATATATTTTGATATTTTAATAGGCCTATTGCCAGGTATGATTAGACACTCCATAAATAATTGAATTGAATTGTTTGGGTATTTTCATCGAGGAGAACATAATATCGATTTCTTTTTGCTTTTACTTTAGGAAATTCCTGGAAAGTCTTCATTAAGTAGAAAACAAAACAAACCATGAGACCCACAAGGAATAAATAACAAAATCAACTTTGGGGCGATGGAGTTTGACTTCGCAGCTTGTACTCTCCCCTTTATAACAAAACCTCTGCGCTAATGTGAAGCAGCTGTGGCAATTTCACAAAATGGCCTAAACTGTTGAAAAGCCATTAAGAGTCTGATGTATGTAGAATAAAAAGGTTCATTCAGCTTTTTAAAAGGTTTCCCAATATGGAGTGTTATTTTATTTTATAACCACGTCTTAGTCATATTAAGTTTAAATGCCACAGAAAATTTTAATGACCATGTGGCTGGCTTTTTTGGTGAAATAGCAAGAATTTTTCAACATGCCTAAAATTCTTTTAGAAAAAAATGGGTACAAGTCTATTAGGGACACTGTACATGTCCCCACTATTAAATGCATAGTTAGAAATTGAGCAACACATACAGGATGATTTACCATTCATGTTTGTAGGGGCACCTAAATAAATTAGAATCAATTTATTTAATCCTAAGGCACATACAAGCTTTTGGAAATAATGAAAGCCACTTGGCTTTTCCAGCCCTTTCATAGCGCTGAGGCCCTAGTTTTAACTCTATTTTGATTTTTTTTTTTATAGATACTGTTTATTTTAAAGTTTTGAGTCTTTTCCCAAGGATGTATAAAGGGTTATACCTCTATTTCCCTTCTTTTTCCCTCTGAAGGTGATAGCTATATGATGTTTTTTATGTATTCATCTGCTTTACTTATCTTAATTTTTAGGTCTATCTTTGTGCATTTCAAATTATTTCCAAGAGAGATGACACATTTGTTTATTATTGTAGTTAGTATTCTACCTGATACGAGTTAAATATTTTCAGCAGACTTATAATTGTAGACCTATGAGAACTGTAAATATATTCTCAATTCCATTGTGAATTTTCTTGTGTTATTCTGATGTATGCACTGATATACACGCTATTGCGATTCATGAAGCTGGACTGTAGTGATGAAGCCCAGAGAACACATATGAATGCTCATGCTCACACACCAGAGACAGGGCAGTTCCAACCTGCTAAACATTATCACTCTGCTATGTTTATCTAAAGACCAGTCACAATAGGAACCCAGATTCACTGGAAATAGGACTGGCCATCTTCCATGACAGTAAGTAAGCCCAAGAATGGGGAGCCTAGGATTTGGTCAGTTGGCAAGAACAGTTGAGGATTTTGATTTTCTGAGGACTCAGTCAGCACCTACTCTGCACAAAGCATTTTGCTAGATGATATAAGGGAGGTAACAATGATGTAAGATGGTCCCTGATTTCCAAGGGCTGGCATTCTGTTGGAACGATCAGATGTATGCATTTAAAAATTACAGAGCAGTGCTATCCCATTCACGGCAGTATTCCTGTGGTGTTGGCATTGGTAATCAGTGATATGAAGGTAGGCGAAGTGCTTGTGGGCAGCGGTAGGTTTTCAAATGCCTCACTGGGCAGGTTAGATTTGAGTAAGGCTGATGGTCAGAGATGGCAACATCTTCACTGGATGGATATGGAATATTTCAAGAACAAATAGTGGATCGGAGTAACAAAAACTCTGGGATTTGGGGTTGGGAACAGTGGAAAGAAAGGTTGGAGAAGTCAGTGGAAGTCATGTTCTAGCCTCTTAATAAATATTCGTTAACAAACCATAAGGACAATCCAGATAACCTACAAAATCTTTGTTGTTTTCCAAAACTCACCAAAGGACACAAAGGAACTGAAATGAACTAAATTCTAGAGAGTCACAAAACATGTCTAAGAGAGGAGATACCCAGCATTGTTTTCATCCCTGGGGGCACTATGACTAAAAAGCAAACATACCATAGACTGAGCTAAGTAGAAATCAGTCCAATGTTTAATGGACTTTTCACAGCCCCATGGGGTGGTGTGAACTCCAAGGAGCCTTGTCATAAGGTGAGTCTACACCCATCTGCCATCTTTCCCAAGGGGTTTTTACTGAGTGCACATGGGTAGTGAGCCAAAGACGGGCACAGGGCAGGGAGCTGTAAGAGGTGCCTCACCTGTCCCCACCTGGTGGACCAAACTTTCCACAGTGCTTATTAGCAAACTCTCCTTGACTACGTCTCACTGAAGGGAGGGGACAGGGCAGCACAGTGGAGATCAACCTCCTGTAGTTTGGAAAGCTGAGGACTGAGCTATAAAACACAGAGGGGTCTCAGTGTCTCACTGGTGCTCAGATACCAAGGCCTGCTGTAGAAATGAAACCAGTGGGGGAGATCTGGATCTAACGAACGCTGCCACAAAGTCCAGAATTACCTCAACAACAAGTTCGATTGACTTGATGCTCCCTTCCCCCATGCCAAAATAGAGGCCTGACAAAAAGAAGCATGCCCTTTTCTGGACATAAAGATTATTTATTTACTTCAGTCTCATTTGTTTTTCTTGTATATGTAATGTTAAGCAAACATTAAAATATTGTGAATATCAAAGAAGCAAGAAAATATGACCCATAATCAAGAGTAACAATAGCTAACAGACACTAACCCAAAGACGGCCAAGATGTTGGTATCAAAAGATGAAAACTATAAAATAGCTATGATATGTATATTAAAAGATCTGGTGGAAAAGGTGGACAACATGACCAGATTAAATGTATGCAGGAACGAATAAAGAGAAGCAGGAAGGGGCCATATCTTTAATGACCTATTTAAACTTATTATTTGCTAACAAGTAAGAAATAATTGAAAATTAGTTTGGTGAAAAAAACTGAGAGAATTTAAATAAACTCACATATAGCTTTCAGAGCTGAGACAGGATGCGGGGACAGTTAATTCCAATGTCTGTGATTTCCCCCCACCCTCCAATTTGCCATATTTTAACTGTCTTGAACATTTTTAATCATATATTCCCCTTTTTTCCCCTTTTATTATTATTATTTTATACTCAAGTAATATTAAGAAATCATATAAATTAAGCTTACAAAATAAATTCAATAACTTTAACCATTTTTCCCCCACAGGCAATCTTTCAATCTGAGAAAACTAGTGATATCATCTATCTAATTTTATACATAATTATAATTATTTGAGCTAAAATAATACATCCCAATTAATCTTTGGTTCATTTCAAAGTAATTTCTCTTCAATAATTATTTGGTTTCATCTTTGTTTACTAATAATAGTGTTAAAAGTTATATTTTTAAAAATAAAATAATCACTGAATAAAGAGGAAGAATTTAGACTCCATCTGTGTGTGCATGTGTTTTTTTTAAGAGACGCATGCTCTTTTAGGAAGTTTAATATGTAACCATTTTATGAATGGATCGGAGTGGGAAGATTACTCAGATTATTTATATAATTGGCCAGGCCACAGGTAATATAACTTTGTTTATAATGGTGGAAGTGGGAATGAAAGTAAGGGGGGCATTTTTGAGAAAAAGGAATAGTAGATGGACTAGATAACTAAACTGGGTTTAGATGGGGAATGAATCAAAGATACTCCTAAGGAGACTCAAAAAATAAGAGTAACTATGAGGTCAGTAAACAATGACAACAATGAAGAAACCAACACAGATACAACTTTGAGCATAAGAAAGGAGAGGTATATGTCCTTAAAAGAAAATATGAAAGAATCTCATAATTCAGAGGATTTGTTTTTGCAAAATGAAAAATCCAGTACAAATTGCACTGATGGGAAAAGAGCAGAGACAAATATCCATACAATGTATGGTAGTTACAACCTGGTCTTTTTTCTTACCATTTTCTGCTTTTTGAGGAAATTGTTGATTTAAACAAACAGGAAGATAAGATATTTTTGGTTTGTACCACACTGTTTTACTTGTTATAGTGATATTTGTTTTATTTTTTCCAGATCCTTACACACACACACACACACACACACACACACACACACACATTGAAATTAGGGAATATTTTACAGTATCCAGTATTGTCGGAGGGTAGGCAGCAAAATTATATTAATTAGTTCAGGCATTCAATTGTTCACAGCTTTATTTCTAGGTGCTACTGAAAATGACAAAGATGAATAAGAGACCACACTACCTTCAAGTTGCTCATGATCTACTAATTGATTGATGGACATTTGTGACATGTGGAGAACAAAGACAACCATTTTTTTGACAGTGTTGTGGCATTCATCTTTCTAATCTTCTGTGATTTTTCTTTGATTAAATAAGATAATGCATGTGTGGTAATTAGCACCATGCTTGGCACATAGTAATCCCTCAGTAATTGTTAGTTATATTATTATTTTTACCATTAACATTATTATAAAAATATATAAATGGGCTGAAGTTCTTTGATAAATATTCACACTACCATTTTCATCACTCTCTAAAGTGGCAAGTGAGGGGTCCTGAAACTTCAGCTTCAATGGATTCACGATAAATTGGGCTCTGCTCTATCCGTATATAAAGTTTTTTCGAAAATAAGACAATCAACTTTTTTGCTGCGTCCAAAATTTACCCTATTTTAGTGCTACGCTCTCACTGTCCTTTCTAGCACCCCATCTTATGAGATGAGAAATATGAGAAAAACAGCTTCTTTTGGTTATAAATATGTAGGTCCTTTGGAAACAAAGGTAGAACAAAGGAAATAGAAAGTAACATATCTTAAATTTCTCTTGGAATAGTTATATAATTTCTATAAATCTACCATCAGATCCATTTTCAGTCTGCCTCCTTTTAAAACATTCTATTGATAGAGTCAAGCGCATGGTTTCTTGGTTGCCTCTTGAAGTGTATAGTTATAATACACTCCAAGTTATTTCTATTATAACTCTTGTGCAATACAATCAATATTTTACATATGATGGAAATGGGGCCATATAGGATATAAGTGACTTGATCATAATCTTCAAAATATTCCACAGGGTTTTGAATCCCACAAAGTATATTAAACAACTATTGAATGTTAGGCACTATGTCTTCCTGAGTCACTAAACTATCTCACTCCCTTCTGTTCTTCTCCCCTTCTATTACCTTCTACACATCTTTTACTCTCTTTCCTGCCCTCTTCTGTTTGTCTTTAACACGGTCTCCCCTGCACTCCTCTGGTAGTGTTAGCTTTTCTCCTATAATAGTTTCTTGGTGATAAGTTGAGCATTGTATTCTTAAACATCGAAGGATACCTTTAATTGATTTAACCACTTGACTTTAAGCCACAGTTTAATTTTCAACTGATATGATGACACCTTTTATAAGGGAAGAAAATAGGAGACCTCTAAGTCAAATGGGAGATAGGATAAGTGTTCCTATCTGACATATTGATTAATATGAATTAAGTCAAGCTTAGTTTAGTAGTTCATAGGTTCATGTCAGCAATGATAACAGTAGCCATTAGTGATGACACTGAAAATGTTGAGACTTCAACTAGGATTTTCTTTGAAGTTCAAGGAACCTAGCTATCAAAGTTCAATTCCAAGATAGGATAGAAAATAGAAAGTAGAAAATGCTAAAAACATCATATGGATATAATTTATGAGGAATTATGATACAATGTGAATATTGAATAAAACCCAACAATTTTATTTTCAGAGACGAGATCATACTACATTTAAATAATATAGTTTTCTGTAAGGTGCAAAGAAAGAGGGAAATTCATTCTTCCTGGAACAAAGTATATAACAATTTCAGTGTGGCTACTCGTTCAGTTTCATAATGATTGTGGAAGGACCACATAGAGGAACATTAGTCAGAAGTGTTTCTCATGTAGTGGTCTTGGAGCATCTGTGTCAGGACTGACTGGGAAAATTATTTAACATTGACATTCCTGGGCCCCACCCCACACCTACTGAATCAGAATCTCTGGAGATAGGGCCTGGAATTCTGCATTTAACACTAGCTCTCCAGAGGTTTGCAATATACACTAAAACTTGAGTCTCAGTGTCTTCTAAGTGCAGTGTTTAAATGGGGGATTTATGGAACTTACTTTCTTACTCCTTTGAACTCGGAAAAACTGGGATTTTTATCTTTAAATAAAGGAGATTATTACTGAAGGCCAACTTTGGTAGTACTCTCCCTTCCAATGAAATGCTCAGCATTCTCATGGTGATATCAAATCCCAAGAAAGGAGAGTTATTTCTCCCCCTCCCCATAAACTCAGTCAATTATGAGAAGGTCTGGTGAATTTCTTGTAGCATAATATAATTGAGGTCATTAGAGACAGCATTCTGAACTCTGACATCCACAATGTTCACAATGGGAGTATGTTTGGTGACAAATTGATCAGATGTCTTAGAATATCATAAACCTCTCTTTGGACACATGGTGGTGCTTACATGTGTCTGAGTATACTAAATTATTTGTCTATGCCAATCCAGTGAAACATGTGTCCACACAGGAGTGTAACTGGGTGGCTGGTCATAACTTGGTCAAGAGATGCTCTTACACTATTGAGAGAGGTAGAAGCAGGCTGAATTTGGAGTATAGTAACATGTCAGCCTGAGTCAATGTCCTTATTTAGTAATCTCCATTTAAACTCCTCGATATTGTGCTTGGGCATTCCACTTACTACTTGGGGATCTATTTTTATCTCATATGAACCTGTCTGTAACTTTCTTGTGCTCCTTGCACACCAGGGACTGGAGTATGATTCCGGACTCAGACTGTTTATTAATCCAGTTGCTGCCTCCCAGATCCTGTCCCAGTGTTCCTATGGAGGCCACAGAGATCCCCAAGTGTGGTTTTTACAGCATGTAAGACCCATTTCTAGTCCTGTCCTAGCAACCTGTCATCTGGGCTGGGTCTTTCCTTTGTTGAGGTCCTAGGCTCAGATCAATTGTTAGTACAATTTATTGATCTTTCCCCAGAAATATTGGAGATGGTAGAGATTGTAGAAGGTATTCAATCCTTTTGTTCACATTGGCTGTTTTAAATATTTTAAAATGATTTTATGAATATTCAAATGAGAGCAAGAAAATGGGACACTCAAGGTACTTTTACTCGCTCAGTCTTTCTCTTGCAAGTCTTAGGATTTAAATTAAAAAATTTAAATACCAGTCATTTATCTCATTGTCCTGGTATTCCAGAGACTTTTATCACTATATTCTTGCAACTCTATAACACTTTGACATCTTCCATGCCTACAATATTCATTTCTCATGATCTCCATACCAAAAAGGCAACAGTGTACTTGTATATTTAAAAAATCACCGTGAGACATTAATGAATGCCAATTATAATTTTATATATATAATGTGATGGTTCGGTGTGGGGTCGGAGGGATGGTGGATGGGGGGAGGGGGGTTCACAGTGTGAGGGATATGGATGATGAATGTCTAAGTATTACCTTGTTTTGTACACCTGAAACTAATAAATAAATAAATTTATGAAAAAAAAAAATCACCGTGATGTTCATTTTTCACAGGTTGTCTTTATATATTGAGGGAGTCTTTAAAATGCTTTTAGCCTTTCTAAGTAAATAAGCCAAAAACCCTTAAAAAAAAAACCCATCTCCTTTTCAAACGTTATTTTCTTTCTCTTTTATTCAAGGTTCTCCTATAATGACAAAAATAGATCTTTCACTAGTGTATTATTTCTAACTAACTTTGTGTCAGTTTAAGTCCCATTGTAGATACCAGATCCTGCTTTCTGTCTCCAAGGCAACTTCCAATTTCATTTAATCGAGTATGAAAGGATATTAGGGCAAATTGAGACCCCCATTGAGTTGGGTTTCAGAATTTCTTTGCCTTGTAATTTAGTCATTTGTTTCATTATAGGATAGGTTAATGTTTGAGGAACAAAGTTGGCTGTGGTCCCAGACGTGTGGATCTGCACTATGGTAAACCTGGTTAAGACCATCTTTCCCATATTCTACTTGTACAGAGGAGGAAGGCTATATCATCAGAGATTCCGTTAATTGTGAATGATCACAGTAAAGTAATAAAGTATAGAGCTGGGCCTATGGTCAGCCAATGTGCACTCCTCTGGGAGGTAATGTATACAGTGGTTGTGAGTTGGGAGTCTGACAGACTTTGTTTCAAAGCCTGCTTTGCATAGCTGTGTAACTGTGGCTAATTTATTTAATCTTATGAAGTTCTTACTTCCCTGTCTTAAAAACACTGTTGTTTTATAATTAAATGAGATAATGTTGTTGAGTGTTTAGGACAGTACCTTACACATGGTAACTAAAGACAAATATTACATTAATGTCATTTCTACTTCCCAACATGACTTTTCCTATATCCTTTTAATTTATAGACCTAAACTTCATTTTCTGAATTTAAGTTTGAATCTCTAAAATATGACAATACATTTATTTTATTCACAGGACTATTTCTCTTAGAGGTACAGATTCAGTGCTATTAATTATTAATGTTCTGATAACTAATTTTCAATTATTATGAATAATAAGGTAGAGCTTTGAAATCATATAGACTGGTTGCAAATCCTGGCTCTTGAAGTTTCTGGTTATATAACTAAATTTTCCAGCCTCTCTAAGCTCAGGTTACCATCTTAAAAGTGGGGACAACAGTAACTACTTTGTAGGTTTGTCAAAAAAACTTACTTATATAAAGCATATAAAATACCAAGCTAGCAAGCACTCTGCAACTAACTGCCTGATAAATGTTAGTTCTTTTCTGGTTTCTCCCACTTAAAACAATCCAGAAGTATTTACTAATTTGGGAAGGGTTTGCTATATCCCGAAGTACTTTCAGTCTAAAATCAAACCCTTCCCAAATATATATGTATGAAATCTTTCTGAGATTACCTCAGCTGCTGTAGATGCTAACTGGCACATCCAATATAAGCATACACTATCTCTCCATCCTGAAAACCCACTAAAATGACCTAAATGGTATATAACATGGCATATACTCAAAAGATAATAAATAGAGCCAATGGGATAAATGGAAATTAAAGGAATAGATCTTTGATAGGTGAAACCTGAGCCATAATGTGAGAAATGTAGAAACTTACTGATTTGCACCACAGAACCCTAAAATGACTCAGGAGTTTGCAAGAACAGGTATTATTGACAATACTGTAAAGAAGGAATGGATAAAAGAAGAATTTGTTAAAAGTCTTTGAAGAAGAAATGAGACCGCTTCTTGCAACTGGGCAGTTGCTCCCCAACACACACACACACACACACACACACACACACACACACACACACACACACACACTTTAAGACCTTAGTAGAAGCCTGGGGATTTACCCTCTATGGAAGGTAAACTAGAGGATTTGGGGTGGAAGGAGCAGTAGATACAGATGAAGGTGAAAATACCATATCAACAACAGGGGATGAGGTAAATGTGTACATATTGAACTAACATATCCAGCTATCCAGCTTTCTTCCTTTAAACAGCCCCCCAGGACAATGGAAATCAGGTTAATACCTTTGAGGCAAAAGTTTGAAAGTTTTCTTATGGAAAATCAGATTAGCCCGTGAAAAGAGATCTAAAGTTAGTAACAAGAAGGGTCACAGTCAGATTACCTTTAGCAAAGCCCCCTAGTCCACATACATGTCTCTTCATCCAGCTCTTTTGTGTCCCATTCTTTAAAAAAACAAAACCGGACAGCCAAATATCCAAACATTTAAGAAAAGTTTCTAAAATGAAAAACAGGCAGAAAAAGAAAACAAAAGAAAAAAGAAACCTAAAAGAAATATTGTTAATGCAGTGAGAAGAAAATCTCAAAAACAAACAAACAAAACCTTAACATTAATATTTAAGAAAGATAAGAAAAAACACTACATTCATGAAATAAGAACGAGAAAAAAGGATACATTCAGATAACAAAAAAGAGCTCTTGGAAGTTAAAATTTATCACAGTTGAAATGAAAATTCAGTAGGACAGGAAAATACAGTTAAAGCAATATTCAAAAAATTAGTACAGAAAGACAAATAAATGAAAAATAGAATAAAAGGGAAAAGAAAGTTAGAGGAACAACCTAAAAGGTGCAAGATTTAACAAAGTATTCTAGAAAGCAAAACAGAGAATATGGAAGAAAGAAAACTATCAAAGAAATAATTTTTAAAATGTTTCAGAACCAAAAAATATCAGTTTTGAAATTAAAGGAGCCCAAAAATTGCCTAGTGCACTGGATGAAGAAAGATATGTGCTAAGGCACATGAGATTTCAGACCAGTTGAGAAAAGGGGAAACTTATAAATGTTGAGAGAGAGAGAGAGAGAGAGAGAGAGAGAGAGAGAGAGAGAGAGAGAGAGAGAATTATGTATCTGAATGACAGTAATACTTCATAGTGAAGCAATGGCTTCAAACTTCTGAAGGAAGATTTCCACCTAGGATTTTATACCCATTCAAACTAGCAGTCAACTATGAGGGAACAGGAGAGATATTGTCAGACATGAAAGATTCAAAAATAAACCTACCCTATCTCAGAGAGTTTCTGAAAAATCTAAGAATATCAAGAAACAGGATGCCTTGGTATCCAGGAAATACAGAATCTAACATGGGAATATATAAGAGAAACAATGGGATACATGATGAAGGGAGACTATAAGATAATAGTTATGCAGATGGTCTAGAGAGTAAATAGTCCAGATTTGAAGAGAAGAAATGGATGGCTTTCGTTAGGCTGTCTTTAAGAGACTGAAACACATAAAATACCTGATGTGTTTGATGTGTTATGGGGATATTTATGATTCTGGGAAAAATGAGCAAAATTAGGACTGAATTATTATTGACTAAAGGGAAAAATAAAAGTTGTACAAGAAAAAAATAATTAATTGAAACTACTCAGCTCATGAATAATATTTATATACTCATAATAAAGTGAAAAGTGAATGCTGATATAACTAAGAATAATGGCATAACTAAATCGGGAAGATAAAGTAATTGAAGGTAGGTATGTAGATGTGAGTGAGGAACCTAGGAGGGTATGTGAGATAAAAACCTCATTTCCACAACAGGAAGTCTCTAGGTATCTACAATTTAAAATTCAAGAAACGCAGTCATCTTGAGATTATCATGCTAAGTGAAATAAGTCAGGCAGAAAAAGTCGAGAACCATATGATTTCACTCATTAGTGGTATATAAAACTGAAAGCAACAAACGAACAAGACAAACAAACAAACAAAAAATCATAGACATAGACAACAGTTTAGTGGTTACCAGAGGGTAATGGGGGCGAGGGGTGGTAGAAGAGGGAAAAGTGGTCAAATATACAGTGATAGAAGGAGAATTGACGTTGGGTGGTGAATACATGATGCAATATATAGATGATGTGTAATATTATAGAAAAGTACACTTGAAAGCTATATAATTTTACTACTCAATGTCACCCCAATAAACTGAATAAAAATAAAAAAAAATAGAGTTATAAGCATGTTATTTAATAATATAAAGTAAAGATCAAAATAAAAGGCTAAGCAAGTTGAAATATGTTGCCTCTGGGGAGCAGGAATTGGGAGTGGTAGTAGAGAATGAGGTGATAGGGCAATGCTTTTTTTCATATTGAACCTTACGGAAACTTGACATTGTGTACTATAAATATGTACATCTTGAATAAAAATAAAAATCACATAAATGTTATCATAAGAACTCTCTCTTAAACCTAGCTCCTCTTGCTCTTCCTACTGATGAGCAGGTTTAGATAAAAGATAACACACATCTCTTTCTAGCCAATTAATCCATTTACATGAAAATCTGGCCGAAGGCACCAGTTTTTACTGATGTCAGTTTCTTTTGAATCAGTTTCTAAAAACAGTGCAAGAAATATTTAAATCCAATGGTTCTCAAAGCTTTTCATGGTTAAGGACAACATGTTATGCTCCCTCTCTCCATGGGCACCAGATTTTGACATATTTGTTAGCTTTTATTGATATTTTATTTTCCCATTTTATTTGTTAAATTGTTTGAAAGTTACATGAGACCTGCTGTTAATATGAGCTATCACTGTCATCAAAATAAATTGATTTCACACTGCCTCAAAGCCAAGTAATGATGTTCTTAGTTTTAAAATGATTTATAAACTTCTTTTACCAACTTAAATAACTCTAAGAGAGGAAGATTTCCAACAAACAAGTAAATATAAAAATGTCAGATAGCAGAAGGTGTTTTGTAGGAATTAGAATAGGGTGGTCTAGGGACAGAGGTCTCATTAGATTGAATGGTTCACGAAGGCCTCATTAAGAAGGTGACTTTTCAACTGAACCAGAATGATAAAGAAGGAAAGGCCTGTTCTCAGGTTAGAAAGGGTGTCCCAGACAGAGGGATCGAACGCAAAGACTCTGCAGCAGGAAAAAAAAAAAAAACATTTGTTCTATTTGAAGGACAATGAGAAAATCAGTTCAACTGGATTTTTTTTTTTTTTTGTGTGTGTGTGTACTTATTGAGATGCCTCATTAATTCATGACAATTCTGTGCAAAAGAGTCTACATTAATTTAAAAAAATCTCACAAAATGCCTTGTTGGTAAAGATCCTTGTAAGACTAATTTTAATGACTAGATAGAGCTGTATTATATTATTTTTTGTAAAACAAGAATCATCTGGAGATCTTTCTTTTCTAATAACTGACAAAAGCTATGATGGTCTGGCTAAGACATTAGCAAAGTGCCTGTTGAAAATCTTCTATAAATATTAATATAATCAACGAATCTTTTTGGGTGAGGCATTTTCTTTCTAGAGAAGATTATGGTACACACCAGAATTTATATTCAACCTGCTCAGAGCTAGTCGTTCAGTGCAACATGGTAGAGACATAGCTTTCACTCGCAAGACTATATATATATATATATATAGTTTTATGGGTAAAAAGTTGAAAATACTTTTTTTGTTAATATAGTTTTTTAATCCAAAGACAGCCTTTCTCAGTCACTCACTGCTTACGAACATGATATAAATCTTGCTTCTCTTAAACTCATTTCCTAAATCACATTTTCTTTTGATATAACTATAGTTGTGAACATGGTTTCTCAAATCCCTATCAAAATGAAAAAATAAATTTTTAGGTGTTAATTTTTAAGTAGAACTTTGTGAGATTTTTAGCTGAATCATATTAAATAACAATCAAGTACTTGCTTCTGAAAAAAATCACTGAGGAGAATTTAGATGATTTATTTACTTTGTTAATGTCAGTAAGAAAACCAACTTTATCTTTCTGAATACTTAAAAATTTCTTGGTGGAGTTCTCTAGAAGAAAGTCCATTTTAATATTCATAAGTCTAACTAACAGTTGTTATTTAAAAAATTAAAAGCTGATGTATTTTATATATTTTCATCAGTTAACTCACTTAATTAGAAAAATAAAGTTTACTATATTTTATCTGACGGTTTTTATTTTAAAAGGACAGTTCTGAAGAATGATGATAAAATGATTCTTTTCATGAAGAATTTTTTTAAAAAAGGGCATTTGTAAGGAAAAATCACACACTTCCTTGTATTATACAGCAGCAGCCTGTGTGTTTTTCAGAGATCCTTTATCATGGAGGGTGGTCCAGTGGTAATTTACCAGGGAAAAACAGAGTGTACAAAAATTTAATTATTATTTGACCTCAAATAATTATATGCCACTAAACTAATTAAAGAGCAAATTAGCAAAGTTCCACTAATGGGCAGTCTGCTCCTTGCATGACTCACTCATCTTTTACAAAGAATAAGTGATTTGTATTAGAAAAGAGTTGTGAAGGATGTTTTTGGGGATAACTATCTCTGTCATTGCTATGTTAAATCGCAGGCCCAACCTCTGGATAAAAAGAGACAGGCTTATCATGAGCCAGGAAAACAGCAGCCCTCGCCTGATAGCTCTGACTCAAAGCCTTGTTTGAAGGCTATGACTCAGTGCAAAGCAGCCCTGTCCTTCCCAGTTCTTCCAAACTGGCCATTCAGCCTCTAATGTTCAGGTTGCGTGCCTCATGCTGATTATTTCTGTGAAGTCCATCAGAGTCAGCCTTATGTTCTCCCAAGCATTCATCTTCATTTCCAAATGAATGAAGGGGGATTTCAGTGGCAGCGCTGTCCACAGAGTAGAGCTAGCAGTTCAATCCAAACAACTGCTGGAGAAACTGCTAGAAGAATGTTAATTCTAACATAAAGGCTTTTAATATATCAACATGGAGTGGATGTCTGTTTGCAGTGAGTGGGCTTGTGTAACTTGTGCAGTTTATTTATATGGTGAATCAGAATCTCCACAAGTGTAAATAGGAATCCCCTCATTTACATGTGTTATGAGGGGAAACTTTTATGTTCATTCTTTCCCTTCCTATAACTCCTTATGACTTCTTTTATTTATTTCCTCTCGTCTTATGACTAAACTACAAAGACTTATTTTTTATTGCTTCTTTATTCAACAACCTATGGTTTAATATAATTGGTTGATTGAGGCGACAACCTAGAGACCCAGTATAAGTCATATTATATTTCTGTCAACAGCCCAAATGTGATAATAAACAATTGCCAATGTGCAGACACCACAGGGTTTGTGGCTCAGTGGAAAAACCGTGTCTCTGGTGCCAGCCTTGACACTCAGGGCCAGTGTATTACCACCAGGCTTAGAAAGAGGCTAAGTTGGAAATCCAGATTTTTATGGGAATTCAATTGACTTTTAAAAGTTGGCAACTCATTTAAAAAATTTTAAACACTGTGCAGGCTAACAGCCAGTTTGCAAGCTGTTTCTGGCCCATGGGCTGCCAATGGACAACCTCTAATTTGAACTCTAAAGTTCTAATGACATCCTTTCTTTCACTTTGACTTACTGAGAAATGATCCTCATTTTCTGTTACCTCCCTGCCAATAGAAAGTTTTGCAATACACAATTTGAAACTTGGGTTAAGTAATTAAAAGTAGTTGGACATAAACTTCTTATTGTCACTATTTTACAAGGAAAGAGATGCTTAGAGAAATTATATGATTTGCCCCAATAGCACAAAGCTGATAGAACGTGTATCTTCTAAATACAAATCTTGTGTCATGAACTGAATTATGTCACCTCTCCCACCCCAGTTCATATGTTGAAGTCCTAACCTACTCCCTAATGAGAGTGTGTTTGGAGATAAGACCTTTAAAGAGGTAATTAAGATCAAATGAAGCCATAAAGGTGGGATCCTAATCCAATAGGACTGGCGTCCTTCTAAGGTAGAGACATCAGGAGAAAAGGCCACGTAGGGACACAGTGAGAAGGTGACCATCTGCAAGCCAAGGAGAGAAGCCTCAGGAGAAACCAACTCTGGAAGCACCTTGATCTTGGACTTGCAGCCTCCAGATCTTTGGGAAAAAGTGTTTCTGTCATTGACGAGTAAGTTAAAGGAAAAAAAAAAAAAACAGAGGCAATAACCACAGCCTTCTCTACTCAAATGACCAGGCATTCATTGCTTCATGTTTTCTTTAATCCAAAGACACTCCAGTTTTCTATCATGTTAAATTTGAAATATTTGGATGAAAAGATACCAATTCTCTAAACATTTGGATATCTGATCTTGTGTAGCATGTAATGGGGATGAAATTATATTTGTTGAACGAATGAATGCTGCTAAATAACTTTAATGTTTGGAAATATCTGTATGACTAAAATATTTTCCATTTCTTTTGAATAACAAACATTTAGTAGATATAAATGGTGAAATCTTCAAAAAGCCAATAGAAAAGTTCAGTCTCTTTCTTAAAAATAATTTGTTGACACAAACCTCCATTTTTCCTAATTAAAATGTGAGAAGAAAGGTTTTTATTTAGATAGTACTGTATTAAATTTCACTCAAGGATTATACTTTTTCCATTCTTATATGTTCCTATGTAATTTCCAATTATATATTTTGACTTAAGTGTGAAAATGTCACTTAAAAAAAGCTAAAACCAAATCTAGAATATTGCATTATAAGAATAAAAATATAATTAAATATAAACATTTAAAAGTATCATTAATATGGCTGTATAGTATTAAAAAGAATCAAAGTATTACTTTAATATAAACTACTTGGAAAAACAAATAACATGTTCCAAGCTCTGAAACACAGAAAACAAAGTAATATATATTATTTGAAATGAATATTAAAGAAAAATTTGTTATTTTAATTAGAAATTGAATATTAATATTAGAGGTCATCCAAATTTTTCAAAATGAGGAAACTGAGTAACACAGTTGAAAATTATTCTATATGAAAAAAATTTTTAGGCATGGACCTAGGTGAAATAATCATTACTATCCAATTTGAAGGGAAAAATTGAGGATTAAGAAATTAAAATACATCCTTAATATCTTACACTTAAGTAGAAATGGACTATTTTCAAATATAAAAATAATTAGGTATTTAGAAGAGTAAAACTATATGTTTGTTACCTGAAAATTAAAATTCCTGTAAAATTGAATAAGGGACATTCATTCCCATGATATTCAAATATAGGCTATACTTACTGTATGTCTATAAATGACACAGAGAAAGTGGAAAGAGGGGGGAAGTAAGAAATGCCTTATTCATAACAGGTGCTTGACATGCACCTTGGGATATATTCATTATGGACATACACAATTAATCCTTCAGAGACTCCTGCTCACATCATGCTTTCCTTACCTGTTCATTGCACACTAGGCATGCACCTGGTTGAAATGTGAGTGACCCCCCCAAGCCCCCCCCACACATCAGCTTGTTAAATATTTTTCTATAAATTTTCCTCTTTAACATGTGGCAAAATAAATTCAGAAACAAAGAAACACACCTACATAAACAAGGAGATCCCTGAAAAGCGTAAGCAGCCACTGGACTCCACCAGAGAGCACAGGTGGAATGAGAATTTAAAGGACCTTAGAGCACTATGAAAGGTTTTCACAGTGTCACAATTATAGAAACACCTGGTTCTGCAAACGGGCTGATCCACCGGGAAAATTTTCCACAGTGTTCAATGGGCCACAGAGTAGCTTTAATATATGGAAGTCTACATAGACAGTTATGTAGATTTCAGCTGACATAGAGTTAAAAATATCTGGGCTGCCTGACAAAAAGTCTTCTTGGTAATTTTTCTGTCCACCAAATAAGTCTTTTCTACACATTTTTACTGCACTATTAGTAGGAAAACTTAAAATATTATAAAACTTGCCTGATTTGGAGAACATATTGGGATTTAAATCAACTGGTTCTAATTTGATGTGAGGACTTAAGACATCATTAAGCAGAATAGTGAACCAAATTGCTGTTTGGACAGAGAATTGTAACTTCTCCCTCCCTCCCTCCCTCCCTCCCTCTCTCTCTCTCTCTCCTAAAGAGCTTGGAGAAACACCTTCATTGTGAAAGCAGAATGGTGGAAATTAGATGTCATCTATTACCGTGGTGACATGTCAGTCAGTTCCTGATCATGTTTTCTTTTCAATTTTTGCTGTAAATTCAGGATAACATAAATATCTACTGTGCTTACTTGTAGCTTTCATAATTATAATCAGTAACGAGTTTCTATTGATGGTTTAATTTCATAGCAGTACTAGAAGGCTAGCAATTTATAAAACCCAAACAATGTTTCTATGCATAAGAACACATAGATAATAAAGATGGATAACTGCTATTTTAAAAGCACAGCTCTTAGTTTCATATTTTCCATCAGTTGAGAAGTGATATTACTTAGGAAGTATAGAAAAGTTATTTAATGTTCTACCTTTAGACCAAAGTCTCATGGGATGGCTGTAATATTCAGTTTTGATATTTGATATCTCAGACCACTAGGCATAGACTTGTTCAGATGTAAGTATAAAACCACAAGCATAATTCTCAATATGAAACTAAATAATTCTGAGTTTATTCCTGTTCCTCTTCCCTTTGTTGAAATGGAAAATAATGGTTTTGACTGACTGAGAACCCCATTGTTATTTTATGAAAATGAGAGAGTAGCAGGTACTTACTGACAAGAGTAAAATGGCTTCACACAAGTAAATGATATACCTGGGATAGGGTGGGAGGAGGATGCGGTGTTTCTCCTCAAAGTCATCAAAGAGGTTGGATTGCATCTGGCAGGTTTACTATGATGTCAGAAGAGTAATAGGGAGCAACAAATCAGGTGGGTCTTAAAAGTCACAGTAAGTACTTCAGCTATTACTCTGATTGAGAGAAGGAAGACACGGAGGCTTATAGCAACAGAGTGACATGATTTGCTTTAGGTTTTAGCAGGATGGATGACCCTGGCTGTCTTTTTAAGAGGAGTGTAAAGGGCAGAAACAGGAAGACCAGTTAGGAATCTTTTGCAATAATTGAAGAGGAACCAATAGTGGGTTGGATTAGGGTGGTAGCCGAAGTGGTAGTAAGCAGTCAAATCCACTATATTTTAAAAGAATGTCATATTTGGAATAACAGGTCAGATTTCAAATCAGAGAGAAACAGGATTCAAGGATGACTCCAAATTGTAGCCTGAAATATTGGAAGGATAAAGTTGATTTTTAACTGCTATGAGTCATGAAATAATATTTGGTAATATTATTTTTATTAATTGTGTATTATTATGTCATAATGTAACAGTGTTATTTCTATTGTAACAGAATAATTACATGTATTATTATGTATTATGTACAGAATTACATGTTATGTAATATTATGTACATAATTACATGCATTATTATGTATTATATACATAATTATTATGTACATAATAATTTCTAATGTATCTAGTTATTTCTAATGTAACAGTTATTTCTATTTCTCTATTATTATAAATAAAACTGTGGTTAATGTCCTTGGACACACATATCTGAGCACATATCTGTGATTTCTTTGATATATTCTGTTGACATGAACTTTAAGGCCCTTGATACAGATTGCCAAACTGCTTTTCAGAAATTTTGCAAACACAACCAGTATATCATGTATTTTTACCTATCCTTTTATTGTTAGGAATAAATAAATTTCATTTATTGAGCACTTAATAATACTGGGTATGATGCGAAGCATTTTTTTACATATATTATCTTATTTATTCTCGTGGCAGGATATGGTGTAGATATTCTTATCTTATTTTACACATCAGGAGACAATCTCAGAGAAAGTAACCTGTCCAAAGTCATAATTCATATAACTGTCTAACTTCAAAAGCTTTTACTATTAATTACTATGATAGACTGCATCCTTATTGTAAAATTTCTGTGTGCCTGTTTTTCAGTGTATATCTTATAAAATGCCTCCAGATGGATTTTTAAAAACTCTAGGTGAAGTCTATATTTCAATTGGGATGTTTACCCTAAAATTGTTATTGTAATAACTGGTATTTGATTCTACTTCTATTCCTCAATTTATTTAATTTGTTTTTGTTTTCCGTATGCCTCTTTATATCTACTTTATCTGCCTTTGTCTACTATAAGGGCAGTATATGTCTTATATATATGGATGGTGTATGTTCTACCTTGAATTTCATAAATTAATAACTTAATTTGCAAAGACATATTTCAAGTTATATTTTCTCAATCCTTAATTTGATAACTTTCATTCACTTAATCCTTGAAAACTTTTTATAAACCTTAAGAAATTAATGTGTTTGTTGAAGAATGTAATTTTCAAAAATGACCACAGTGTCTCCTGTCCCACTTATTCTTCTAGAAAAAGGGTCAGCAGACTTTCTCTGCAAGGGAACAGCGAGTAAGTATTTAAGCTTTGGGGGCCATGTAGTACCTGTTGCAACTACAGTGGTACCTCCGTTTTCGAATGTCTCCGTTGACGAACATTTCAGTTTACGAATGCCATAAATTTTATGGATCTATGGTATCACTAGATAGTAAAATTCATGCTAAATTTGCAGTTTTAGGTGTTGATGTTAAAGGTCTGGAATAGATTAATCCATTTTGCATTACTTTCTATGGGGAAACCGTGGCTCGGTTTTTGAACGTTTCAGAACTCGAATGGTCTTCCAGAACGGATTATGTTTGAAAACCGAGGCACCACTGTACTCCGCTCTGCTGCTGTGGTACAAAAAAAGCTATGGACAATACAGAAATATATGAGTGAAGCATGCTGTGGCTCAACAAATTTTTGTTTACAAGACCAAGTAGATCAAATTTGGCCCACAGTCTATAATTTCCCCGTCCCTGTTTGAATATCTTGACACTCCTCCAAGTCTCCAAGTGGAGATCAGTTCTCTGCCACCCAAATCTGGAAGGGTCTCCATCTCATTTGTAGCCTATAGAATGTAGAATGTGGCAGATGTGACCTGCAAGGGTAGGCCAGAAAATACAATGAAACTTCTGCCTTGCTTGCTGAAAGACTAATGATGGAATCCTGAGCTACCAGGTAAGCTGTACTAAGGCCCAGAGGCCACCATGGTGTGAGGAAGCTTGAACCACATAGGGAAGCTCTGAGGTTACATGAAGCACCAACTGTACTGTTTCTTTAATGCAAGACCTTGAGTGAGAGCCACACAGATGAGCTCTTACCAAATTCTTGACCCACAGAACCCATGAAAGGTAATACAATGAATGATTGTTGCTTCTTTAGGCCACTATGTTTTGGAATGGTTTGTTATGTACCAGTAGTAACTGGGACAAAACTTAACACTTGCAGGTGAGTTGTTGCTGTCATGAAAACCTAAAACATGTTGCATTGGTTTTGGCATTGGATAGAAAATGGAAGAGAGATCTCAAAATGAGTTTTAGTGAAAATTGGAAGGGCCTCCAGAAGAGTGTTAATAGAAGCCTAAATAACCTCAGGAAGCTGTCAGTGAGGGCTTAAAAAAAAGTAAAGGAAATATGATTGGAAGCTGGAGAAAGTGAGAATCCTGTTATTGAATTGGGGGAAAGTTTAGCAGAACTGTTCTTTGTAGTAACATATAAAGCAAGAAATCAATCTAATGATCCTGGTGATATATGTGTAACTAAGACTTCCAGGTTGAATGTTGAGGGTGCTCAAAGAGAAAAAAGAGAAGTAAAAAGCAAATTATCAGTTTTTTAATGGAATTTGGAGGAAACGTAAAGGATGAAAAACAAAGTGCCAGCAAAGTGTTCTCAAGGTAAAACAGGGTCTCAGAACAAATTAAACCTGCATGGTTGTTGTTGTTGTTGTTGTTAAGATCTCAAAAAGATCTAAGGTGGTGTCTCATAAAATGTTACAGACAGATGAAAGTACCTCTAACGATTCTAAATGCATGCTTCTCAAATACCTTCCAAAAGTAAAAGAGCTTCTAAGAACCTTAAGGTCTTATTGCAAAGAGATTGTGTTTGTGTATAAAAGAATGACCCCACAAATATATGGTGATGGAAGGAGAACTGACTCTGGGTGGTGAACACACAATGTGATATATAGAAGATGAATTACAGAATTGTACACCTGAAAGCTATGTAACTTTCCTAACAATTATCACCCCAATAAACTTTAATAAAAAAAGAATGAACCCCAATAAGGTTAAGAGAAGACTCACAAAGTTTTTTAAGAGAATTTCTCCAATGAAAACACTAGAGGTTTGAACTAAATGGTGCCTTTTAGACCCCATCTCTTAAAAGAAAGAAGCAGAATTCTACTCAGTTGCAAACCAGGCCCCTTTATGAGGCAAAGAAAGGATGATTCACAAGGTGGACCCAGAAACTGTGGAGAACAATTCTCAGAGATTAGGACTGAACCCTAATCAAGGAACTGGCAACATGTGTCCAGCTGGATTTCAGAAGTACTTTGTGCATATTCCATTTCCCTTCCTTTTTTGAGTGGGATGGTCCATTGTGGTTATCCTATACAAATCTCATTACTGTATGCTGCACATGTGGAGGAGGGCAGATGACTCGCCATTTTAGTTCATTAGTTGTTAGATTGAGAATCATGATATTCTAGCTGTACCTGAGGAGCTTCACCAGTATAGCCTTACACACACCTGACCTGATTTATACAGCAAGATCTCCTCTCTCAAGCTTGAGTGTAATGGGAGGAGGTTGGTTGGTTTGGATGGAGGTAAATGGATTTTGTATGCAAGAGGAATGTGAATTGTGGCTAGAGGACTCACTGTGGCAGATTCTATATTCCAAAGATGATTGCAGCAATATCTCCTGCTCATATATTCTGTTAGAACTTTACAATAACCCTAGTAAGACATGGAGTCTAATTTCCCTCCCTTTGGATCCAGCCAAATTTCTGACTCCCTGGTAACCAAAAGATTGTAGTAGAAATGATGCTACATGGCTTTTGAGGATAGATCAGAAAAGGAAAAGCAACCTCCCTGGAAAACTCATGGAGCCTTTACTCAGTCTGTAAGCATTTTTAGTGCACTGGGGCAGCTGTGCTGCTGGCCCACATATGAGACCATATGGAGGGTGGGGACAGAGGGGGAAGGGAGGAATTTCAGCATTATGTTGAATAGACGTGGTAAAAGCAGGCATCTTGCCTTGTTCCTGATCTTACAGGAAAAGGTCTCAGTATTTCACCATTGAGTATGTTTGCTATGGGTTCATGTTGCTTTTGTTAGAGTTAGTGGTTTGTTTCTTTTTTCCTTTGGTTTCAGCCATTTTCTTTCTGTACGACATGTTTCTTTTGAACATCACATAGCTATATAGATTTTTTAGTCAAAATCTTTTAAATAGTGTATAGTTTGATTATGATTGCTAAAATATGTGTATCTGATTGTAACAAAATTTTTACTTTTATTATTATTAACATTTATCTTGTTTCATTTTTCTTTCTATATTGTATTTAATAATCTTTCTTTGTTCTGGGGTGAAAGTTATGTATTAATATTTTACTCCTGTTGTTGCACCTCGTACATGTTTGGCATAAATACTTGGCTTACAAAAGTCTAATATTAATTAGTACTTTTATCTTCTTTAAAAATATGGAAGGCCCTTACAATGTTTTAATTCTTGTCATCTCTCTTCCATCTTATATACTGCTGTCTTACAGCATTTTAGCTTTATCCTATTTTTATAACCAGTAAATTAGTCATTATGGTAATTATTATTTTATAAAATCCATGCTTACTTAAATTTACCCATGTATGTATTTAACAAATTTCTTGCATACCCTGTTTGTTACATTCTACCTTTCTTCTGAATTCAGTTTCCTTTTTCATCAAGTATGACCTTTTTTTTAGTGAGGGTTTGTGATGAATTTAGTGAAGAATAAGCTGTATTTGATGGCAAATGAGTTTATTTCACCCTTACATTTGAGTAATAGTTTAGTTGTATATTCTTGGATATCAGTTATTTTATCAGAACTCTGAAGATTACTCCATTGTCTTATGGCCTTATTCTTGTTGTTGAAAGTCTTGTAAATAATCTGTTTTTTTCTCTTTGATTACACTTAAAATTTCTTTGTCTTAGTTGTTCTGCAGTTTTCTGTCATACACTGAGGTTTGTCTTTGTTTTTGTTTTAATTCTGTTTCAGACTCATTGTGCTTTTCAAATTTCTGCTCTGGAATATTCTCATCCATTACCTCTCAAATAGTACCATTCCTTATTTCTTCTGTTCTCTTTTTTTGTTACTCCAATTATACATTTGTTGTGTCATTCTATGCAGCATGCTCTGTCATATTTCCCATTCCTTTATTCTTCTGTCTTCATTCTGTGTAGTTTTCTCATATCAATTGTCCAGATTACCAGTTCTCTTTTTAAATGTGTCTAAATCTTATATAATCTATTGTGTTTTTATTTGCATTAACTGTATTTTTTAGTTTCAGAGTTCTATGAGATTTCAAATCTGTCTGTTCTTTTTTAACCAGTGGTCTGTTTTTATGTTTTATATTCCCTCTTTTAGTGATCTTAATTTTACTTATTCTATAGCCTCTATTAGATTGTTCTATTATTTAAGTTTTTGAGACTCTAATTAGTCTGTTTGATTCTTATTCACAGTGGGTTGTTTGCTATGTATATTAAATTTTAGTTTGTGAACTTCAACTTCTGTTGAAAAGTTTTTGTTTGTGTGCCCTAGATTTAAGATGTATTTCTTTAATAGCCATTTTTAAAACATTTCTGCTAAGTTTCCTGTAAGTATCACTGGCCCAGGAATAATTTCTCTATTAATTTATCAGCTTGAGGTTTGTAGGATTATGTTGAAAGTAAATCCAAAACCCAAATGTGCATAAGGTATAGACTATGGTTACACATTTTCAAGGGAAACTCCTCCAGCCTCACTCAGAGCAAAGGTGGAGATAGGTGATGTTTATCTCACTATCTAGGACAGAATGCTTTTCTAGTCTCCACTTTCATGAAGGGTGTCATCTTCTGAGTATCCCAAATGAATGAAGGAATCGTAGTTCACATGTTCTACCACATCTCCTTTCCTTAGGTGGTCATATTATCATAAGTACTTAATTTATTTGAGAGGCAACCATTTCCAGAAGATTCCTGGTTTTTAAACCCTTCGTGTTTCTGACACTAGGATATGTTTAGAGGGTCACAAAAGCCTGTAAAGAATGTTTATTTTATTTTACTCAACTACTTTTATGCATTGGTAAAGAAAGAGTTTTTAGTTATCCATACTTCAAACCAAGAGTCAAGAAATAATTTTCACTTTCTTTTTTAGCAGGTGAATCCTTTAAAACACAAAATATTTATTCAAAATAATATTGCATAAAATATTAAAAAAGAAAATGCTTAGGTTAAAGTGGGTATAGAATGGAATATCTTCCTTTTCAGGCTCCTGCAATGCATAAGGTAGCTCAAAGGAGCATTGGGGCTTCAAGGAACACAATTTGCAAACCTCTCTAATGGGATAAATTTATTTTCATAGCCTCTTGACATAAACCTGGTGTCATGAAAAATGCAATACAATTTAAATCAGGTGATCTTGGTTGAAGTCCCAGCTTTCCTATTAATTAGCAATATGACCTTGGTAAACCACTTAACAGCTCTGGGACTCAGTTCCCTCATTTTTTAAAACACAGACTGTTGGACTAAATGATCTTTAAGCTACTTTTCTGCTGAAATTTTCTAGGATTGTAATTCTCAACCAAAATTCCTCCTAGCATAATATTCCGGAGATACTAAGAATAAGAATGCCATTATAAAACTAAATTAATTTAACACAATTCTCTAGTATTTATACTCTTAGAATCACTTAGCAATTCACTTATTTTATGTAACTTGCCCACAAGATATATTTTAAAATATGAGTTTTTAAATTTAGACTTTGGCTGAACATTCAGAAATTAAATTCAACCTATAGCTGTATTCAAATATTTATGGCTAAAAATACCTTAAATGATAAAAAAATTATGCACCCAGCCAATTTTAAGTCTAATGTAGGTGGAAAAAGAATAATTAGTAAAGATGGGTTTTGAAAAGATGTTTATAAAAGAAATTCCTCATCAATCTTATTCTTCTCTTAGTCACTACCACAATTGGTCACAGTATTTAACATCTAAGAAAAAGTCTTCAAAACATAAATTTCTCTTCAGTAACTATGACAACATTCAAAACAAAAAGAGTTCTAAGAGGGCTTCATTTTTCTCCCTTTTTACTTTTTGGCCGTAATCATTTCTGCTTCTGAAACAAGTTCGTCTAAATTTATTGCACTACTCTACATAGAGATTAGTACATGCCACAAATTAGCTCTGTTTTAGTTTATTTAGGATACAGCTAACAGCAGTAGAAAGAGAACTGAAAGTGTTGGTGCAATATGGTGTTAAATTATATTTTACAAGCTTTAACTTTAAAGTGTCAGTTACATTATTATATAGTTTTCTTTCCATTACACTTTAAAGCTTCATTTTAATGATCAAATGCAGGATAAAATATATCTTTTGTAAAATGGGTGAGACTTGGACGTGAAGTTGGTGACCTAATTGTATAAAAAAATGGAATTTGAAACATTGTTAATATGGTGGCTTCTACTAGGGAGGTACATACTGAGAAAATATTTTTTTCCAAATTTTGAAAGTATTTTCTTATCCATTTCCTCTGATTTGACTTTCAAATTGAATTGAGATTTACAAATTTGTAATTATAATATTTCATCCCATACTGGATTTTTACTTAAAAGCAACCCACATAAGATGGCATTTGGCAGCAAAAGAAACGATCAAAAAATGCGATCTATGGAATAACAGAAAATATTTGCAAATCATCTATCTCATAAAAGGTTAATATCCAAAATACGTAAGGAACTCATAGAGCTCTATAGCAAAAAAACCCAAGCAATCCAATTTAAAAATGGGCAGAAGATCCGAGTAGATATTTTTTCAAAAGAAGATACACAAATGTCTAACAGGTGCATGAAAAGTTGTTCAACATTACTAATCATCAGGCATATGCAAATCAAACGACAATGAGGTATCACCCCACACCTGTTAAAACATCTATTATAAAAAAGACAAGAGATAACAAATGTTGGCAAGGATGTAGCAAAAAGGGAACCCTTGTGCAGTATTGGTGGGAATGTAATATGGTGCAGCCACTATGGAAAACAGTACGGAGGTTTCTCAAAAATTCCAAATAAAACAATATGATCTAACAATCCCCACTTCTGGTTATATATCCAAAGGAAATGAAATCAGCATCTGAAAGAGATATCTGCTCCCTCATGTTCATCACAGCAATATTTAGAACATTCAAGATAGGAAACAACCCAAGTGTTTGTCATGGATGAATGGATAAAGATGATGTGATACATGTTTTTAATTTTAATATATATATATATATATGCTATATACATTAATATAATAGTATACATATAACTATATATATAACTATACACATGACTATATATATGTATATATAATTCATCCATGAGAAAGAAGGAAATCCTGCCATTTGCAACAACATAAAAGAATCTTGAGGGCATCATGCTATGTGACATAAGTCAGACAGAGAAGACAAATATTGAATGATCTCACTTATATATGGAATCTGAAAAAGTTGAACTCATAGAAACAAAGAGAGATTGGTGGTTGCCAGAGATGGGGGTGGCAGTGGGGGAAATGAGAAGATGTTGGTCAAAGGTACAAACTTCCAGTTGTAAGATAAATAAGTTCTGGGGATGTAACATACCACACTGTGACTGTAGTTAACAATATATATGGGACGCTTGGAAGTTGCTAAGAGAGTAGATTTTAAATGTTCTCACCACACACACATACATAAAAAGTAATTATGTGAGGTGATAGAGGTGCTAGCTAACCCTAGTGTAGTAATCATTTTGCAATATATGTGTATGAAATATCACATTGTTTACCTTAAACTTACATGTTATATGTCAATTATATGTCAATGAAGCTGGGAAAAAAGTGCTACCTACTTATTTTGTTGAGGAAAAAAAGATCCTTGGAATTCAAGTTGGGTAGTGATTAAGCATTCACATTTTTAATTTTTACTAAATTGGAAGGGAAAATTACCCTATATTCACAAGTGAAAATTTAAGATGTTGGGTAAGGCCTATTTTATGAATCAGGAAATAATGTTTGCATGTCGTCCATTGGATTCGCAAGGGGAACTAGAAAAAATGGATCCCTCCTTAGGAGTTAACACCTCTCAGGCAGAAACAATCAATAATCTCTCAGGTGGGTCAAACTATTAATTCCAGAGAACATTTAGTCAACAAGGAACAGGTACATGTCCCCACTCCCCATTATTATTGACAACGCATAGGGTAAAAGCCACAATAACAGTGATAAAGCACTTTATGGTTTTGCTCACTTTGGTTATAAAAGTAAAAATGATTGAATTAAAATTCTCATAATACGTATATTCATGAGCAAATGATAGCTGCTTTACATAATTTTTTGGAATACTCTAATTTTTAAAAAATGTAATTTATTGAGGTGACATTGGTTAATAAGATATATATGTTTCAAGCGTACAATTCTATAACACATCTGTATATTGCATTGTATGCTCACCACCTAAAGTTTAGTCTCCTTCCATCACCATATATTTGACCTTGTTTATCTTCTTCAACCTCCTTCCACCTCACTTCTCCTCTGGTAACCACCATACCTTTGTCTGTGTCAGTGTGCAATATTCTAATTTTTAAATAGTTTTTTGAAGGAAAAATAACAGGAAGACCTATGTAGCATTTTTAAAAAACAGGTTCTGAATCATAAAGATAAATTGCTTTTATTTTTCATGGGATTTTGCAGTTTGCAGTGGCAGTTATTCCTTATTGGGAGTTACTAAGTGGTTACTTTTAGATACACATCATGCTTCTGGTATTCAATGAAAATTAGAATCTTTAAAAATAGTAGACAATAGAAAAATACTTGTAGTTAAGCCAATTAAATCTGTTACAAATCAGAAATGTTTTATGAGTTTCTTTAAAAGTAGTCTTCTTTCTGACACCATTTTAATAGAAAGGCCTGAATGGTTAAATTAAACCTTTTCAGTTGTTGCAATGGCATAAATCTGCAGAGAATCTCTTGTCAGCTTATCTTATATGCATTCTTTCCTATTGTTACAGAACATAACTTTCCTTTTAGGGACAGAAATTTATAAGAAATTCTCAGTGGCATTACTCATAATAAATATACTTCATGTGTGTGAATAATGTTTAGAATCTGTCAAACACTAACAAGAAATTTTTAAACCTAAATTTCCCATAAGGCCAAAGAGGTGCTTCTATAAAAAGGCAGGTTAAATTCTTGGTCTATACAATCACTTAGTTTCAAATATCCGTTTAACTAACGGTAACATGTAGAGGTAAATGACTTCACTTAAAATGAAGCCTTCTGAGTGACCCTCACCAGGTTTTCTATCTTTTCTAGCTCAAAATATTTTGTTTCGCACCAGGGCTCACTCTGTGGGAAAGCATCCTACACAGTGACTGACTATATGAAACTGTATTTGACCATGTGAAAATGCCATTTTTGTAGGTTAAAAAATTGTGGAATGTCAGCAAATTCATATTGCTCAAATTAAAACCACAATGAGATATCACCTCATACCTGTCATCAATAAATCAACAAACAAGTGTTGGCGAGGATGTGGAAAAAAGGGAACCCTTATGCACTGTTGCAAGGAATGTAAATTGGTATAGCCACTATGGAAAAAGGTATAGAGGTTTCTCAAAAAAATTTAAAATGGAATTACCATATAACCCAGCCATCCCATTTCTGAGCATTTACCTGAAGAAATCTAAAACACTAATTCGAAAAGATATATGTACCCCTCTGTTCATTGCATCATTATTTATAATAGCTAAGATATGGAAGCGACCTAAGTGTCCATTGATAGATGAATGGATAAAGAAGATGGGGTACATACATATAATGAAATATTACTCAGCCATTCAAAAGAATGAAATCTTGCCATTTGAGACATGGATGGGCCTAGAGGGTATTATACTACTAAGTAAAATAAATCACATACAAAAAGACAAATATGTTATGATTTTTCTTACATATGAAATCTAAGGGGAAAAAAATAGACAAAAAAACCAGAAGCAAACTCATAGATATATAGAACATTTTGATGGTTGTGGGAAGAGGGTCTGGTGGTGAGTGAAAAAGAGGAAGGGATTAAGAAGTAAAATTTGCTATTATAAAAAGTCTCAGGGATATAAAGTACAGCATAGAGAATGCAGTCAATAATATTGTAATAACAATGTATGATGTCAGGTGGGTACTAGACTTACTGGGATAACTTCGTAAATTATTAGGTTGGTGCAAAAGTAATTGCGATTTAAATTTTAAAAATAATTGCAAAAACTGCAATGACTTTTGCACAAACCTAATATATAAATGTCTAATCACTATGTTGTACGTCTGAAATTAATACAATATTGTATGTCAATACTGTATGTATGAAAAATTTTTTAAAAAATTCATATTGCTTAATCTAATACTTGTGTGACCACGGGCAAGTTATTTACTTTTTTAGGCTGAATATCCTCACTTACAACATGGGGAAAATAAAAGTTTACCTCATAAAATTGTTACAAGAATTAAATGCCATGATGCACATAACGTAATTTACATAGTTTGTTGCCTATAGTAGTTCTTTCAATAAAACATAACTACTGTTCTAGCAACCCTGCTGCTATCATAGCAGAAGTGCAGGAGTTTCAGTTTATTATAAATAAAGTCAGTGTCAGTGAACATTCCCACAGGAAACAACCCAGACTGCACACATTTACTTTAGTGCATAGTATCTGAGGTTGTAGGTCTTCATGAAAAGAGTATGGCTAAGTTCACACTTGCTGCTTTAGTAAAATTGTTTCCCAGTTTAATGCAGGAGCTTCTGCTAGTGTCACATTCACATCTTTTGTCCTAGTTTGAGCGAGTTCAACACACTGATATAAAGATATCTAACCTGGGAGTTTTACTATTGATTTTTTTCCTTTAAATTCTTATTCATTTCATATTCATTTCATTCTTTTATTTTACAGGTTCTTCTCAGGACACTAGATACACCTGAAGTGGTCAGACTAATATATTCCTGTGACGGATTTTCCATTTGGCAGAATGATTTGACCACACATTTTTCATCCTCACATCCTGGACTGTCCTCCTGCATCCCACCCACTTCCTCTCTGCATGAGTCTCCATCAGAAACTTTCTGGATGAGCTCTTGGTATTGCAGAGTGACATCTTGTTACTGACCAATCACCTTACCTCTGTTTTCCATATGGAATATAGGAATACCAGTTTTATCTCACAAAATGTAATGTATCTCAAAAAAATATGCAATACTGATAATATAAATATCAGATATAAGCAGTTTCCATGGGGAATCAGAAGTGCCCAGCACATAATACATATTTTAGCTCTTTATCATTTTTTAAAATAGCTCTATTCATCCTCTATCAGAAAAATACCAAAGTTTGGGCAATTTAAGTAATTTGTCTAATGTATCACAGATAAATGTTAAACTGGTTTTAGAACCCAAGTCTATTGTTACATCAGAGCCTTGTTTGGGCTACATTTCTATATTCTTTTATAAAATATCACTCATCCCTTTATATAATAATGATCTGTGTACTTGTCTGCCTTTGTCTTAACTGAGGGCAACTTGAAGGTGGGGAATATGTTTTGGTCTTTTAAGTCCAATACCAGAAATGTGCTTGATGAATAAGTGAAAGAGTAAACTTTCCCCATATTCCTGTCACTTGATACTTTGAGGGAACTTCAATTTCCCTGATGTTTGCTTTCTCCCTGGCAACTCTGAATTAGAATCTCAGCCTCTCCCAACGACCTTGAATCACTGACCTCTACTCCTCCCTGGTGCTATTGTCTCTTAGATGTTGGCTGGAACCTTCTACATGACTTGGGAGCTCCAAGTTTCCATTTGCTTGGTCCTGGTTGAGCCAGGAGTGAAAAGGAGAAGAAAGTGGACAGAAAAATGCCAGTAATCTGCTCTAGTAGAGCAATATCAATAGGCACAGAGAAATATTGTTATAACTGACATAGGGGTTATGTCTGAAAAGGGAGATGGCAACACTCTCTTAAATGAGAGATGAAAGCTTTCTTGTGAAAGCCTCAGCAGAATTTCACCACCGAGATGTAAGACAAGTGTCAGCCTGATTCATATTCACTTTGATGTTGCTTTTATTGTCAGAGAAATATAGATTTATTTCTGGTTCAAATTAATTTACCAAGTTTTACAATAATCATTTTCCTTTCGGTTTAAAGTTCAGTGAGTTAGTGCACCTCATTTCAGTTTTTGTTTTATGCTTCTATAGAAGTCCTGTTTACTATTGGGTGATGGCTATGGCTGTTATGTTGATAATCCCATGTGCTCATATTCCTGTGTTTCTTACTGTTATATAGGAAATACAGGAGCCAAACAGATCTTTATTATTATCACCACCATTTACTCAAGAAATGTTTACTGAGTCCCTACTATTGGCCAACTAATGAGAGACTTGTAATAAGCAAATAAATATGTACTATATCAGGGGGTGGTAAAGGTTATGAAGAAAACTAAAGCAGAGCAAGGTGATAGGGTGTCAGGTAGTAGGAGGTTGTAGCTATTTTATTTGGGGTGTTGAGATTTAGTTTCTTTTGGTGAGATTGCATTTGAGAAGAGACCTGAAGGAGGTAAGGAAGTAAGCCACATGGATTTCTGGAGGAAGGACATTCCGGGGAGACAGAATAGTAAGTGCAAAGGCCCCTGGGGGCAAATGCTTGATAGACTGAGGATTAGAGAGGTGACTGGAAGGGAATGAGCCAGAAGGCAAGTGGTAGGAGATGTCAGATAGCAGATAGGCACCATATTAAGGTCTCTGACTTTTACTCTTAGAATAATGGAGGAGTGACAGGATCTGCTCCAAAGGAGAACAGAGAGAAAAGGGGTGGAAGCAGGAAGACCAGGTTGGAGGCCACTGCAAATAATCCAAGTGGGAGACAAAGGTGGCTTAGGTCATGTGGAAGTAGCAGAGGTGGTAAGATGTAGTCAGACTCTAGATATATTCTGAAGGTAAAGCCAGTAGGGTTGACTGATGTATTGGAGAAGTGAGTCAAGGGTGATTTCATAGCCTTGGGCACGAGTAATTAGAAGAATAGAGTTGTTATTGACTGAGATGGGGGACACTGTTTTAGGAGGAATTTTCATGGTGAATAGGGGGCAGCAACATAAAAAAATGGAATGCAATTTTTCATTTTAAAATTTAAACAAATCTAGCTGGCTTTGATTTTGGCATGAAAGTCTTATATTAATCCAACGAGAATTTCTTTTGGAAGACAGATCTTCTCTTTAAGGCAATGAGTAAGATTTTTATTCATCATATCATTAAAGGGACAATAAACTGAAGTTGGTTGTGATAAAATACAAAATCTCTATAGTCAGTCTGTGTATACAATTGTCTCAGGGATTTCACTTCCTTGACTAACGGGTGATTTTGTGGTGTGTGAAGCCAGAGAGCATATGGTTAATGTAAACAGTGAACTGGCTATCTGGGATTTAAAAAGTCTGGGCTTAGATTAAATTAATGGGAAGTATTTACTGAGAATTTAAGTGCTAACTTTGAGGTGATTTAGATCGGGGACTGAAGAGTGGCCTAGATGTCCACAGAGAGAGGTAGGTCCTGGCTATTGTGGTGGCTCAGCAATATTTCGGTGGGTTTCCTGTGCACATAGAGGGGAGGAAAAGCATGGATGGTTGAGAAACCCTTTTTTCAAGTGCACAGAGATACTTGTGAAGCATGAATGACCACCTTTTTCTCACTATGTGTACAACTGAAAATTGTTGCGTTTGGATTTACTTTTCATATATTGGTTTTGAAATCCATTTTCTTTAACAATTAAGTTGTCTTTCTCATTCAATCAAAACACTCACAAACTTGAATTCTCATAATCTTGACTCAGAGTAGTCAACAATAAACCCCCCACAATTGATATTTCTCTCGGGAGTAGCCATCCATCGTGGCCTCTTCAGGGACTGGCCGAAAAGGTTCCTGCACCCCCAGTGTGTGCCTCAGAAATGCCTGTTCCTCAACCAAAAGCCTCAATTAGAAACAGAGTCCTAGGAATAACAGGCTTCTATAAAGAGGTGAGACTCTTTATAGACTCTCTGCCCAGCAGCCTCAACAGAGCAATCGTTTCTAAACATAGAAGCAATTTGCGGGTCTTTCTCAGGGCAGGGAGACAATTAGTGCCAAAACAAATAAGGCAGTGTCTCTATACCTCAGATGCTGAGTGAAAACCCTCTGGGCAAGGACTACAGATGGGACAGCAGCACATCAGTTTGGCTGGACTGAGCTCGGCCAAGGACCTCCCTTGATTGTCTTTGAACAATTTAAGTGCGTCCCCTTCATTGATGGATTAGCTAGCTAAAACAGAATGTGAGACACAGAAGGATCACTGTATGCTTCACACCCATTTGCCTAACAACAAAAATGTACTGTACTCACGAGAGATGGGATACGTTAATCACGAATGTTAATTTGAAGCTTCAGGATATAATTTTCCAAGTTGTCTCAACATTCTGAGGATGCCATGAAACTATCCCTTGGAATTTATCTGAGTGTCAGGGCAGGAATGTGATGGATTAACATCCTTCTCTCCAATTAAGTCAGAACTCTATGAACTGAATACATGTGGGTTTCCACAAATAGCTTCCTTGAGCTTCCACATTGTTGCTCATTAAGGACCACTGTAGGCTGTTCTTTTGGACTCCATGCCATCTACCTGCATGAATGTGTTTCCTCAGGATTCCACCTCCTATCCCTACCCCATAATTTAACTCCAGGATAGGGTTCTTTATCTCTGCCTATCCACAGCAACTTCCACATATGAGTTTTAAGAAAATGCCAGGTCATTCTGGTCTCAACATTGCTTTATCTTCTTGACCTTTGCCCTTTTCCTGTTTTCATTTTGGCATTGCTCAACTCTGGATAGCCTCAGTTTTCTTTCTTCTCTGCTTTTGCTCCCGGGCTCCAAAAAGCAAAGCACAATGATTATTTCGGACATGTTTGTGTGCATCTTCAGGTCTTAGCCTCACTTCTACCCTCACGTTTAGCCACTGACTTCACTTTCTGTTTTGATGAGAATGAGATCATTTCATGGAAATGCTCTGCACTTTGCTCCACTGTATTCTTAGTAACCCTGTCCTCTTTTGCTCATTCCCTTTTCTCTTTCTTAGCATGTAGTAGGAATTCAATATATATTTGTTGAGTGAAGAAATAATTCCTTTTGCATCCCAGTCCCTCATACAAATGATAGTGCTTTGTCCTGCTCCTCTTCCCCTACATCCTCTCCTCTGCTTGAAAACATGATTAATTTTCTCTGACTTCCTGTTTTTTTAAAGCCACTCTTTTTTGATTATGCTTAAAGTAGATGGGAAAAGTAAAAAAAAAAAAAAACTATAAAAAAATTAAGTGAAAATTACATACAGAGAAAATTACTAATAACAATTGGGTGTACCATTTTCTATGTTTTTATTTATTCAAGTGAAATCACTCCTATATTTATTTTAAAGCCTTCTTTTTAAGCCTTCAGTTTCTTCTGCTTGCCACAACATTTCTTAACTGACTCACGTGGAGGAAGTCAATTTCTTTAAGATTAAGTTTATGCAGCTATGAAACTAATATTAAAAAACACTAGTATAATTAAATGGTGTAGATTAAAGGCAATATTACATATAAAAATTTGGTACACAGCTTGGCACATAATAACTGCTCAGTAAACATGGAATCTTCTCATTTTTCCCTCTCCTTTCACTTTTAAATTCCTTTAAAAATTTATTTTCTCTCACTACCTTATCTTCATTAACAGTTCATTTCTGACGTACCATTTGACATATCCAAGAGAATATACGTAACACAGATTTAAGTTACCAAACATAATAATAATATAAACATGAGTGAATTCCTAACCATCTTAAGAACTGCAACATTACCAATATCTCCACCAGTTTTTACACTTGAAGCCTTTACATGTGCTATTACCTCCTTCTGGAAAGTTCACCACTCCATTTCCACCTGCAGAAATTCTTTGCATCTTCCCATGTCCAGATTATACAACTGCCTACTCTTTGATATTTTTTCTTGATTGCTGGACTGCATATTACTTTTCTGTTCTCTGATCCTTTACCATGCTTCTTTCATAATATACTGTTTTGCTTTGTAATATAATAATTTGTGTGTAAATATACTCTACTAGATTGTATAAAAGTCTAGGTGATAGAAATTGTGTCATTCATTTTTTTCTGCCTTAAGCATAGCATATTTTCAATAAATATTTATTGTTTGAAAATTAACCTCACAAAAGAATCTATAATATTCTGATGAGAAAGGAAATCATATAGTGGTACCTGGATTTTCGAATGTTTCTGTTGAGGAACATTTCAGTTTACGAACGCCATAAATTTTATGTATTTATGGTATCATTAGATAGTAAAAGTCATGCTAGTTTTAGGGGTTGATTTTAAAGGTCTGAAATAGATTAATCCATTTTGCCTTACTTTCTGTGGGGAAACTGTGCCTCGGTTTCCGAACCTTTTAGAACTCTAACGGTCTTCTGGAACAGATTACATTTGAAAACCGAGGTACTAGTGTACTTCTAAACCCTCAGAAGAAGTCAGGTTTTAACACAAAGAACACAATAATAGGAAGCAGTACCTGATGGGACTGATTTGAAAATTAGAAAGTTTAGACAGCTTCCTATGAGGAGTCATTGTCAGGATATTTAAAGCCCGCTGTGCCAACTCCTGCTTCTATCATCCTGGCTTTCAGATGTCATATTCGTCATATTCTTTAGAGGGGATTCAAATTTCCACCATTAGAACGATTCAGAAGTTTAAGAAATAGCTATAGAAAACTACCATATTATATGTTTATATTAAATTAGGCCACATAGAACATCAATAGGCAATAATACAGCTAGGATATGCCTATACCTACACAGCAGGTTTTTAAGGGACAGGAGAGAAAAAAGATAACATTCTGAGAAAGAGAAATCATGAAAGACCCTAAACTGGTTTTTTTGGAAAGCAAGCAGAATTTGGACACTATTAGGGAGAGGATAGCTGCATGAAGGCCGTGATTCTCACCTTTAGATATGGAGCAAAAATTGAAGAATGGCATAACTACAAGTAAATTGTGGTAAGGTTAAACCTTGGTCTACTTTATAGGGTCCTTTCTTAGCTCAAAAATTTTATAAAATATAAAATACATCCAATTTTTTTCATCTGAAAGTTCTATAAACTCAGATAATGCTTTTAGGAATCTAAGGACTTGAGAAATACATTCTATAAATCATCAGTAGCACCTAAGGAAATGAAATCTGGCACAGTTTAGAATTTAATTGCCAACTTGCTATTTTTATTGCATCAAAATTTTTACTTAGGCACATTCTGGCTCGAAATAAACTAATACCGAATTAGTAACTAATACTGAATCAGCCCTGCTCCTGTAAATATTTATTAAACTGGAAAAATTTTTTCAGGCATTGGACAATAGGGAGTGATTCCCCAGAGAATGGAGAGTTACGAAGTAAGACTCAGGACCCTCCGTTTCTTTCTAGGAACAACTTCCAGATAACAGTAGAGAGAGGGGAGTCTGAGCCGACCACACAGTGGTTGTGCTGAGCTGAGGAGGCAGAGATTAGGGTTTGGGGTGGACATAGTGGCTAGAACCTGTGGTGTGCGTCATTGTAGAGTAGGAAACTTTGCAGAGAAGGGACGATAGGAACATAAGCCAGGATTTTCTGTAAATCTGTGGTTGAGAGGTGGGCTGCCCATGAGCAAGGCAAGATCATCTGAGGTTTATTGGAGAGTATCTACTATGGGGTTGGGAGGAGAAGAGAGAAACTACAGATGCAGCAGTTCTGTGGAAAGGCCAGTGCCAGGGAACATCAGAATTTTGGCTTTGCCAATGTGGAAATATATTACTAATATTTCCTCAACACCCCTGGCATCTAATACAAGAAGAAAGAGTACATCTTAGAAGTAAGGATTATAACCTAGAGGAAGATATATTCTAGACCTTCCCAAACAAAGCTTAAAACAAATGCCAACAAAAACCATAGGGAGAGAGGGTTTGGAGGTTGAGTCCTGCCAAATTAGGAGGATTTGGGAAACACTTGAGTCTTTCCACAGTTCTGTACTAACAAAACAACAAACCAAAGACAACATAAATTCAAGGCTATGAGTAAGAAATATAACTGCATGATAAAACAAGTATTCAAATTCTTCAGAGGATAACAGAATTCATAATCGGTTCTTTCTTTTTTTTAATCCTAATTAAATTTATTGGGGTAACATGGTTTTATGAAATTGTATAAGTCTCAGGTGTACAACTTTATAATATAACATCTGTACACGCCATTGTTTGCTCACCACCCAAAGTCTAGTCTCATTCTTTCACCATATCCCTAATCTCTTTAATGTATTATCTACGACATGAGACCTAAAAGAAACAAGAAAATGTGGTCTATAGACAAGGGAAAAAATGGTACAGAGAGCATTCAAGGAATAATTAATACTAATCTTATGTGAACTCTTTCAGAATATAGAATAGGAGGAAACTTCCAGTTCATTCTATAAGGCCAGAATAACCTGGGTAACAAACCTCACAAACACATTTTTAAAAAAAGACATTACAGACCAATATAGCTTATAAACATACACACAAAAATCTGCAAAATATTATCAATTTAATTAAGCAAATAGGGTTTTCCCAGGAATGTGATGTTGGTTCAACATTTAAAAATCAATCAGTATAATTCACAAAGAAAAAAAATATCATATGATCATCTTAAAAATGCAGAAAATTCATTTGACAAACCTCAACATTCATTCCTGATAAGCCTTCTAGAAAAACCAGGAAAAGAAGACGACTATCTCAATCTGATAAAAAGGGATCTCCAAAAATCTATAAGTAACATCACTTTCAGAGTGGAAGACTGAATGCTTTCTCCCTCAGTTCAGGGATGAGCTGAATATGTTCACTCTCACACTTTCTTCTCAACATTATATTGGAGGATCAGGAGTTTTGGGGGTAGAGAAAAGAAAGAACCACATCAATGGCAGCAATGAATTTACTATCTCCACGGTTCATATAGGAAGAAAATCTAAATTAATTTGAAACGGTTTAGAATAATTTACAAATGAACCGTAAATAGCTACGGGGAGAAGCTATGCATGTTTAACTTCTAAGATTGACGTTAAAAAATGTCCATCTGTAGCACATGACCGGAAATTGGCAGTAAATTTGGGCTAGACAGACTATGATTTCAATCTCATAGGGCAATTCCTCTGTTTCATTTATTAAAATGTTTTATTGATTAAAAAATTAAGCTAAATGAACAGGAATTTTCTTTTTCGCCTTAATTTAAAAACCAGTTTTGAAATTTATTAATTATAATAACTTAGAAAATAGTATAACTTCATAAAAATGGCAATATAGAAGAGAAATTATTTTCCCATAACCTGCTATCCTGATATTAGTATTTTGTTTTCTTCCCAATGCATATTTCTTCTTTAGCTGTATTCATAATATGTATAATACATATGGGTGTGTGCACATGTGTGAATATGTGTGTGTGTGTTCCACTTTTCAACTACATTCTTTCAAAAACAGTTTTCTGTGATATCTCACAGTTTTAAAAACGATGGTTTTTAATGGCTGTGTGTTACCTCACTGGAAATGGAAATTTAACTCCTTAATGTTAGTAGTGGATATCCAGATTGCTTGAATTCATATATAATTGTAACTAATGCCAAAAAGAACCTCTCTATATACACAGATTTGAATATATTTTGTGTCATTTACCTAGGATAGATTCTTAGAAGGGGAATTATTGTGGGAGTTTGTACCAATTTATACCACCAACAAAATGTATGCACTTCTTTTAGTATACCTATACCTTTATTTTCTAATTTAATGGTAGCCCTTTAGAACCTACAGATCCCTCATTCTTCTTTAAGGTTTTATGAGTTCTTCATTCTATTGTAAATTTTCTTTTTCATTATTCAGTTATCAAGGCCTTGTGAAGTAGAACATGATTCTTACTCTGGGTATGCATGCTATTTCAGACCATAAATTCAAGTGTATAAAAATTAACTTTATTTTTCTACAACAGAATTTCACACTACACTTGTTTAACCTCATGGTACAAACGAAATCTTGATCAACTGAAAGTAAACCAAATGAATTCTGGTTTGCAACCCCCACTCCCATAAGTTCAGCTGAGTCTTGAGTTCATTCCACCCTGCTCTCCAAGGTTGCATCTGCAGAGCAGTGTCCAGTCTTCTTGTCCTAAGTACAAGGACAATGCCACCACTGCCTTCCCTTTATTATAAGCATGGATTTGGTAGTTCCTACAGCTTGAATCTTGTCCCCAGAATGCTAAACACAAGTTTCCTCTGCTCTCTGATCTTTCAAACCCATCTCAGGGTCACTCACTAACATCTTATCATCATTTCCAACTGAACTTCTCATCAACCTCATCTAGGGAATTTATCTCTCCTAAGGCAGAAGGGGAAATCTAGCTTAGTAAATAATCTTTTAAATCTTCAGAGTTTCCATAAAGTGTAGAAACTTAGGCAATTTATGCATAATATCATGAAGGACTTTTCCAATCTGCAAAAATATAATATTATCTATGTTTCCCAGACCTGAGAGCACCCTGTGTTATATATCATAAGACCTCAGTTTTTGAACCTCAAAAACAATCAACTTGCTTTGTTCTTTATATTCTATTGGGGTCTCTCCCTTAATCTACCAAGGTGAAATGCTTTTGCCTTCTGGATTGGGGTAGGATGAGAGTGTTGGGAGAAAACACAAGCTAATACTTCCCATTATTAGTCTATTAACCACATTCATTCTTTACCGATGTTCTTCAGAAATCGCCAGCAAACCAATTTCAAAATATTCCCTTTCTATTGGACACTTAGGATAGAAGAAGCTAAGAAGTCTAAGAGGTTGACAAAAAATCTCCAGGTAATTCCTTCTAGTTCTTGCTCCGATTCCATGGTTAGTTTATCTGATATATGATGTGGGTGCTTTTGTTTCTTTGGTGGCTAGGACAGTGCCTGCTACCTAATATATTTTCGATGAACACTTGATAAAGAATTAAATGTTACGAATGCCACCGTGGGCACTATTAGGCAAGTGAAGTCCCCCCATGAAGAAGCAAATCTAAAGTCTATTTGCAGACATGATTTATATTCTAAAGGGCTAAGATTATGGCTATGGAACCTATGTAAAGGTCAAACAGAATAGTGAGATGGAAATACAAATTTGCAACTGACTGGAAGACAGAGCACAACCAAACCTGGTTCTAAACTGTAGTTGTGAGTGGCAAGTACATGCATCCCTTTCTTGTGTGTTGGTGGGTACGGAGGGCAGCTTAAAAGAGTCATGCTAGACCTAACCTATTCTATTCTGTTTTCTGAAACTCTGTGTGCTATTCTGGGATCCACTATATAACTATTCTCACAAATCTGCCACATCCCTTCTGCTATGTTCCTGTAGTTCGTCTGACAATGAAGAATAATGAAGCAACAATTAAGTGAATCTCCTATAATTTCTTGTAAATGCAGTAAAATCTGGAGCAAATGGAAGAAAATTTAGCTAAAAAAATGGAAAGTATGTCATTTTTGAGTTCTTTGGACTGTGTATTATTTTCAAGTCAAGTGGAAATATATTCAACCATTTTTCTTTCTCCTTCGTAAACTTCATTTTTAGATCACATATCATTTGTTACATAAACAGCTACTGGAAAGGTGATTTTTTTGAAGTTAGAAAAGTTTGTTTGCTTTTTTGCTAGTATTAGTTAAATATTCCCTTCCCTATTTTATTAGAAATTTACTCAGAAAACTTTATTTTTGTAGAAGTTTCACAAGTGTTGGCTCAGCCAATGAATATTCATTCACTGACTTAAAAAAAATCTGATCTTTTTACAAAGATTCACAAAAATTATTTAAGTTTATAATTTAGGTCCCTACTCTCACTTCCCTGTCAAATCTTCTCTACTTAAATATGAAGGTACTTTGACATGGCACAATAAAACCAATGTAGTCTGATCATATATATAGTATTTCTAAATTATAAAATACTAAGAAATTTATTTTGTCAAACAATATTTTTCTTAAACTTGAATTTGTATTAAACACATTTGTTTCTTTCGTTTCATACAAACTGAATGATTCTACATTAAAATAGATATAAAATCTTACTCAAAATACGAGGTTGGACAATTAAGTTCATGAACTCATTGTAGAAAAAGTGCTACATACCTCATTGCTGAGTATCACCAGGGTCACCTTCAAAGTACTCCCCTTGGGAAGCTATGCACTGACACCAGCGTCTAGTCCATCCTTCAAAGCAATTTTGGAATTCTTTCTCTGGAATGGCCATCAGAACTGTCGTTATAATGCACTTGCTGTCCTGAATGTCATCAAAATGTCTTCCTTTCAATATTTCCTTTATCTTCCAGTAAAAAAAGAAGTCATCGGGGGCCAGATAAGGTGAGTAGGGAGGCTGTTCCAATACAGTTATTTGTTTACTGACTAAAAACTCCCTCACAGACAGTGCCATGTGAGCTGGTGCATTGTTGTGATGTAAGAGCCATGAATTGTTGGTGAAAAGTTCATGTTGTCTAACTTTTTCATGCAGCCTTTTCAGCACTTGCAAATAGTAAACTTGGTTAGGTGTTTGTCCAGTTGGAACAAATTCATAATGAATAACCACTCTGATATCAAAAAGGTTAGCAACATCATTGCAACAAGTTTGTGAACCTGTCAGACCTCATATATAATTTTAAGAAGATATAGTCAGTTTACTATAAATTGGAAAGTATATAGATTTAACTTATGTAGTTGTCTACATCCTTTATCAAGTAATATACTACATCTAATGTTAAATTTTTTACATCAGCAAGAAGGAAGTCAACTTCAAGGAAAATATAATCTCTAAAAAGCAGAAAGAAAGATGAGTAATATTCTTGGTGAATCACCAGACATTTTATCCTGACTTCAGAAATGACCTTGTTTTTATAATTTAAAGTTAGTTTTTCAAGTAAATTTTCAAGTGAATATATTTAAATTAAAAACTAAGAACAAAAACAAACCAAAAATTGAGTTTAATCTTTATCTCCTGCAGTCATTGATGTAGGCCATGGTTGAAAAAAAATTTATAAGAAGACTGCTTAATTTTACCAATATAGATACTGCTGTAATGTTATCAGTATTGATAAAAACAGTCTGATGTAATAACTGTTATGATTCTAATCAAATTACATACTTCTGTGCAATTGAATATGGCCATAAATTTGGGTATTTCAGCTAATATACAATAATAAATTTCTTTCCGGAACTGTGCTTCTGTCTATTGTCCTTTTTCTTGATTTTGATCTCTATGCTTTATAGGGAAATGTTTGGGATTTGAGTGAGAAAGCAATTTGGAGGAGATATTTGAATTTCAGTTTCTCATTTCTTGATTACTATGCTTGGTAGGATGCTGGTTACCTTACTTTTCATCTCTGCTTTCTGGTTTAGAAGACCAAAGTCTGTTTTTGTCATTGGCCTTTTATCTTCTTTGGTTAATTTAATTTTAACAATATCTACAATTCCTCATATATCAATAAGTAAGCCTTGTCATCTGTTAGTCTCTTGTCTGCTTCTGACTTTTGGTACTTGATGTAGTTGAAACATTTCCCATGGGCTATTCACTCATCTGTTCAATTTTTGCTGTTTTCATCATCTTTATGACAATTTCAGTCTGATTAATGAATATTAACCTAATCTAATATTTTCCACATGTCCCTGGCCACTTATTTACTTCACTTAAAAATAAATTTATATGCTCTTTGCATCTACTGGACTTTGCTCTACTGACATTAAGAAAGGACTTCCTGTACATAAAAGTTGGTAAAAAAATAATCATTAAATGGATACATTGGTACATACTTATCAATAAACACAATTCAGTTGACCTCTCTCTCCTTTTGTTTCTTTTCTTTTCTTTTTTCTAAAGTTTAACAGTGTTTTCTAGTGCCTTTGGGGTCTGAATTTGGCTTTTGTTGAGTAGGGTTCACGCACATGAGTGGGATACTTGTAAGATCTTGATATGGAAGTTCCTCCTCGTGTGAGTACCCAGCCTTCGACCTCTTTGACTTAAGGCCTTTTGCTTTTATAATTTCATACCCTCTTACACCATTTTTCTAGAGTATGTAGGCTAACTGTAAATTTCATTCAGTTTTGATTTATTCACTAAATATTTATTGAGTGCCTCCTGTGAGCTGGACTCTATGAAAGATTCTTGGGAAACAATAGAGAGAACAATACTGACATCCTCCCTTTCTGCAGGCCAGGGGACTTGTGGTCTGGTCAAAAAGGGTTGTGAATCAAGTGATGGAAGGGAACTGTGAAAGCAGGAGTGCTCTGTGTCTATTTTTTTCACTGCTATATACCTGGTACACAGAAGGGTATAAGGCAGCTACTTAATTGCTGCTCATTACATGTTTGTCAAACGGATAAAGAAAAAGATGAATAGGGTTATATTAGAACACATTTAAAGAAAAACAAGAGAGAAAGAGAAAGGCTTCAAGTGACACGTGAGCTGAGATCTGAAATATAGATAGGGTATGGTGGAGGTGGGGAAGAAGAGTGTCCCAAGCAGAGGGGATAGCACAGGCCCTGTGGCTGGAAGAGGTCTTCAACTGAATGGTGACTTCTACGAGATTAGATAATTAGGTTTGCGAACTCATTCTAGAAAACGTGCTAGATACCTCATTGCTGAATATCACTATGGTCACCTTCGAAGTACTCCCCTTGGGAAGCTATGCACCGATGCCAATGCCTAGTCCACCCTTCAAAGCAATTTTGGAACTCTTTTTCTGGAATGGCCATCAGAAATGTTATAATACACTTGCTGTCCTGAATGTCATTAAAATTTCTTCCTTTCAATATTTCCTTTATTTTCAGGTAAAGAAAGAAATCATTGGGGGCCAGATCAGGTGAGCAGGGAGGGTGTCCCAATACAGTTATTTGTTTACTGGCTAAAAACTCCCTCACAGACAGTGCCATGTGAGCTGGTGCACCGTTGTGATGCCAGAGCCATGAATTGTTGGTGAAAAGCTCAGATCATCTTTTTCACGCAGCCTTTTCAGCACTTCCAAAGAATAAACTTGGTTCGATGTTTGTCCAGTTAGCACAAATTCATAATGAATAATCCCTCTGATATCAAAAAAGTTTAGCAACATCGGTTCAAAAGTTCGCGAACTTACTTGTCACACCTCGTATGGTTTGGCTGCAAGGAGTTGGGGTGAGAGGGTTCTTGATGAGGCTGTAGAGACTGACAGGGTCAGACCTCACTGACTGTAAGTAGGAATTTAATTTTTATCCTAAAAGCAATGAGAATAAGATGAAGGCTCCATTTCCTTTAGAAATTCAACAATCTGGCTGCCAGTTATTGGGATATGATATATTGTTTATTTACTTACTAACTTATTCACATTTGCTAAAGAGTTTGAGGACTGGTACATACTGTGAATACTTCAGCTTATAGATAATGTTCTCAATTTTCAAATATTTGAAAACAGATATTGTAATAAAAGGTACTCATAAAAGAGAGTAGAATCTAAAGGCTTCTACTCTTAATGTGATTTTCCTTTCAGTCTGCCATAAATTATATTTATTAGCATCTAATAGAAAAATAAAAGACATCTGAATTCTTCTGCTATGGGCTGAATGTTTGTGTCCTCCCAAAGTTCATATGTTGAAATCCTAACCCCCAAAGGTGATGCTATTAGGAGGTGGGGCCTTTGAGAGGTGGTTAGATCATGTGGGTGGAGCCCTCATGATGGGATTAGTGGCCTTATAAGAAGAGACAGGCGAGAGCTTGCTTCCTTTCTCTTTGCTCTCTGCTGTGTGAGGATACAATGAGAACATAGCCATTTGCAAATCAGGAAGACTGCTCTCACTGAGCATCAAATTGTTCAGCACCTTGATTTTGGATTTCTGAGCCTCCAGAACTGTGAGAAGTAAATTTCTCTTGTTTAAGCCACCAGTCTATGGCAATTTGTTATAGCAGCCATATAGAACCGAATAAATCAGCCCTTTCCACATATCTTAAAAATTACCATATACGGAGGGTGCCAAAAAAATGCGTACACATTTTAAGAAAGGAAAATCTATACTAAAATTACTCTGATGGTAACCACTTTGTACACCTCTTGTAATTGCAGAAATCAAATGTGATTTGTATTCACCTTTTGTTATCAGTATATATTGAGTACTACAATTTTAATACAGTTTTTCCTTTCTTAAAGTGTGTATACTGTTTTTTGGTACCTTCTGTATATCACATGTAGAGGGACTCATTTACAATGATATGTAAACATTTTTGGAATGCTGCAAATTCTGGAATGGGAAGAGAACTTCATTTTTCAGATCCCATTTTTTGCTTCTATCATCATTCCAGGAACCCGGCTGGAAACATGACCAACCTCGCAGGTGACTGCTGCTATCACAGCGCTCCCAAATCTGCTTTGACACAGCCTATTTATGTGCTCCCACTGTGCCTGTGTGGTCCTCCTCACATCTCTTGGCCAACTCTGTCTCTTTCCTCCAGGCAATCCCCAACTGCATTGGAAGTTCTCCTCTAAAATGTCCCTACCCACTCAAAGCGATTAAAGTGGTGGATTCCTCTTTCTTTCCTGCCCTTCATACTTATAGGCTCCTGGAGGACGAGAAGCCCAGACTGCCGTTCTGTCACTTAACTCTGCGACTGGGATAAGTTTTACAACCTTTTCTAGCCTCCATTTCATTATCTATAAAATAATAACAAAAAGGTTACTAGACTTGTCGTGATGATCACTTTGTAAGGTACATGGATGTCACATTATTGTGTCATACTCCTGAAACTAATACAAGATTACTTTCAGAAACTAATTAGAAACTAATAAAAAATGCTTCTGTAGAACATCTATATGCCAGCCATAGTGTCTGTTTCTCATCCTTACCAGCTAGGTGCTAATATCGTTTCTGTTTTTACCAGCTAGATGCTGATATTGTTTCTATTTTTAAGATGGGAAAACTGACATACTGAGAGGTGAATTCAACTGCCCAAGGCTATACAGCTAATAAGTGGTAGACGTCAGCAAGGGAGCTGGCAATAAGGTCTCACTGACTCCAGCAGTTCTGTGGCATATATATTAGCTATCATGTGGTCATAAGAACCTTTCATCATTGATTTCTGTGAGAGTTAAGTGAGAACATTTTTGTGATAAGCTGAACACAGAGCCAGGCACATAATCAATTCTCAATAACTATTATTATTTAAAAATTTTAAATTATAGTTGGCATATAGTATTATATTAGTTTCAACTGTACAGCATAGTGATTTGACATTTGTATACCTTAGGATGTGATCCCATAAGTTTAGTAACCATCTGTCATCGTACAAAGTTATGATATTACTAACTATATTTCCAGTGCTGCAAATTACTTCCCCATGGCTTATTGACTTTATAACTGGAAGTTTGTCCCTTTTATTTCCCTTCACCTTTTTTACCCACCCCTCTACCTCCTTCCCCTCTGGCAACCATCAGTTTGTTCTCTGTATTTCTAAGTCTGTTTCTGTTTGATCTTATATTATTTAAATTTCAATTAAATTTAATTTCTCCTAAATTCAGATGAAAAAAATAAAGAATTTATAAAAAGTTTGTGTCTGATCTGAGGCTTTTGTTCCTGTTTCAGTCTTTTAAACTTAACACAATAAATGTCCAGAATTACTGTTTTTGTCTTGTTTTGCTGCACAACCTTGTACCATTTCTATGACTGGAAACTACATTCTGTGTAAACTTAAGTTTCCTTTTGAATGGATTACAACAAGTGGAACTGACTTTTCCAATTACCTACTCAATTGACCTGGTACAAAGAAGGTTAAAGTTCCCACCTAATATATGATCATTAAAGCTTTTCAAGTAGCTTTTCAGACAAGGCAGTCTGGGAAAACCCTGAGACAACATCATTTTTGGTGCCAGACTGATAAAGCATTTAGCATTTGTCAGTTACAGGAGAAAGACACGATGATATATTAATTAGATGTAATACCTCTCTTTGGACAAAATGGAAAGAATTTCCTTCTTTAAAAAAAAAACATGTTAGATAATAAAAGGTAAATATAGGGTGGCTTAGATAATATAAATGATATAAATGATACCCAAGCTTTGAAATATTTGGGAAACATACATTGAACATTATTTTTTATCACCACATTGTTAATTTCATAGTTGATAATTTTACTGAGAATGATTTCCAATGTTAAGGTAAATTAAGAAAAGAAGCTTTGGGGAAAAAACATCACTTTTCTGGAAAATAAACTCTCAGCTGCCACACGCCTCTTGGACTTTGTAAACACTTTTTTTTTTTTTTTTTTGCCAATTTCCGAAATGTCGCAAAAACAAACAGTGAGTAAATCCAATAATTGTCCTCCAAGATTTTAGTCTTAGTTGAAATCAATCATGTAGGCTATTTATCTCCTCTTTTTCATTCCCTCCCCCACCAGCAGACCGGTGTAGGCTTGTACTAGAATGGCGTTCATCCACATGTGTTTCAGTTTGGGGAATCCTTAACCATAATTGATGAAGGATTATTTTTCTTTTTCTTTAAGAACTGATAGACAGCATGCTTTAGGAATTGGGGACCACAACGGCTTATGTGAAAAGGACTCTAAATTCCATCTTTGAAATATTTTACAAATTTTTAGAATATTGAGTTCTATGTATCAGTATTCAGAGAGGAAAAAATGTTAGCTTTGCATGTTTCAGATAAGCATGTTACTATAATATTCTAGCACACCAATTCATTTTTATCATATTTAGAGAACTAGCTACTTATTGTACAAATAAATTATATTAGATCATATTATATTGTATTATATTATATTAGATTTTTGTATTATAATATTTATATGTAAACACTTACAAAGGTTTTGTATTCTTATTTACTTACAGTTTGGTGTAAACCAAATTAAATTTGGTTTCTTAATTTGTTTCCTTTTATGGAAATAAAGAAGAAATTTGTTTTTGTTTGTGTGCCTAGTTTTTGCTAAAGTGCATCTGATTTCGGTATATATTGATGGTGGAAACTTAGATTTAATTACAACAATCCAAAGTAGGTATTGCTAATCTCTCTCTCCTTCACTTTTGCTCTGGGGGGGGGGCGGGCTCTCTCTCTCTCTCTCTTCCTCTTTCTCTCTCTCTCTCTCAGAAACTGAGGCATAGAGCATTTAGGAAAACATCTAAGAGCACATGTCTAGAACTGGTAGATTCAAGAAAAAAAAACATGTTGACCTGAAATAAATAGACAGCCAGACATTTTACCCACCAAATAGGTTAATTTGAGAAAAATAAACAATGGCAGTTTGGCACATGTGGTCTAAGGGTGAGCCACAGATCTTCCAAGAAACAAAGGAGAGGAATGCTTTTTTACAGAATTGGGAGGAGCTGTTGTAAACTAAGAGTCCACTGAAGGAAACTGAAAGTTTGGAGTATAGTGACTTTTCACTGGCTGAGTTATGGCAGTTTCCCATTGGCTGGGCTGTTACTGGGCAAGAGGGAATCTTTTCTCCCCCCTGCAGAGGTAGTTAAGTAGTATCACTTCCTGTGGGAGATGCTAGGTATGTCTCTTCCTGTTGGGGCCAGTAGTGTGAGTTGAGTGACGTGTGTGAGAGTTCTCTCTTCCAGCTCCCTGACTCTATTCTAAATGAGGTTCTGCTTATTAATTCCCATAAATCCAAATTTTCTACCTTTCTTTGATTAGTGCTCTGCTTTAATCATAATCTAAATAATTTGAATTCATGAAAAAAATACAGATCATGGCTTTTTTTTTGTATTTTAAAGTCTTCATTTAAAGCACATCATTTTTGGTGCCTCTGTCAGTTGCAGGAGGCTGATTCATGCTCATATATTAATTAGACATAATATTTAATTATATCACAGGAGATATCATTATTTTCCTTCATTTTGAAAGGCAAAAATCTCTCTTTTTGATCTTTTTGAAATAGGGCTTGGAAATGAGGAGCAAAATACCTTAGAACACTGTCTTCAACTTTCATTACATTTTGCTGACCTCAAGGTATTGCATGTCACACTACTATGAAATGTTTCATGAAAAACAATCTCATAATCTGTACGTGTTAATGTCAGCTTTGTGTTCATTTGTTAGCATTATAGAGTGCAAATACTTGGAGGAACTGTCTATGTGTTAAAGTAGCTGTGAGTCATGAATCCTCCTAACTCTTGGTCTAATCTGGACTTGTCTTATCGTAAACCAGTGGGGAGCAGAGATTGTGAAGCCCCTCCCACGTACATTTAGATAGACAGGGCCAGCTCTCTTGACGCTGCTGATACACCAGATAAGTGGTGAGGGTGAAAGCTTGTGGCTAAACTGTGCTTTCTGGGGAAAAACACTGTAATGCGTTACACCCAACATCTATTTGCAGTGACGTCAAGCTACTCAGCTTGGGTTATCATCTCAGCTTGGGTTATCAACTCCTTGCTAGTACAGCTTAGATATGGACAAGAGACTTAATCACATTATATCCTTATACTAATATGAATATTTAAATTCTAATTCTCCGAATACTTAAAAGGAATTCTGAGGCAAATGAAATGACTTGGGACCTTATCTTTAATGCCACAATGAATGACATTTCCAACTGTTTCATTATTAAAAGTTGACACCCAGCCTTAGCATCAGACTTTGGAAACTGTTACCCCAAAATGTTAAATTATTAGCTCTTTGTAAATTATGCTGAAATTGATCTTTAGCTTTACTGTATATGTTGACCATGTTTTTCTTTTGCCAATTGGAGGAGACACAAGAGCTTAGGATAGACTCATGCACAGGTTTTATAGGATGTCAGACAAAATGATTTTTTATTGAGGAAGGGTCAAACAAGTTGTGTTTTTTGTTGTGTCACACTATACAATATGAGACCCATGTTATAAAAATTCAGGGCTTCCACAAGAAGGCAAAGGGTAAGAATGGTGATTTAAGACTACATTATCCTGTTTCTAATTCCTTTTCTTTCTTCCTGCGGAAATGTAATTGCAGAAGCTGGGAGAAGGGATTGGAGCGTGGGCTTCTATATCTGCCTTGAAGAGAGTCGTAAAATCTGTTTTATGAGTCTCTCTCTAGCCTCGCTCTACTTTTCCAAATTAAAGGAGACAATATGACAATCTCACCAAGCTCTGATCTTACATCTTAATTTGCAAACTCACCAGCAATATCAGTATCTGGTTTAAGTGGCTCAGAGAAAACAGTGTTGAAATTAATGGCTTGTCTATTGAAATTCAGTAAAACGTCCTCTGTATTGAAGCTGAAGTCAATTTTTTTTATTAGAACCCCTTAATCACAAAAATAATTATTTTTAAAATTGATGTACTCTCTATATCAATTTCTTAGTTTTGACATTATACCATGGTAATACCAGATGTGGGTAAAAGGAAGAAAGGAAGAACTGGGTAAAAGGAATCTGTACTATCTTTACAACTTTTCTGTATATCTAAAATTATTCTATGATAAATTGATGTACCCATTACAAAGCTATTATACTTGTCCTGATACATTTGTGATGTGACAGCCTAAAAACTGGGAAGCAAATTTGAAGCGCCGTGGTTCTACTTCAGATTTAACTGAGAGTTTTCATGGTATAGGATGTTGCCCATTTTCATGATTTTAAGAACTTAGGGCATTTTGTTTCTTAGCCTATGTCGTGTATAGGACATGTGAACTTGTCTGAAGCATTTTCTCCAACTGTTTGTTTATAGTCAAGCCAAACAGAGCCTTCACATCTTATGTGAGGTCCCTTCACCTGCACAGGCTTTGTAGGAGAGCTGAAACTGAACCTCGACCGACAGTGTCTCTTGATCATGGCTTCAAAGGACCACCCACTTCTGGGGGTGAGAGGCTAATTCAGACTCCCTGTCAGACCCACTTTAGACCTTAGGAAAACAGCATTTCATTTAAGCTTTCCCAAACTGGACAGAGCTCGTTAGGAGCTATGGTTCTAGCATTTGGAACAGAGTAAAGATCAAACCTTAGTACTTTTTAAACAGAAGAGAGATTAGAATTTACATTTTATCTTATTGGGGGGAAAAAGTTTCAGTGAGAAAAATAAAACGTGTGTGAGCTTTACAACGATTCTATGTGATGCCACTGGAGAGAATTATCCGGAGAGAAACATAGGATCTTTTGATATATAAATCTGTATACAGTGCTTCTGGAATCTAAATCTGTTCCTTTGCTGCAAACATTACTAATAAAAACTGAAAAATGCTTTAACCTGAAAAAAGAAAATAAATTCACTGACACTACTTTGCACATCACAGTTGAGTCACAAACAAAACTTTAAATAAATTAGGAAATAATGTGGTAATTGGGCCTCTTGTCCTACATAATACACTAGTTGGCATTCATTATGGGTTTGCTATCTTCTAAGAGTATTAAATCATTGTAAAAAAACATTGCCAAGAAAACCTCTTCATTTCCTTTTAGTGACTTCTTACTGCCCTCAGTGGAAGTTTAATAGAAAAGGAAGGACATGATGTAGTTTTAATGACAGGAAACCCATGGCCTTCCAAATGAATAAATTCCATCACTGGCTGCCACAAAGTGTGCTAATTATTTCCTTTGATAAATTAAAAGCTGTAAAAGTCTAAAGTATATAAGCATGTGGTTTACAGTTATAATCAACCTGTCTGTATTACTGAAAGTTCATATTATCCTCATTATTTAATAAGCATTACATTTATTATTTTTTACTCAAGAAAATTGTATTGAAAACATGTGTTAAACTTTTACTGATTTGACAGATGATTAAATAAACTAACCAATCTTCATGTTTCTGATATGCAGGATCCTAAAATCAAGTATTAATCTATTCTCCTAATATAAACCTTGAGGATGAACATAGTTTATATTTATGAAAAGATGAAACAAACAAAATCAGTAAGAGCCAATCATGTTCAAAATATATAGAGAAATTAGAATATTATACTTAATTTATTATTTTAAGTATCAGCTAAATCATTTGGGTGGGAGTGAAAAAAAGAGTAATTCCTTCATTCCACAAAGTTTGTTATGTCCCTCTGTATGCTCTATAATAATTAATTTATTAATTCCACAAATATTTATTTAACATGTACTATATATTCTGGGAGTACAGTGGTAAGCAATATAGAATCCCATCTGTCTTAATGGAACTTGCCGTATAGTGGGAGAGCTATTAATGTAGTGATAATACAACTGTAAACCTGGAAAAGTGATAAGGAGGTTTGTGGTTTGCTGAGAGCCTACTGACCACAGGGAGAACTGTTCATGTTATAGAGGTTAGACTTTCCTGGTGAAAGGGGGATCTAATTGAAATATGAACAATGAGTTGAAGAAGACAAGGAGAATTCCAGGCAGAGGTATGGCATATAAGAAGGCTTTGTAATGGGACTGAAAGAAGGCTCAGATAATATTAGGGAAGTAATTGAGATGAGTCAGACTCTAGTTCACCCATCTAGCATCTTTGGGCACCCTTTCCCCAAGGTGGTGCAGCCTACACCAGGTCACATGGGTAGTTGAGTGGATGCATGCTGAACACCCAAATGCAGGGCATGACCTACACAACTTGTATGGCAGCCCTGGGGAAGGAGGGTGAGATAATGTGATGGTAGGGAAGTAGGCGGAGGTGAAGTGATGCAAGATGATTGAATGTGTTCCCCCAAATTCCTATGTTGAAACTTAATTCTTATTTGTGATGATGGTATTAGAAGGTGGGGCCATTGGGAAGTGATTGGGTCATGAGGATGGAGCTCTCATGAATAGGATTAGTGTTCTTATAAAAGATATCCCGGAGAGCTATCTTGCCTCTTCCACTCTGTGAGAACACAGTGAGAAGAGAAGATAGTCTATCTATGAACTAGGAAGTTGGCATTCATTGGACAATGAATCTGCCAGTGCCTTGATCTAGCCTCTAGAACTATGAGGATAATTCTCTGTTGTTTGTAAACCACCAAGTCTATAGTGCTCGATTATAGCGGTCTAAACAAAAAGCCTTGCCACTTTGTAGCAAATAAAAGAGGATGGCTTCTACTAACCTTATTTATATTAAATGAACCAATTTTACAACTTTGATTTTGCATAAGATTTCTCAAGTTCTAACTCTAAGTAGTATTTCAACTAAGGAGAATAAAACATCTTGCTACACTCATTTTGGTTTTTGCTTTGTCTTGTCTTTGCATTCAAGAATGGCACCTGTTGTGTTCTCAACCATTTATTCTAACCCTATTTATACTGGCTAAAAGAAAGGACATTTAATGTATTTTAGCAGACTTGTGTTAAGTTAAATCAAAGCTTCATAATACCTGACATAAAGGTACTGTGGTTCTGCTAGAATTTAAAAGATATTATAATACCGTCGTACAGAAGATCTGTGAGTAAATAGCTGATGGTTTCCTAAGTTCGTTCATCCCCCCCTTTTTTTTAATTCTTAAAAGTCCACTTTTACTAGGAACTGTTGGAAAAGTGAGAAGACCCAAAGAATGAGTTCTAGGTCCTGCCCTCAAGGTCCTGTCCTCAAACTCATGTTGGGGAGATGGTCACCTAAACAGGTAATTAAAAGACGGGGATTTATGAGTAATAGAACTCTGACAGAGAATCTTAACTCAGAGGGTGAGGAAGTCACTCTGGGCAGAGACTGTAAGCAGCTACCTGACAAAAAGTGGGAGAAGAGACTTTCAGACCAAGAGGGCAACAGGAACAAAAGTAGGGGATGAGAAAAGTGTGTTGCTGGAGGGTAAACATCAGGAAGAGACAAGGTGATAGAGGGGCCAGGTCAATGATGTTAAGGAGCAGTGCGGACGTAATGTTGTTGGACACGGGGAGCCACTGAAGCATCTTCCTTCTTCTCTTGGGATCCATCCAAGGAATCCGTATCTCAGTTTAATGCTTCAAATAAACACAGTTCTTTACAACTGTGCTATGAATCCAGTAGGTGTTTTATAAGGGTTTTTCAGAATGACACAATCTGGAATATGGTGGAATGAGTGTTTAGTAACTCAGTTTAGTAGTTCAGATTTGCATTTTAGATATATCCCTAGGATATCTGGATAGAAGAAAAATTTGAGAGGGTCCCAACTCTAAACACACACACCCATTAGGAAACGATTGCAATTGTTCAGGTCAGAGACAATTAGAAACTCAATTAAGATTCACAGTGCTGAGGGAGAGAAGACTTAAGAGGAATTTAGGAGATAATAAAAAACCAGGTTCATGCTTAATGCTTAGGGGAATGTTTGGAATAAGATGTGAGAAAAAAATCAAGGATGATTCCTAGGCTTCTACCTTGGGTAACAGAATAGAGGGGTGTGGAAAATCAGAAAAGATAAAGACATTGAAATTACCAAAAAATTCATATATTGAATTGGGCAAAACAGGTGCACAAGAAATTTTGACACATGTAGATTTGGTTATTATCCACATATTATGGCATTTACTGACACATAATTGTCCATGACACTACTAAGAAGAAGTCTTTCTTTGGCAGGATGATACTATTCTAACAATGCTTAAAATGGGCGACTTCTTGGTATTGTCCAAAACAAACTCTTTCTGTGGCAGATTTAGTGCATTTTCTCTTATTCTATCCATACATTCTTTCCTGTCATTTCAGATGCTTATTAATCACAACACCTAACCTCCACATCTCTGTTTTCCTTTCTCAGTTCTAAGTAAACCTAATCCTTTTAACTTCTACTCAGAGATGTTATTTTGCAAACTATGAATCATTCTGCTTCTTCTCTTGGGATCCCATCCAGGGAGTCCATTTCTCATTTTTAAGGCCTTAGATCAGACACATTTTTCTACATTTTTATGCCTTGTATCCAGTAGGTGTTTGATAAGTCTTTTCAAAATGATAAAATCCTGGGGATGGTGGGAAGACTGTCTAGTAACTCCCACATGCCAGAATCCTATTTATTCCAGTTTATTATCAACGCATTTTTAAACATTAACATGGCATTGATGACTCATATATAATTCTCTATAATCCTGTCTTTTGTTTATGCTGTATTTCCCTGTAACCAGGTCTTTATCATCATTTCTGTATAGTTTTTTCCCCCTCTTGTCCTGATTAAGTTTTTATTCTCATTATTTCTGTTTATTTTTCAAGGTCATTTAAAATTGTAATGCTCTTCTCCAAGTTGCTAAGCTTCCCACTCAACTTGGTGCCACTAGTAATTTAATGAGCATCTCCCAAATTCATCTGTCCCATTAAAGATGTTATGAAATATTTCTGGCCCCGGGTGATTCCTTTGAACAAACATTTATGTCCTCTAAGCTGATATTGCATTGTTGATAACTGACTTTTCTTGAATATTTTTTTAACAAGCTTGTGCTCAAAAGAACTTAAATAACAAAAGAACTTAAATAACAGCTAATAAAATAATATGCAGTAGCCCCCCCCTTATCCATGGGGGATATGTCCCAAGACCCCCAGTGGATGCCTGAAACCATGGATAGTACCGAACCCAAATATACTATGTTTTTTCTACACATATACTTATAAAGTTTAATTTATAAATTAGGCACTGTAAAAGATTAAAAACAATAATTAGTAATAAAATGGAACAATTTTAACAATATTCTCTCTCTCTTTCTCTCTCTCCCGGTAACTGATCTTATAACCAAGATGGCTACTAAGTGACTAATGAGAGGGTAGCATACACAGTGTGGATATGCTGGACAAAGGTAATAATTCATGTCCCAGAGCGGGACCTCAAGATATTTCATCATGCTACTCAGAATACCATGCAATTTAAAAGTTATGAATTGTTTATTTCTGGAATTTTCCATTTAATATTTTCCAACTGTGTTTGACTGAAGGTAACTGAAATTACAGAAAGTGAAATCATGGGTAAGGGAGACTGCTGCATGTTTGTATAAGATTATACATTACAGAACTTTTCTTCTGTGGATCACTTAATTTGATGCTTAAATAACCCTGTGAGACAGGATGAAGAGAAGTTATGTTTATTTCTATTTCAAAAGCGTGGAAGCTGAGGCCCAGGTTAAGTGACTTGAATAAGTTCACTCAGCTAGCAACGAGTAGAAGCAGCTCTTAAGTGCACAATTTCTGACTTCAATGACCATGTTCTTGCTACTCTATCATAACTGAACCACTCTGTTTTTATATTAATATATGACTTAAACTAAATTAAGAACCTTAAAATTCTGAAAGCTCTATGCCTGCACTGATCTTCCCATTCTTTTAATACCTAAGGCATAATTGGTCTGCACAATACAATCCAATTCAACATGTACTAATGGTTTCTGAAGTACCCAAGGTACTGACCTAACCAATGAAGTGTACATATAATAACTGTGACACTGTTCCTGACGCAGGTGCTACTTTAACAGATATCGGGGCTAAACAGTCTACTGTGCCACCAAGAGCCACAGGATAGAGAAAAATTATAGCATGCGAATCCAGCAACTATTTATGGTGTGGTTTGAATCTCTTCTGTTTATTGTTTTAAGAAAAATGGCTCCTCTCTGAGGATAGAATCTAGGTAGTCTACATTTGCATCCTCACCCATACGTACCAAGTTCTGGGCAAATAATATGGATTTTTAAAGTATTAGGTTGGTGCAAAAGCAATTGCAATTATTTTAAACCTTTTAAACCGCAATTACTTTTGCACCAACCTAATACTATTTGACTTATTACCTTTGCTGGTTGGAGTCCATGTTACAGAATTTCTACTCTGTGCCCAGTTCTACACTCAGTATAATGTGGAATGCATAACTTTGTGCCTTGCAAAGGGAACGCTAATGAACAGGGCATATTTGGTAGACACTCCTCGACAAGACTGGGCTCTTGACACTCTTAATTAGAGTTCAGGCATTGAGATGAGGAGGAAGAAGAAATATACTTGGAAAGATCAAGTTGAAAGGTCCGTATTACAGAAGACCTGAACATCAAGCAAAAAAGCTAGACTTGATGTGGTAAACAGGAAATATTATTTCAGTATCAAATAAATCCATTACCAAGGATGAGAAGAATTGTTGATTACATCATTCATTGTTTGTATTACATGTTAATGTAAGCATTCCTGTTCATATTATTTGAGAAATAATACAATGAAGAAAGAAGCTCTTATCTCTTTGAAGTAAAATATTTGTTTTCCTTAGTGTTACTTTTGGCCACTTATTGAGACACGCTTTATCTAGCACATTAATAGCATCTTTCTCTTTTATTCCCCCTCAAATCTCAGTCCTAGTCCTTTCGCTTCTCTCTCCACACAATTTTCCCTTCTAGAGTTAACAAACTATTTCAGCCATCACTTGTGTTTGCAAATGGTTATTAAAACCATCGTGTTTTTAGTCCAAATGATTTAAGTTCTAATAATACTACTTATTTTGTCTTCTAATCACTTGATTTATTCATTCATTTGACATGCAGATAGAGGGCAAATTACATGGATGGAATCTGGGTTGTGAGATAATGTAAATAATAAAAAGAGATAGTTGAGCATCCTGAGAAGTTTCCAAGCTGGTATCACACATTACAAGTGTGATACATCTTAGGTGTTTTTGTATATCCTCCAACATAAGAACAAAACTGTAGCATATTGTTTACTGCATAAAGTAAAATATAATTTAAAATATTTAAACATCTCATTACTGTATTCATGATGTTAGACAATTAGAATTACTTTTCTCATGATATTGAACAAAGCCATTCATGTGGATGCAGAGGGACTAAGTGGCAAGTTCATTGTTCTTAATATTTTTCTTGTTTTAAAGATTCTGCTTCCACAACTTACAAATGACCACATGCCGTTGAACCTTTGTTATCATTAAGTATAGCCAAACCTATCAAGGTTAAATTTGAGAATGCTGAGGATTACTGAAGTGAGAAATAAAGTTATATTTGTAGAAATTGGCCCAATTATAAAGGGCGCTGAAATGTAGTCTACAGAATTTGGATCTGATGGGTTAAGTAATTGGGAGTTACTGTTTGGGCAGGCATAGAACATAATCAGTGTGTCTGGGAATTGCAGGCTAAATGTTATTAAAGTTACAGGTTAGAGTCAGGGAGAGGAAGAAGAAGACTATCACAGTGGTTCAAGTATGATGTCATCAGCCTAGCTTCTAGAATGGTAGCAATGAAAACAGAAGTGCAAAGATGAAAGCGTTTCAGTGCTGGCCCTTCAGGGGCTTATAGTCCAGTGGGAGAGAGAGACATTGAAACAGATTAGTACAACAACAAAGGAGGTGATAAATCAGAGATATGAACCAGGGCCTATAGGGGCACAGAGGACAACCAAGCCTGGAATAAGGCGCTTACAGAGTATAAAAGCAGGGCATGGTGCAGATATGGGAGGGAGAACATTCTGAGCAGAAGATGCTAATGTACACGAGGCTAGAGCCAGAGCGTGATAGGGCAAGTGCTTCCTAGTACCTTGTTCTATAAATCAAGCCATTTCAAATATTAAAGTGATGTGCTTCTATTTGTAATTTTAAATGATCACACTGGAAGTAATTTGGAATATAGATGGAGCAAAGAATCAGCATGTCTAGAGGTAAGTAGACCCATGTGGAGTGAATAGCCTATGTTGTTGTTTGGATTAAATTAATGTTGTTTCACAAAGAGCTCTGAGAATAGTCTCTGATTTATAGTAAGCTCTTAGTGAATGTAGCTTCTAGAATTACTACTACTAGCATTATTATTATGTGTATTATTGCAATAGTCCTGGAGAGATATGAGAAATGACTAGAATATACACCAGGGGTGAAGAAAAAAGGCCAGATTCTCAAAATAGTGGGGAAGGTGTTTAGATGACAGGGTAACATAGAGGAAGAGGTTTAGGATGTGCTTTGAGACTTTGAATCATGGCCATCAATAGATTGTACAATCAATCTTGAGGGTGATTACTGGCAATTTTAGAAATCAAAATAGAATAAAATTAAAAAGTTCACATAAAGTATCAAAAATACTATTTTGCAAAACTGTTATGTTGATGGTATAGAGGAGAACATTGCTGATGAGTCTATAGCGTACCTAGGTGCATCTTGTAAGCACATGTACGTCTAAGTGAGTCTGGATAACTACAGTCCTCCAGTTTTAGGGCAGATGATACTGAGCAGACCAGCGCTCAAGTTCCCCGCAGGCCTGCTGAGTCCAAGGGGATATGAAGCTCAGCACTAAGAGAAAGCATGTTTATCTCATTCTTTCAAACTTGCAAATTAGATAATAGATAATATCAATTCTCACCAAGGATTAGAGATGTGAAGAGAGGTCAGAAGTTGTTTTTTTCTAGAAAACTTATTTATATGAGAGCAAGAGGAATTAGGAGTGTGTGTGTTCCCTTCTACTGAATGATTTGTATTTCACCAATTTTTGGTGAGGTTGTTATAATTTGTATGTTCATATAGATTGGCACTGGAATGAACTTAAAATGCACTTATATTTTATGAATTCAGAAATTCACCCCAATATAACTATTCTAATATCTCTGAATAATTTTTGCTTCCATGGGGAAATGGTAATAATATTTTGCTTATGTGAAAGAATAATACAGAATATGCATTTCTTGAATTTCCTGTTGCCAAAGATATTGGTCTGAATCTCATTTGGCTGCTCTGAAGCCAAAGATGATTCTAAGAGGAAGAAAACTGCACACAATTTGATTTAAAATGATTTATAACAGTATATCGTGAATGCATCTCCATGTTAATAATATTGCCTTGTAATGTGAACCCAGATTCTAACAGAAGAGAGTCCAAACCTCTAAGCTAATAGAGTCACTAGGAGTGGGGTAAGGAGGGAGAAAATGTGAAATTGGTCGACTGGTCAGTAAGATTTTCAATTTTCTAAGCTGTACATAGCTCTACAATTCTTTTTTGGCTCCTTCCTTCTCCTGACTCCCAAATACAACCACTTTCCAAAGATTATTAATTCTTTCTTTGAAGCATCTCTTGATTCTGTCTTATCTTTCCTATTCATGATACCACAGGCCATAGGCATGAATTCCCTGTGCTTAGGTCATCATTCTACGCTTCAACTCTGCCTTCTCCAGGCAGTCCTTCCCTAGACACAAGGGCCCATCTTGTCAAGGGGCTGATTCAACAGGATTGTTTGCCTTGCTTAAAACTCCTTAGTGGGACAATTAGGTATGCATATAAAAAAGAAAAAAACAAAAAACAGGAGGGACTCTACTCCTTCCTTGTATCATACACGTAATTCCAGGTAGAATTAAAATCTAAATGTGGCAACCCAACTATTGTGGCAACTATTTATGGCAACGCAATAAATAGTTTGGAAGATGATTCAGGACAAGCTTTTCACTAAATAGAAGGTTACCAAGGGTTTTTCAAACAAACACAAGAAGCACTAACAACACAGAGATAGCTCTGACTACATTAAACTTAGGAATGAATGTTAAGATTAAAATTAGGTTTCATCAAAAGACACCATATAAAAAATGGGAAGACAAGCTTCAGAATTGGTGAAAGTTTTGTAACACATAACCAACAAAACCCTAGTATCCAGAATATTTGAAGAACTCCTACAAAACAATAAGAAAACACAGATAACCCAATAAAGAAAGAAAAAAGTAAAAGAATAGGCATTATACAAGAGAAAAACAAAAACAGAACAAAAAACTCCTTGATGAATTTTCATTGTCTACATCTCAAACTGCAAATTCTGCCTTTGAGGTCCTTTATAAGCTTTTCCCTCTAAAGGCTTACTTCCCACCATTTTTCCTGAAACTCCACTATAGCCAAACTTACTGTCTCTCAAACAAACATTGTGTTTTCCTCTCTCCAAACTTTGAAAAGCTGATACATAAACTGCAGCTCCCTGGAATACCTCCCTGGTTGCAACCATGATACACCATAAATCCCCTCTAGTAGGAGGGAGGATGCTCATTCATTCGTTCATTCATTTTAAAACGCCTCATGGTCTTTGTATTCTTCCTTCTTCATGTCGGATTTTTCCTTTCTCTCTTCATCTCCCTTCCCTCAACCAGACATTTAAACTCTTTGAGGTCAGACAGCATGTCTCCCTTCTTTTAAAATTTGTACATATTTCTAGGATGCATTTTATCTAACGTAGATAATTTTTGATTGATGATAGCGAAAAAAAGACTTTTTTCTAGGTATTTTCTTGGTAGAAGTAAGGTCATCATAGTAGCATCTCTAATCACTCTGAAGCATCGCCCTTCAGCTCATTTAGTCTGAAAAATGTTTTTCTAAAATGAAAGTCATTTCTTCTAGGAGTTTCCTTAATGTCATCTACATCCATCTCCACTTCCCCTTTTCACATCAAAGGATTCAAACAATGCTGTTAACTCCATCTCCTAAGTATTTCTTGGATCTATCTTAGATCTCAGATCCCATGTCCTCTCCATCCCCTGGGCCTCTGCCTGGTTTGGGCCCTCGTAAGTTCCACCTGGAACTTTCAGCACAGTCTTTCTTAATACTGAGCTGTCCTTCATGCTGCTATGGGAATGAGTTCTCACACACCCCTGCTCTGAATGCTTTGCTTCTAGGTTAGAACACAAAGTTCTCCAGGGAGGCAGCAGCCCAGTGGTCCATCTTTGCACACGGAGAGCCCAGTGCTTGGGTCCTGGCTCTGCTCTTTATACTTGAGTGGGAATAGGAAGAAAAAAAGACAAAGAACGAATGTAAAAATTTTCCAGTGGAATAACTGCTATGGACGGTAAGATAGGAAGAATAATCAATAATGGCCTTGGGCTTTTGAGTTTGAAAAGGATACGTCTGATGAGATGATAATAGGACATTTATAGAAATGAGTAAACAAATAGATCTACTTGTTCAATGAATGTTAACCTGGTACATTTGATCCTTAAAACATTCTCACTAAACTGGTATCATTTTATAGAATTGTTTAATGTTATCTTATGCAAGTTACCCAATCTATACCTCAGTTTCCTCATGTATAAAATGTGGAGAACAGCACCTACCACATAGGGTTATGATAAGCATTAAAGAAGACGAGAAGTTATAATCTAAGGACAGCATCTGGTTTATAGTTTGGTTAGAAAATATCAATTTATGATGGCAACAGTGATGGCCTAAAAAAACTTGTGATCATCTAGCTGCTCTCTTCAACCATTCCAAATTAATCTAATGCTAGGTTACAGAGTGTTAGTCTTTAAACACATCTCTTGGCCAGAGATGTTCTCACCATTCTCTTTCTGCAATTAAAAAGTAAGTACCTTTTTCATTCTTTAGAACCGATTCTAAATTCTTCCTCCTATTTTCTTTTTTTAAAAATTATTCCAGGCAGTGTGAATGATTCCACTTCCAGCATCCCTAGGGATTACTATCATTTCTAAAGTATCTATAATATCATAATGATATTATTCTATGATATATAGGTATTTAACACAAGGCATTTGATTGCAGAAAAATGTCTAATAGAAAATAGGGCTTATTGTTTAATTTTCTTGTTATAAAATAAAGTCATTGTAAAAAATTTGAGGAAAAACTGAAAAAAAAAATCAAAACTGAAAAAAAAACCAACTGTAATGTGATCACCTGAAGAAGACCATCATTTATAATTAATGTATTTGCTTAGGGTAACTTGAAGCATTTTTAAAAGTACATTGGGGTTGTCTTACATGTACAGTTTTGATTTCTGCATTTTTATTGTTTTTTGTTTTTTGCCTTAAGATCATATAATTTTAAGAGCATATATCTCATTCTTTTTTTTGAGTTAGCCACACTAGCAAAGCCTTTATAAGTCATAAAAAATCATGCTTTCTCCTTTTCTCATTCTCATCCCTTCCTTTCCTCATTTAAAGAGGGACTCAAGGATGCTATATTAAATAAATGCTGCTTTATGAATTCAAGTTCATTTAATCATTACGGTGTTAGACATTATGCTTTCTTTTGTAAGATATAAAACAATTCATTTTCCTGACCTAGTTGATATTTCAAAGGTTATCTCGATATCATTCATGAGATCTGCTCAAAAGTTTGAAAATAGTGAAGATGTAAAAAAATTAGGTTGGCATGGTGACACCTACACGTGCTAGTTTCCAATCATCAATCTTTATTGGTAAGAATCATTAGAGTACTATAGAGACGGAAAAAAATGTAACACATTTATTCTTGGGCATAGGACAAATTTTTGACTTGAAATTGCCTTTAAATAGCTCACTTAATGTCAACTATGTTCTAACAGAGTTGAATTCAAAGAGGATCTTATATTTTTAAATTTCCTTTAGCTATTAGCTCTGCTTGGGAGGTTAGGCATATCTCATAGGTGCTTTAAAAAGCATTTCCCATTCTTTCTTCTGGATGAGAAGAAAAGAGCATCATGTTTTTTAAAAATATTTATAAATGTAAGAATACTATTTTGACTTCATATAACAAATATTTTTCTAAACTTCTGGATAGTGAAAGAAAGATCTGAAAAACACAAGAAAAACATGGAGGTGTATTTTTTGGGGGTCTATATGTGTTTTAGCAATGATAGGCATCAGTTGCATTTTTTTAATTATCGGGGAATGTTTTATTTTTGGCTAGCTGAGTGGTAAGAATGATATATGGAACATTTTCTAATTTCCTAGTGTCACAACTGAGGTAAACTGTAAAAAGCTACACATTTAACAGCTTATGAAAGAATATCGCCTGCATAGGAACTGCTAGGTTACAGAGCCTTCCCTTTCACACTTATCAGAAAGTTGGCACTATTGTGAATGGGAGGCATAATAATATTATGTTAAGATATGTTTCCCTTTTCAGTCAATGTGGGGACAAAAGATTGGGACAGAGATGAAACAGTTTCCCTGTGGCTCTTGGAGTTAACTAAAACATAGTCCTTAAATAACTGTTTATTGCAGTGATGCTCATGCTACTTGGTTAAGGATCTCACCATTTTTACAGACAAATTTCTCTTCAAAGGCTTGTTAACATTTTTTAGAGAAATTAACTCTGCTCTGAAAACTGACAAATAGTACCTCAGTTTAAGAACAGATCATTTCATGGGGAGAAGGAAAGAACCAGACATGTATGGGTCTATAAAGGAATTAATTCTCTTTGAAGAACTCTCTCTTTCTGCAAGGATTTCTCATTAAAAGAAAACAGGGCAAGTGTGAGAACTTAAGACTTACATGTACTAATCACGAAATAATGTGAACACAGTAAAATTTAACCAGTGTTTGTCTGTTATGGGCCAAATTGAATTAGTTTATTTGAAGAAAATATTTTATAGTAATTTTACTAACTGACAGCTAAGTCTTTGCAAAAACGATGCACCTAGAGAAATTTTCAAAGACTAGGGGAAATATAAACAAATGATAAATTCAGGGCAAGACATTTGGTCTGGACACCTTGTTTTGTTGCGGCTGTGTTTCATTTCTTTTTTACTGCATTTTTAAGAGAAGAGTGTTTGGCTGCTAGTTAGGGGATTACACTCCCCCTCTTCTTCAGGGAGAACCAGGCAAAGGAATTATGATGTGTACCATATTGTAAAAGGAAACATTTGCTTAGAAACTCGGAGCTGACATTTTTATGCAAGATCTTGTGTTTTCAAGGCAATGAAAAGCTGGAGAATGTCTTCTGTTTAGAGCGCAAAGAGGCTCTCAGATTAAAACAGACCTGATTTGGTCTATGATTGAAAATGGCATGTTGTGGTTTTTATCTCCCACTAGGTGCTGGTTGGACACAAGTATCACGTGATTTACATCGTTACTGAGCTGGATTCACCCTGAACATACTGTTGGGTTGGGGCATATAGGTTTTCTTCTTTATTTTAGAAATTTGTAAAATGTTTCAGATAGAGTTTTCATAAAATATGAAGACATGGTTAAGCTCTTAGAGAGTTCTGTTAATTTAGTTTCATTATCTCATTATTCACCTGAAATTGACATATCTAATCTTTAAATATTTTAAGATTTCTTGTTTTCTTTCTTGTTCAGTAAAGAATCATGTTTTTCTTGACAAGTCCAACACTTTGTGTGAGGATCTTTTGTGGAACTGTCTTCACATGTTCCGCTATCCATTTTCGCCCCTGCCAGCAAAGCTTTCTGCAGGTAAATAGGACTGTCTGCTGCGCCTCACCCTGGCTTTTCCGGGGTTGCACGAGCAGAGGGTACAGAGCATGGGGCCCTCAGCTGGGGCTCATTCCTGCTCATTTGAAGAATGTCTCTTTGGTGTTGGAATCAATCATTCATGGGGAGCATTTGGAGGCCAAATTACCAATCTCACATTTTACATAAACTGTTTAAAATTTCTCTGAGTACATGAGCTTTAAGATGGTGGAAACAGCACAGATCCTGACACAATCAGTGATAGGCATTAATAAAAAAATATTATAAAAGAATTTCTCATGTCATTTCAGATTGTTTAAAGAATAGGGATTTAAAAAAAAATAGGGATTTTTTAAATTCACAAATCATCAAGTGCTCTAGGTAATGGCAGCTCCCTTACTGAATGTTAACTCCATAAAAGCAAGAATTATTTTCTATTTTGTTCACTGATGTCTCTTCAGTAGCTAAAATATTAATAAATTCATTCATTCATTCATTCATTCATTTAAAAAGCATGTATTGAATACCTACTATGTACCAAAACTGCCAAGTTGAGTGCTAAAGAACATGACTCCCACTTTCATGGGTGTATAGTTTAGTGGGATAGAAATTAAACAAATGACCAAAAATAGGAAAACAAACATAAACGCTCAGAATGAAAAAAAAAAATACAAGAGATTCTAAGAGACACAGTAATTTGATGTGTGGGTGGTGGTGGCCAGGAAAGGTTCTATGACCATGATATTTATGTATGACTTGGGTGATTACTAGGATTGGCGAGATAGAAGCAAGGAGTGCACTGAGTGACAGGAAGAGTAGCTCCGGGGGTGGATGGAGAGGTAGATGGCTAGATACTGGCAATTTATCTTAACTATGAAGAAATATAATTAAAGATTTTTGAGCAAAGAGAGATCAAGATTACATTTTAAGAAAATCATCTGGCTGCTGCATGGAAATTGAATATGGGGGGAGCAAGAGTGGAATTGGGGAGAAAAATTAAGGGGCTACTATAAGCTGCAAGAAATTGTCAGCTTATTTCCATGAGGGTGGCAATGTTGATGTAAAAGATGAGAGTGGATGGGTTCAACATGCTTTGGAGGTCTGATTCGTGGATCTTGGTGATGAGAGCGGTGTCAACAATTGCTACCAGATTTGTAGGTTGAGCAACTCAGTATATTTTAGTGTCATTTACTGAGAAAAGAAAGACAAAAAGAAGAGTCAATACTGAGTAGATGATCAAGAGATCAGTTTTAGACACGTTAAATTTAGGTTGCCTGTAAGACACCTCAGTGGTGATGTCAAACAGGAAGACATGTAGGAGAGGTCTTGATTGGATCTATACTTTAGATGTCACCAGCATATAGATGGTTTTTTAAACCTTAAGGATGGATAAGATGGGCAGAGCAGTACTTCCCAAACTTGTTGGAACATAGAGATCATGCCTGAGTTAAAAATTCCTGAATATGAATTTAAAATTCATATTCATAGGCTTTACCCCAGAGCTACTGAGTAAGAATTTCCACGGTTGGTTAAGTGGTAATCTGAGTTTTTAATAAGCATTCGAGTTTCTCCTTATTCTTTGGGAATCCCTAAGCAAGACAAAGCATATAGACCAAGCTCAGAAGAATTCCAGTATTTCGAGGTATGGTGGGATGGGAGATTGGGGGTGTATGTACCAAGAAGGAGGATGGAAACAGATGTTCTCAATCCCTCTGTTATAGACTTAAACAGTTCCACTAAACAGCTTTATTTTGCATTCTCACATTTCCTATTACTATCTTTATTCAATATGGATTTATACATGTAAGACTTTCCAATACATTGTACCAAATCATAAGGCAGTAGGCAGTCAGAATTACTCTTGCTCTTTCTGTATTTAAAATGTTGTATCCTTAGAGGAAAATAGTGTTATATGAGCCAAATAAGTATATTTTGACCAATTTTAGAAGCTAGACATAAAAATTCTGACCTCATAAATGAACACTTTCTGTGGTATGACATTTGACCATTAGAACGTGAACCATTTTAAATCATAAACAGCAAGTAAAGTGAGGCTATCAAAATTGCACATGAAGTGTAACATTCTTTTCATAATTGTATTTTGATTTTATTGTGGTTTACTTCATTCACAGCAGTGCTATTAGGAAACCCCAAGGAGTCTGATTTAAAGCTCTTATTCCTAGCCATTCCCAGGATAATGAAAGGGAGGAGAAAATGCAACCCTACATTTTAACATCACAGCCTTATACCCTAAATTTAACTCAGATTATATTTGTTAAGATCAAGAAGAATTTCTATAGTTATTTGTTTGTAGATTTAAAGTTTAAAGGAAAGAATTAAATAGCATGAACATGTACACCGAACTTCCCATCTCTACATGAGTGTATGAAATTGACTTGAGTTTATTCCATAAGGTTTGATGGTTCTATTTTCTGCCTTTTACTATCTAGTGTTTAAGTGAAGGTAGGTTTAGCTGATCTGTTTTATGTCTGTGTGACATGCATCCTCCTTCTTTTTTGGCTCTATTCTCCTTTTTGGTCTTGACTTCTATCACTATTTTGGAAAGTCAGGAAGTCAGCCAGAATAAAATGAAGTCTAGCAGATTTTTTATAGCATTTATTTAGGACAGTAATTCCAGTGGCAGCAAGTCCACCATTAGCTAGGATATATTGGCTACTTTTATTACGTAGGTCTGAATTCCTTGTCTGTCATGCCACACATAAACCCAGAAGAAAACAGTTAACAGATTTATGGTTTGCACTGTCTCTGAGATGTTACTTTAAATACCCGATTCATAATTCTCTGGAAGGAAATATCACCCTTTGGGAGGGTGGAAGATCAAGGGGCTGGGATGACATTAGAAACAGAGGGGGGGCTTCTGTGCTTTGCAAAACTCAGTTTATTTCTCTAACTAAAGCTAAAGTTTTAAGTATGCAAACTACCATCAAAAACCATGTCTTCCTGGTTTTGCCCCCTCCTAATTGCAGGCCAAGGAAATGACTTCAAAAAATTGAAATTTGGATTCATCAATGTAATGAAGATATACTTGTGTGCAATCCATAGTATAGATATGGACGACCTGATTCAGAGACATGTTGATGATGTTTCCATCCACAAAATCCAAATAAAATGAAATATGGGAGCAAAGCTTAGCATCATAAACTCTGGGGAAGAGCTAGTTATCAAAAGGCTTTGGATTTCAGGGCAGCAGCTGTCCCTATTTAACCTTCAGCGATAATGACTAACACTTCTCATAATGGCTTGTCTACCTCCATGCATTCCATTTATATTGTTTGCCTTGAAAAGAGCATATGTTGTTCCTGAAACTCAAATGGTGTTCGCTTGATGGAGGAGAAAGCAAAAGAGGTAAGGAGAATACTAAAAGAAGAATGAAAGAGATCTTGTCCTCGACTATTAGCCTCATTTGGCTTCCTTTGCAGTCCTCAGGATGTGATGGAATAGATGAATGAAAGTGATGATAGAAGTAGGGCTAAATTAAGTTAGAAAAACATGACTTCTAGTCATGCCTCTTATCATTTCTGAAACTTAGTTTCTGCCTCTGTAAAACTGAGATAACACCTCTCCCACTTATTCCACAGGTTTTTTTTTTTTCTTTGTACAGGTCAACTGAGAAAAGTCCTATAAAACTCTAAGATTTTATAGAAATTTAAAAGTGTTTTTATTATGGTAGCCAAGGCATTTTAAAGAAATTAAGACATTTAAATATAAATAGTAGTAGTAGTAAAAATTGTAGTAGTGAAAATATCAGTAGGAACCATCATTGGTGGAACAACTAACATGCTAAGAGCTGGTCTAAGTGTGAGGTTCCTTACATATATTGCTTTAATAGTCATAATTACTTTATAAAGTAGTTTTTTTTCACAACTCAACTGCATAAACGAATAAACTAAGTTTCAGAGAGAAGTGAAGCAATTTGCTGAAAGTCACTCAGCAAATAAGTACAGAACAGTGTTCACCTCCAGTAGATGAATGTCACATGTATCTGAGCAGAACAAGAGGACACACTTTGGACCTATTTCCAGTATTTTGCTTTTCTTCCTGCTTAAATTTGTTATTGCTGCATTCTTAATTTTGTATTTCCACCTTTTGTAGTAAGATCCAAGAGAATTCCGATGAACAGGACCATTGTGTTTGATTGTTTTTTGGGAAACTAGTATGATTGGAAGAGACTCTGAAATTGCCAAAATCTTTCTATGCAACCTAGCCTACAAAGTATAGAGAATCAGGGTACTAAGCATATTGTATATGTTGTGTGTTATTGTAAATTTCTAAAAGAACCTGATGGAGACTGTGAAAGCACTACTACCTAAGTAAGGTGAGGCTCATGTCAGAGAAAAACAAGAAGGTAACTTTTTATAAAATATGTTAATAATTGGATGATACCAGTGAAATTGTGAGATCTTTTTTTTTCTGAAAATGAATGTGACTGAAATACATCCTAAAATGACTAAGCTTTGGAAAGACCAAGGTGGGTAGTCATTACAAATATAGAAAAATAATGTAATAAGCATACTTGTATTTAAATAATGGTGCAGCATCTTTCAGACCATTAAAACTGTGTTCTTAAAAGCCTATAAAATATGGGGGGACATACCCCATGTAATCAATTGTCTTCCATAGTAAGGTGTTACTAAGAGAAAAAAACACCCATTATGGTAACATCAATTCAACTAAAAGCAAATTTAAAGAAATTAGTCATTTCAATAAACGAGGCAATTCACAGAAAATCTCTAACAGCCAATAAACACATGAAAAAAAATCTCTTGTAACATGCTATCAAACATTCAAATTAAAAGAAGAAAATATTTCGCCTATCAAAAGGCCAAAGATTTAAATAATTTAAACTTAGTAAGGCTTTCTGTGACTGGCACTCTTACTGGCTACTGGTAGAAAAAAAGGTGATATAATCTTTATGAAACTACATTTAAAAAATATCAACTAACTCCAAAAGGTTCATATGTTTTGACAGCAGTAACTTTATTTCTAAGCAAATAGAGATGAAACATAGATGAAGTATACGTAGTCATGTTTTTGTTATTGTTCACAGCCCAAAGTTAGAAAAACACTATGCACAAAAATAGAGAAATATTTTAGTGAGTATAATTTTTATGGTAATGGATTGTACAATCATTAAAAATAATATATTTTAGAATTATCTAATACAACAGCTTACAAATAGGTGGGAAAATATGAAAATGCATAGAGCATACACATGATTTTGCTTAAAAACATGTAGCAGAGAAAAAAAGACTAGAAAAAATACACTAAATTTAAGTAGTGGAGGCTTAAAATTTGTGTTTTTAAATAAGCTTTTGCATTTTCAAGTTTTATGCAATGAGAATATCATAAAAAGCTTAGTGAAATTGTTCACAAGCATTTTATATAAAGTTCAAATAAACTGAGTAATGCTGAGCAAGAAACCCATTTTGACTGTTAATTAGTGAAGTAACTCCAATAGGCTACTATTTCATTTACGAGAATAAAATATTTATAATTTCCAAAAAGAGTTTTTACATGCAATTTATTTGGCTTTAGGGAGACCCTGAGATTGTCAGACATTAAATCCTTCAATTGTTTAAAGTGACTACATCATTACAATTGCTTTCTTTTCCCGGCAGTTGAATTTGCACTTTTATTTTTCTATTTCTGTTGTTATGTTTTCTTACTTGCCCAAATAATCTATGCTCAGAAAGATAATACTTTGGCAAACCATACTGGTTGTTTCTTTCTTCATAGTCACTTAAAAAATATAGAACATTTCTGTAGCTTACTTTTTCATTATTTCCAGAGGCAAAAACTGGCAGGGCAATTTATAATTCAATTTTTGCTAAATCCATGACACCCAATATATATGTCAGGCATTTCAACGGCAGGGTACTTTGGGGATAGGTGATAAATTGTACTGATTATAAGTGCAAGCTGTTCTTCTAAAACATCATATCAAAAAGAAGGTAGGTATTATTAGGAAAATGTAATGTATCTTTAGATTGTCCAAAAACATCAGAGATAATCACTTCATGTGAATATATTCCCCTTAGTGTTATACAGCAAAATATTATGGTTCTTACCATGTTTTTGATAGCACTCATCTGGAGAAAGGGAAAAAAAGACCCTATCAGTTCACAAACCTATCATGGGCTGGTAGTCTTTCAGCAGCCACGTAGCTCTTAGTGCTACAATAACTCATGCCTGCCAGAAATGACTCACTCTGAAACCTGAAACATGGCCCTAATCATTTTAGGACTGTGTTGGTATATATGAGTAGTATAAATATTATTTTATCATATAATCTCCTCTGATCTTTTTAAACATCCTTTCAGTGTTCCAGATATTTCCCTGTGTGATACGTATGGCTTAAGCAAAGCCACAGAATCTCCTAGGTTATCTCCAGAAAAGCACTGAAAAAAGTGGACAACTGCAATATAAAAATCTGCTTTGGTGGTATACATGCCTGTGTGTTTGTGGTGTGTGTGTGTGTGTGTGTGTGTGTGTGTGTGTGTGTGTTGCAGTTAAGTTTGGCATTCCACTAATGAGTGAAGTAATTAAGCAAAGCAAACTGGTAGGTGACTCCAGGTCTAAGAATAGGGAATGGGCTATGAGCCTTTCACCTCTAGGTCAATGGTTTCTGTTTAATCGGGCTGTTAATGACTAAAAGTCATTGTTTCCATCTGAGAGCTGTTTGGTCTCAATGTGAAGTAAGTTGGTGGTCTGCTATCAGTTTCTCATGTGCAAATGTATAGATCATGAAATCCACCGCTGCTTTTTGCTATGCTGTTGGACAACTCAGTAAAAAAACATGCTGTTGGAAGGAAATGCCACAACACCTCCATCTCAGACAGAGTACACCTCAAGACAGAAATATATTCCTAAGCAGAAAAAGTTATATTGAAATAGTGGACATGAAATAATAGAGGATTCATGAATTCGCTTTTACTACCGCTTTTACTACGGCTTTCATTTGCATAGTTATTCCTACAAAAAAAAACGAACCTATTTGAACCTCAGAGCTAATGCATGTGATAGAGGCCATGCTGATAATAAATACATTTTAAAGTTTCAGAAACCCAAACTCAAAGAGGTCAGGGCTTACCTAAGATCACACAAGGAGTAAGTTTTTACATCGGTGCTGGAATCATATGATACGTTTCTTGAAGAGTGGGACTTCAGGAGGGCTTCCAAGCACGAGGAGAGTTTGGGCAGAACAGAAAAATAAATGCTATTCTGTGAAGGTTGTCAGCATGGGTAAAATCAAAAAGGTAGAAATCGGCACAATGTGTTCATAGTAGAATACATTACATATGTTTTACATTATATGTTCACACAGGAATACATTAAAAGAGATTTTAACATACACACACAACTACATTAACGAACACCTGTATGTTCACACAGACTAAGGTTATGTTAAAAATAATGAATTGTTAGTGGTGTTCAGCAGGAAAAGTAACATTAAAGATCTCTTCAGAACAAAACATAACTATGCAGGAGAAAGCAGATGTGCAACTGCTGCTGGAAATAGACAAGAAGTATGTGAACCTCTTTTGTAAGATGCGAGTAGTGGCTGAAAGATAAAAGCTATTATGATTCTAATAGTAAACTAATAATATGTCTTGATTAGAGAAGAAAGGCGTCTGATACCTCTATGGCTGAAAGATGTCCCTGTGGGACTTTATGCTCAAGAAAATTCCCAAAGTTCATAGAATGTCCTGATACTTGATAGAGCAAACCCAACCAATGTATCAGTGTTTCTCAACTGGAAGACGTACTCTCCTCCATGCAGGGTTCGGTAAACAGTGGGGATCAGTTTTGGGTTTCACCAGGGTAGGGACACTAATGGGTGAGGTCAGAGATTCAGTTCCACCCCGCCAACCCTTGTCCTGCCCCAGTACCAGTAGTACACCGACCAAGAAACACTGTTAACATCTTTCTCACCACGGTTTCTCTGTAAACCCAAGACTCTAATTCCAAGACTGCCAAAGCAAGAAAATCAATATTCATCATCTCAACATTTTTGTCGTTAGTTATCTTTCACCTACTTACATTATGCTTTCATTTTTAAAAATGATATTCCTACTAAGATTATCACTAAACTAAACCTCTACTCTAACAGGTACTTTTTAGTTACCTTTAGTAGACAGTTCTTTTTTTCTGGAAACTATCTTCCATCTTGACTTCCTCAAGCTCATTCTGTTTGACCTTTCAGAACACTCCTCAGCCATCTTTGTAGGTTTTTCTGATGTCATCAACTTCTTAATACCAAAGTTCTCTAGGATCCAATTCTCAGCTCCCTTTTCTTTTCTTATTAATTTTTCCCCCCACGCTCATGGCCTTGACTACCACCACTGGTGATTCCGAAATCTTTCCCTCCAGCACTAACCGATCTCTTGAATACAAAAACAATATGTCTAAATAAGACCAATAGTCTACCGTGTATCTCCACCTTCATATCACATAGGCAGATTTGAGTTTTCAGAAGTGAGCAAATTATGCCACTATTCTTTTCTCCTTTCTGTCTTCAATCAAATGACACATTTTTATTAAGTGGAGCTAAAAATAAAAATATAAGTAGAGCATAGAATTCTACCTAGGTCAGCTGAAGAGATGATCATAAGTAATTACAAAAAGATGTATTCACAGTTCTGTGGCAGACAGAGAGGAAGGGCTTCATTCTGGAATGAGAGATAGAAGAGAAGGTGAGTAGGGTCTAGGAAACATCTTAGGGTAAATGGCATTTATGCTCAGAGTTCCCCCACATGATCAGAGGCATTCTGAACAAAAAAGTAATGTGTGCTTGTAGTTGAGAAAGAGTAGGACATAATATGCACCTCTTGATAATTTGCTGTGACTGCCATGTGTGACAGGAGGAGGGAAGGCAAAGTACAGTGAAAGGAAGCAACCAGATCATAAAGTGTTTTATTTCCATGCAGAATAATGTGGACCTTATCCTGTAGATAGCTGAACAATTAATTCAGTTTAACTACAACTTGCAGGATAACATCAGTTTTGTTTTTCAGATGATTATTCTCAGGATTATAAGGAGGGTGATAGGGGATACAGAGTATTGCATAATGAAGACATGAACATCAGAGGATTTTTAGCAGCCAATTTAGAAATTATGACACTGGTTTAGGAAGCCAGAATTGGAACACAAAGTAAGAAGTGAAGTCTATGTATACTATTCTTTGAAAGTAAAATCAGCAGGCTGTGGTGACCACTGCACTTGGAAAGTGAAGAGAAAGATAGAGAATTGAGGATGACCACCTAATGCCTGGGTTTGGTGATGTAGGGCAGGTTGCCATTGAAAAAGAGGGAGACTATAGGGGGAAAAGAAAATGGGAACATTTTTATTTCATTAAGGGCTTAAAAAAAGGGCAGACTTGAGAATCACAGTTGAACAAGCATCTCTTTTTTGCTAGGATCTGTCTTATACCAAATCTTTTCCGTCTTTGGAAAATAAGCTTTGGGCTTATCCTTAATGATAGAATGGGTACAGTAAAGAAAAAGTGCACTGGGCAATATTTTTAAAATATCATCTTTGTTATATTAAAATGCAACGTGTGATCTTAGGCATGTTACTTAACCTATCTGAGTTCAATTGCCTGCTTGCAAAGAGAGCAAAATGATACCCACCTCACAGTGATGCTGTGTAAAATTAAAGGGCTCATGTTAAGGTATGTAGGCATATTCTTTGCACTCAAAAGACTCTTGAGAAATTAGATCCATCTTTCCTTTCCCATAATATCGTTTTCAAACAGCTTCAAAAATATGCCAAGGCTTGCCATATATTCTCAAGAATAAAATTATGCTCCTTATTGAACTCCTATGTTTTAGCACCTTTCACAGAGAATACATAATTTATTGGCATTGTTCTAAACCTGCTTGATGTACTTAGAGATTCAGCAGTCTAGATTTACCAATTGTGATGATTTGTGTCAACTATGTATTTTTAAAGAAATATTGCTTAGAAGAAACTAACTGCCTTTTAAAGGATGAGTTTTAAAAATCTGAACAGTTTTTGCAAAAGTTACCACACATAAGAAGCAAATAACTGTAGAAGTTGAAATTTGAAAATGAAATTTTCCTCACTGAGGGAGTTGAACAGTATGGGCAGAGATGTATAAATCCCAACTTTAGATTTGGTAGGTGCAACTGATGAAACATTTTAAAATTGATGACCAGGAGTAGAATTTGATGCAATGGAGTTTCAGGAAACCTGATAACAATGAATTATCATTTACAAAAGCAAGATTGAGTGAAACTTTTGATATAAGATAAACCAGACCCAATGAGTTAAATTTCTCTGGAATTATTCCAGCTACAGGGCTCCTTATTATAATCAATATAATTTGGTTTACTTGATGCAGTTGTTTGGGTGATTTATGCTACTGATTATGAAAGCTTATAAATTTCTTGAAGGAAGTATAGGTCTTCATAGTAGACTATGTCTTAATTCACTTACACAACCAATTTCCACTAGCAGAAGCTTAAGTCTTTTATATAAATCCGAAATGCCTGACCTCTCCATACTTTTGTATATACCCTTGTATAGCCATTAAAAACATGCCAGAATGAAACATAATTGGCAGAACTTTGGATCTAATCCACTTTTCCCTATCTAATGCTATGTTTTGGCTCACAGATACAGAGAGAAGATGGATTAAGCATTTTTATTTTTTTCAGCAGTTGTTTTCAACTAAATATTTATAGCAACATAAAAAAAGAGGAGTAAAAATCCTGTGTCTGTATACATTGAAATATAATAGAGACATATTGATGGACCTTTATATACACATAAAAATGGGTGAACTGATGATAGAGGAGAGAGAGAAGGAGACAAGAAGTCCTAGGAGTGCATCTTGAGTGACTTCATTCATTTAAAAGCAAGAGAGAGGATGATGAGACATGAAAGTTGACTGAGCACGAGGTGCCACTGAGGAAGGAAGACTGTGACAGTTTGCTTTTACTGAGAAGCCAAGAGAGGAGAAGATTTGGTTTTGAAGGGAAGGTGAGAAGCAATACCTGGAAGAAATGAGATGAAGGGTATTTGAGAACTTAAGTAAATTTAAATGCTGATAAGAAGGATTCAGTAGATATAACATAGACAAGGACAGGAAAGTGGTATCTCACAGAAGACTTGTTTATATGCATTATATCTATTAATACTGCCTGAGAAATTAAAACTGGGAAATTATCAAAATATTTATGTAGTTATTTAAATTAGCCATAATAACCCAATTATACATTAACATAAATAGCATATTTTTATTTTAAAAATATATTTTCCAAAGTGAAAATAAGTGATGAGTGGCACTGTTTTACATTTTTATCAATTCTCTTTAATATCATGTTCAATAGAAGACAGCTAGATTCTCATATCTGCCTCTACCTTCAATCTGTTATCCTTATGTTGCTTTGGTTAGTATATATTAGGAAAATCTGGCCTAATACAGTTATCTAGTTGGATAAGGGAGGTAGTGTCAACAGGCTTGTTTGATACTAAACTAAAACTTACCACATGGTAGTTTCTTAAAGATTAGTGACAATGTGAAATCTGAAACCTTATCAATGAACTTTTTGTACTCTACAATCCATTTGTCTATCTTATATTTTGAATTGAGTTATGCAGGTGTTCAGAATTTTTTATGCAATGTCAAAAATCATGTTTGTTAATATCACTGATTTCATCAAAAATATATTTAAGAATTGAGAAATGTCATGATTATGATGTTAGATACAAGTTTCCCAAAATTCTGACATTCACTTGAAAGGTCAAATTTTATCTTCAGCAGTAAAAACTTTAAGTAGTTTTCCTTGAAGTGATGGTTCATTTAGTTCATTTCCAAGAAAATGTCTGCCAAAAATCTAAATGTGAACAATCATAGTTTGTCTATCGGTCATTTTTCCAATTAAAATGGTGTTCCATGCAAAAAGTTCTCAATTCAAACAATTGCACAAGTGTTTTCCCTCAAGTCAACTATCATTTTACACTATGCAGTAGAAGTATTTTGTGTGTGTTTCCTATTATGTCTCACAGAATATTAAATGATGTATACTCAAGGTTTGAGGTTTAATAAAATTAATATTTTTTATTGTTTCATCAAAATCATTCTTAGGCAAAACTGGCTTTTTATTTTTTAAGTAAAAGTGTGTGGAAATGAGAAATATAATAACTACCAGCACAATGTGGTAAAACTATCTTGATTAAAATGCTAACTCATCCACGGTTCCACCTGCCATTGACTTTGCTTCATCAGCGCAAATGTCAAGACCATGAAATAGTCAAATAATGTCTTAGCATTATTATGGAAATAGTTTTGATCTTGAGGAGCCTGTGAAAGGTTCTAAGGAACCCCTGGGGTCTATGTAACACACTCTGAGAACTCCTACTCTAAGAATTTACTAGGTAAAGACAAAATTTAAATCAGTCTAAAATTATTATTAAATAAATATTGCTTAGAACATCAAAAATTTATTTGGAAAAAATAGTTATATCCTTACTTATCATATTAATACACATTTAATAGATTACATAGTTACATGTTTATGGTTTCATTAGCTAACACTCTTAAAAAATATTGCTGGGAAGTATCTAATTTAGGGAATTTTCTCTGCCTAAACACAAAAGAAGAAACCATACAAGGAAACATGGATAGTTTTTCTTTAACAACAAGTTGAAAGACTTTTACATGAAACAACTTCAGTGTCTAGAGAAATACATACAAAATGGAAAACTGAGAAGACAGTATTTGTAACATATATAATGGTTAAAGGGTTGTATTTTACACATAATGAGCTCTTATAAATTAATAAGGAAAAGGGAAAACATGCTGACAGAAAATTCTCAACAAAAGAACTACAAATGACCAATGAACAAATGAAAAACAATGCTCAATCTTTCTATAGATGTAGGCATTCAAGTGAAAATTTGTGAGGATGAGGAAAAGGATTGTATTAGTTATCTATTGCTATTGAACAACTTAACCCCAAACTTAGCAGCCTAAAATAATAAACTGTTTCTCACAGTTTCTGTGGGTGAAGAATCTGGGGGCAGCTCAGCTAGGTGGTTCTATCTCAAGGTTTCTCATGAAGTTGCAGTTACCGCAAGATTGGACTGAGGTTGAAGGATCCTCTTCCAACCTCATGACATGTCTGCCTCTCAATAAGGTATGAGAGAAAGAGAGAGAGAAGGAGGACGAAAAAGAAAAAGAGGAGGAGAAAGAAGAGGAGAAAGAGGAGGAGGAGGAGGAGGAGGAGGAGGAGGAGGAGGAGGAGGAGGAGAAGAAGAAGAAGAAGAAGAAGAAGAAGAAGAAGAAGAAGAAGAAAAGAAAGAAAGAAAAAGGAGAGAAGATGGAAGAGAACAAAACAGAAGCAGTCTTTTTATAAACCAATCTCTGAAGTGATAGCCCAACAGTTCAACAATATTCTACTCAATAGAAGCAAGTCCCTATGTCCAGCCCACACAGAAGGGTAGAGGATCACTGGAGACTGTCTTAGAGGCTGCCTAACACAATGCTAATTTCCAACATTGCCAGAGAGCGATAAAACAGGTGGGAGAAGGTACTATTTTTATCTCTCTGGAAGGCAATTAAGTGATATATATCAAAACTTTAAACATCTTGGACATTGTGACATGGCAATTCTATCTTTAAGAAATAATGAAAACACACAGACAACAGTTTAATGGTTACCAGAGGGTAAGGGGGGAGGGGGATGGTAGAAGAGGGTAAAGGGGGCCAAATATATGGTGATGGAAGGAGAACTGACTTTGGGTGGTGAACACATAATGGCATTACATAAATGATGAATTACAGAATTGTATACTTGAAACCTATGTAAATTGACTAACCATTGTCACCCCAATAAATTTAATTTAAAAAAGGAAAAAAAGAAATAATGAATACAAAGAATATATAAAAGGTATTCATTGTAATATAAATTATGATAGTGAAAAATTGGAAGAAACCTAAATGCTCCCAAATATACAAATAGTTAAACAAGTTATACGTTCCAGGACTATAAAATTTGTAACTGTTAAACACGTCTTTGAAAAAGTTTTAATAACAGGGGCAGTTACTTATGATTTGTAGTTTATTGGGAATGTATATACTATGTGATATGTTTTGTAAAAGTTAATGCATGCTTATATGCATTGAAATCACGTTTGGAAAGATAAAATTCTAAATGTTAACAGCAATTTTTTTGTGTGGCAGGGTTGGTCTTCTGGTCTTCATCTCTATTTTTTTCCACATTCTCTAATTTGTCTATCCTGAGCCTTTATTACACAGACAATCAAACAATATAACCTAGAACTGAACTACAGAAAATAAAAAAAGTAATGAATTAATGTTTTTAAAAATCAATAGAAAAGGAACTTTGATAAAAATGGTTTTGAGAACAGCTGCTAAAACAGTATATGAAAGTATAATAATTATGTTTTAAGCTGTTATAATTATGATTTTTTTCTATACTTAGTATAATAAGTCATGAACTGAATATAATCACTTTTAAATATGCAGTTATAAATAAACTTTGAGCTAATGGGGTGGGGTTCAAGGAAAATTATCAATAGTCAAAAAGTTTATCATTGAAAAGTAAGTTATCATTTCTTCCTGGATTCCTGAAAAATCAGACAAATACCAGGTTTGTTATTAAATGACTGCTTTGTTTCATAAATTAAGTGATTTTAAGAGGTTGCTTCTAGTCTAAATACAGTGGTTTTGACCCATTTGATTGGAATTCTATCCACAAGTTTTGTTTTTAAGAAAGAATGTGTGAGTTCAAGATACCTTGTCATCATTTTAAAGTAAATTTTCCAAGCCACGCTTGAGCATCTTTCTTTGTGTCAGTGGTGGTGCTGCACTTGGCTCAAGTGCATCATGCCTTTTGGGGATGCTCATAATGCTTCTTAAGGCCCTTTGGAACATCTTCTTACTGAGTACATACAATTTATAAGTGAGAACTTTTGAAGCATGAGACCATTTGGTAGCATATAAGTTAATTCAGGTTTGTGCTGAGTGGCTGCAAGAGATAAATAAATGAATGAATGAGAAAGAAAGAAAAGAAAGAAAGAAAAAAAGAGAAAGAAAGAAAAGAAAGAGGAGACTAATGCATTCTTTCGTAGGTATTGTGGAAATCTCTTTAAGAGGCTCCCATGTCAAAGTTTAGGTTTCACTTGGAATTCTACAATTGCCCTGTTATGATGGTTTTTAGTAGCTGGCCCAGTGAAATATATCTTTGGAGAGTGTTTACTATTTTAAAATTTGGATCTGAATCCATCCCCAAGCTTAATGCTGACATTCACAAGGGCTTGACTGGCTCTATCTCAGGCTGGAGAAAGCTCTTATTGTGGTCAACTTAACTGAGCCAACTATTAATAATGTCAGAATACCATTCTGCAAAGCAGGGCAATACTTAGTCAAAGTGATTCATATTAGCTGAACATGAGCAAAGCAATCTGAACAGGCTATTTCTGAGTCCTGGACTGCCATGGAATCCATTGCTCTTATGAACACAGTGGAAAGAATCAGGGTTCATGCTCCTGACTGTTCAGACTTCTTAGTAAATGTTTCACTGTGTCCCAAGGAGAAGACAGAGTGTTTTAATGTGGGAAATGGAACCTTCTGTGCTGTCTGTTCTGGAGAGAAGAATGTGGTTTCTAAAATATTACTTTTTGAACTTCCTGTACTGTATTTATACAATTCTGACTCTTTAAAATGCTTAATTGTGTTATGACTAAACCAGTCACTGATAGACCCAATTTGCTCTATGAGAGAAATGTTCTTCACCATCCATGTGCAGTTTCCTCTGTGTGGTGCATTCTTTCCCTAGTCTGTATTACTCTACATTCAGCCAACCTTTGACAGACGAGCATTAGCCATGGGAGCCACTGCCCCACTTACCACGCTACAAAATTATATTCCACCTGAGAACATGTTATGGTTTAGTGGTGAGAGCAGGGGTACAGTAAGACCAATCTGGACTTTAATCCTATCTTTGGGCTCAATTCATTGAGCGTTAGTTTCCTCATTAAAAAAATGGAGATAATAGTACCTTGTAAGGCAGTTTTAAAGATTAAATAAGAGTGTGTACATAGCACAGCACATCCTAATTATTATAGTAACTGCTCAATAAATTGTAGTTTTTCAAAGAACAACCAGAACATTTGATTTTGTTTGGGTGTCGAAATGTGTTCCGTTGATGAAAATGCATTAGTGACTTCCAAAACATTAGCATATGCTAAGGTCATCTTTACATACATTTCATGAAACTCAAAAATAGTGATGTCAGGGGCCGGCCCTGTGGCTCAGGCGGTTGGAGTTCCGAGCTCCGAACTCCAAAGGCTGCCGGTTCAATTCCCACAAGGGCCAGTGGGCTCTCAACCACAAGGTTGCCAGTTGAACTCCTCATCCAGTAAGGGATGGTGGGCCACGCCCCCTGCTACTAGCAAAGGCAACTGGACCTGGAGCTGAGCTGCGCCCTCCACAACTAAGATTGAAAGGACAGCAACTTGACTTGGAAAAAAGTCCTGGAAGTACACACTGTTCTTCAATAAAAAAAAAATAGTGATGTCAGAATAGGAAAAACAGATGAAGTAAGCAATGTCTTTCCTATTTTTAAAAATTGAAACCCACAATAAGAAATACATTTTACAGGACCTAGTCTATAATACATAGACATGCCATACATATAACTGAAATGAAAGTTTAATGAAACAATAATCATCTATGTGTGATATACTTTGGTATTGTCTTTTTTCTCTTCTCTTCCTTTCTGGTTAGAACCAATTAAGTTGATTTCACATGTGCCAATGGTGTGTAAACAGCAACTTGTAAAACACTGATTCGATGAAGAGTAAATTAATATTTTACATGAATATTATAGGATTGGTTATTGTCATTTCATTTTACTTTTAATTTATATTTAATTATAGTAATGAATGTGTGCCTCTAGGAAAGGGGAAAGAAACTAACAATTGCTAAGTATGTGCTTTGCAAGATATTATCTATGTTATTTGGCATATATCTCCTCTTTTGTTATGAGATTCTTATTATTACCCCATTTTACAGATAAGGAAACCAAAATTGCAAGAAGTAAAATATCTTACCCAAGAATTCAAACCCATTAATTTGCCACTGTCTTTAAATGCAAGAAGCTTTATAACTTATGATAAATCTGTATGCTTTTTTCTCTGGGATACTGTACCATATAGTCTTTCCTTTGAATTAGGTATCCTTGATCTCTTAAAAACAGAATTCGCGTTTAAATTATGACACCAAAATATGGAGAAAAGGTCACATGTTAATTCTACTTTGCACAATCTTAATAAAGAGTAGTTTTCACCAGAAGACTAATTTACATTTCTTTGTGGAACAGAACTCCCTGCCATGTGACTATTTTGTTCTGTGATTCTAAATACAATAGTTTAACATTTTTTTCCCCTTAAAAAAATACTTTTAGAAGAGACAGTACAGGAATCTGTATTCTGTTTTAGTTAAAAATAAACCCAACTTTGATAGTACATTCATAAACCTTGAAGGATTTCAGTTTGATTCAGTGTTTGAAAGGATGATCAAACTCCAAGTTTATTTTTTCATAGTTTTTTTCTCCTACAGATTCTTCCCCACAGTGGATTAACAACCGACATTTGAAGTTGTACTGTTTAAATATCTTTGACTTATTTTTGTTTAAAAATGTCAATGGGTACGATAGGAAAAGTACATTTTTTTCCTGTAACTTCAAAACAACTGAACAGAACCTTTGGACTGGAACCAAGAATTGAATGTTTTAGCTTTAAGAAGATTTTCTTTTCTGAGAAGCAATGAATGAGTCTCTTTGCAACTTTAACTATTTCAAGTTTCAATTGTCTGACATCCAGCATTCTATATTTTTAAAAAGTAATGTTTCATGAATAAATAAGCATAGTTTTTCTTTCTCAGTTATCTCTCATGTTATGTAAACTTCAGATACACATAAAGCTTCTATACAATGAAATGAGTAATGTTTTTACATATGTACAGTTGTTCCCTTTTGTTAGTCTACTTTCAAGTTTGCATTAGTGAATGACAACCCTTGAGGATAGCCTGAAAGGGCTAGTGGAATGGGAAAGACATATTTTCTACTTGCTCTCCATGGAAATTGAGAAGAGTCCATCATTGTGACACCCCTTGAGGGGGCACAAAAATGTTCAGTAACTTTTAGTTTAGTAGATTACCAAAAAAAAAAAAAAAAAGTGTGTGCAGGCTGAGGGACATATCAGAGACTGACCAAGAGCCACAGTTTTTGAGACTTTGTATTGAGAGAGTTGACTCCTGGGTCTGCTTTCAGACATGGCAAGGGGTACAAAGCAGATGGGTCAATGGAGACCTTCTGTTTTAGGAGTCAGAACTCGCAGGGGTCTCTAGGGGCTCTGCCATGGGTTCCAGGACACCAGGGCTTTCCAAAGCCAACAAGGCCTGCACAGGCCACACAACAGCACAGTCAGTAAAGCATACACATTCCTTAGCTTATGGTGCCTCAGCAGAGGCCTTCTCAAATCTTCATTTGTGGGAAAGAGGAGCCCAGGGAAGACATGAAATGTATAAAGGCACATTTTAAATTACATGACTTTAGAAAGTCATTCTCAAAATTTTTCAATGCATATTGGCTCATTTTTTTCAAACTGTCTCTTTGTTCATATAGTCAATATTTGTAGATGTTATATGAGAGCCCAATGTAACCTTTTTTTATTTCCATTCAAAACTAGTTGTATTTATAAGGCAAATGGACTCCTTTTTTTGTGAAGGAAATTTGTAGAGATAAGATGAATGGTAACTATCACTAAGAGTTAAATGGTGACTCAGTTGATAGGTGAAGGTTATCAGAAGGAAAATATGGAATGACTAGATTAGTGAACTTGTTGATGGACTCACTTTGTGTTCTTATTTTCTGAAGCACTCTTTGTACTCTCTGATAAAACCAAATTTGTGACAATACTGCAATAGAAAAAATATATAACGTGGTGGGAAAAATACATTCTACTTATTTATTTTATAGTCTCCAAAGTAATTCTACTGAATAAGTATAATTTATAAAGTGAGGTGAAAAGTAACATTTTTTCAACATAAGAATTTATTAATTATATTTATTGTAATTAAATATTTTATGATTACATAGAAATAAAGGAACAATGTGTTTAGAACTGTACTTCAAAACGATTAATCTGGCATCATCTGTGCTAACAAGAGAGTCTAGAAGTGGAAAAAGCAGTTTCATTTTTAATGATAAACATTGTGCTTTGAAAATCAGTATTCAACATTATTATAATAAGATAGTCATATGGGGAAACAACCCAAATGTTCTTCAATAGATGATTGAATAAAGAAGATGTGGTACACATATGCAATGGAACATTACTCAGCCATAAGAAAAGATGAAATATGGCCATCTGCAACAACATGGATGGATCCTGAGATTATCATGCTAAGTGAAGTAAGTCAGAAAAAGTCGAGAACCGTATGACTTCACTCATATGTGGGATATAAAACTGAAAGAAAGAAACGAACCAGATAAGAATTCATAGACAAAACCAACAGTTTAGTGGTTACCAGAGGGAAAGTGTGGAGGGGATGAGGTACAAGAGGGTAAATGGGGTCAAATATGTGGTAACAAAAGGAGATTGAACTTTGGGCGGTAAACATACAATGCAATATACAGATAATGTATTATAGAATTTTACACTTGATACCTACATAATTTTATTGACCAATGTCATCCAAATAAATTTAATAAAAAGGCAGCTATATGGTAGAATGAAAAGACACCAGAGTTCTAGTTAGAATTTGCTCTCTGACTAGTGACTTTGGCAAGTCACTTTTCCATGTTGAAATTTAACTTTCTGATCTATAAAATAAGAATTAAGTCATTTGTATCATTTTTTAAAGCTCTAGAACAAAACATTTTGAGGAGAACCACTATTTAACCAATACCGAAGTGCCTGGGAACTTAACAGGTGAAACTGCCTTTTATGCTTCCTAGCATGGCCAAGGTTCCCCTCTACAGCCTGGAGGAATTTGAAGTACTAGTGCCGAAATGACCATTCTGCAAGGTGTGAATCTACCTGTCTCATCAACCCTCCCTCTCTACTCTCTCTCTCTGAACTCTGTGCTTCAGCCATTCTACTCTGGTGACTGTTCTATGAAAATGTCATGCCCTCTTCCTTCTCTGGGTTCTTTTCTCTCTCCACACCAATCTCCTCTATATTTCTGCCTGAACTACCATCCCAATTCTTGGATAATTTTTTGTCAGTCTCAGTTTAAGCTTGTGAAGGTGCTATAAGACACCAGGAATCACAGTACCTGGGTTCAAATTCTGAGTCTATCACTTTTAATAACAGGTGACTTTGGGCAATCTGTCAAGCCTCTATTGTTTCATCTGTAAAATGGGAATTAGGATTGTTACGAGACTTAAATGAGACATTACATATAAAATGCTGGCTCTGTGCCTGACACATTAAACACTTGAAGTGATTGACAATATTATGAACCCCGAGCTGTCTGTGTTTACCTGTGTGATAGCATTTATGTCCTTGTTTTGGAATTGGTTATTTAGTCAGTTGTCTTTCTACATATACCCCTAGGCCACCACATCCCAATTAGGCCTATAGTCCCTGAAAACAGAAACTGGGCCTTGCTCAGCGCCATGTTCTCAATGACTAAAAATTATCCTATCTCACGGTTGAGGTCAAATAAATATTGAATGAAAACCATGATTACACCTTACATCCTAATAGGAAAAAAGATCAGGCAGCAATTCTAATCTAGAAATGAAATCTATAGTCGAAATATTTAGGAGTTAATTTTTTTTAGCAACCTAGAGCTTTTTAAAAAAATTGTAGTTCATTGGGGTGACAATTGTTAGTAAGTTACATAGATTTCAGGTGCACAACTCTGTAATACGTCATCTATATCTCACATAGTATGTTCACCACCCAGAGTCAGTTTTCCTTCCATCACTACATATTTGACCCGTTTTCCTTCTTCTATAACCCAACTCCCTCCTTACCCTCTGGTAACCACTAAACTATTGTCTATGTCTATGAGTTTTTGTTTCTTCATTTGTTTTTCTTGTTCTTTTGTTGTTTTCATATACCACCTATCAGTGAAATCATGTGGTTCTCTACTTTTTCTGTCTGACTTATTCCCTTAGCATTATAATCTCAAGATCCATCCTTGTTGTCACAAATGGTACTATTTCATCTTTTCTTAATGGCAGAATAGTATTCCGTTGTGTAAATATACCACAACTTCTTTATCCATCTATCAAAGGACACTTTGGTTGTTTCCAGGTTTTGGCCATCATAAATAAAGCTGCAATAATCATTGGAGCACATATGTCTTTATGGATAAATAGTTTCAGATTTTTTGGGTAGATACCCAGGAGAAGGATTGCTGGGTCAAATGGTAATTCTATTCTTAATTTTTTGAGTAACCTAGAACTTTTTTGCACACCAACAACTCATTTAAAAAAGTTTAAATGTTTATTTTAATATTTTGGTCATTTCAGAAGACTAAGCAGATTTTACTTCCCTCACCAGGCAACCCTGCTCTTTGGTGATTTATTTTTTGGAGACTAACTCTATTCAGCTCTATATTTATAAAACAAGCTGACAATATGTCCGGGTTCTTTATTTTGGATCTTTTTGATGAGTGTAAGATAAGTTGATAGTCACATTTTTGTTTGGCCAAAGTAGCTAAGAAACTACTCTGTTATCTATTTTCTAAAATCTAACAAGTTTTCAGGACTTGTGATGGCAACTTGTGGGAAATTACATAATGAAATATAATTTTTTTCTATAAAAAAATTGCCAGAAGCTTATGCAGAGCCATGTCTGAGGCATCAAGGTTTCTAATTGAATATAATCATTCTCATTTTATGGAAAAAGGAATAAGAGGAAAAAAATACACAATTTGTTTGGCCATTAGGAATTTAAATGCAGGCTTTTTGTCTCCCATTATCTTCTTTATAACATAAACTTTTGCCCAAACTAGCTCTCCTTGTGTGTTGTCCACAAGGTGAATGTCATCACAATGCCTGGGTCATAAGAAAATTTGGAGCCATTCTCACCCTTTCATCTTCTCTATACTCTCCATCTTCTTCTGGGTCCTATTGGTCACCAGATATCTTGTTCTTAAAGAATCCCTCTGTTCAACTCAAGTGCCACTACCAAAGGTAGAAACTTGGGGGCCATTATGAATAGGCATTACTGAAGTTAGGACAAATCTGTAGTAAGTTTATTTCTGCAGACATGTTGACCATGAAGGACAACACTCAATTGGACACAGGTGGTCATGAGGATAAATAATTCTTAAAATATAGGACTTAAAAGAGCATCAAGGAAAGGAGAAAAAATGTAAATATATAATGTGCTTTTAAAAATCACAATTATTTTTTCTGTCTGACTTATTTTGCTTAGCATAATAATCTCAAGATCCATCCATGTTGTCACAAATGGCACTATTTCATCTTTTCTTATGGCAGAATAGTATCCATTGTGTATATACACCACATCTTCTTTATCCAATCATCTGTTAAAGGACACTTTGGTTGTTTCCATATAAAACTGAAAGTAACAAAAGAACAAGACAAATAAAGAAACAAAAACTCATAGATGTAGACAATAGTTTAGTGGTTACCAGAGATTAACGGGGGAAAATGGGTGGTTGATGACGGTAAATGGGATCAAATATATGGCAATGGAAGGAGAACTGACTCTGGGTGGTGAACACACAATGTGATATATAGATGATGTAATACAAAATTGCATACTTGAAACCTATGTAACTTTACTAATCATCATCCCAATAAACTTTAATTTAAAAAAATCATGACTATTAGTGTGTGAAGTTTTTAAATGAGTCATTGATGAGAGAATAATTATAAATCTATAAAATATATTAAGACATTTTATAATTAAAAACAATTGTTTATATTTTTGAGCCACAGAGTGATTTAAAAATAGAGATCACCACCTACCCTGATTCTTTAAATAAGCATTTGCTTACTTCAGTGATTACAGCTTAATTAGATAATCTTAAGAGTTCTTTCTATGACTTAGTCAGTGATATTAAACAGGCTCTAAAGCAAGAAAAGAAGGGAAACCATATAAAGTAAATAAATTTAACAAAGCAGAAGATACATGTACCCAGGGAGTTAAACAATTTAGAAGATTTGTCTGACTTTTTTTTAAGTCCCAAAGTAATCTGTGTTGATTATAGCAGGAAACTAGTCTTCCAAGTTAGAGAATGTACACATGTGTGGTCAAAACCTTCTTTTAAAAAATGCACTGAAACATTTAAAAGGTCCTTTGAGGAAATTGTAACTTTCTATATTGTCTCTCTTCATTAAGTCTCTGAAAATATTTTAGTAAATTCAGTTATATAATTGCACAGTCCTTTAAAAAAGGATGTGTGTGTAAACTGTACACCGAGACCTAATGGCAACACTGTTTTGTACATAGCAAAATTATGTACATGGTCACCATTGATGAAACTTGCTAATAATTTTTTATTTTGGTCCTTGTTGATGAAGATAACATAAATTAATAACCAACTTTTCCATTAGCCAAAGTGTTCAAGAAAATATGCCATTGTCTATTTTCTAAACGCTAACAAAATCACAAAATAGTTGAAACACTTTAATATGACAACACAATTGTTCCTCCACTCAATGTTTTAATGATGCCAAGTGTATTGTGACAGCTTGCAGATGACACAAAAACAATCTATATTTTCATGGAGTCTGAGATCCTAAACGTATAATAATTTTTTTTAGTGAATGCAGCAAACTGAATTTTGGCAGGGCAGGGGGAGGGGGCTGAAAAAGAAATGGAGGATGGGAGTGATGTTAAGAGAAGGAAAAGGGAGAAACAGAATGCAAACTGGCAACTAGTTAATTAAAATAATAATGATGTCAGTCTTTTTACATTGGAAATATGCACTCCGTCGTGCTCAAATAGTGGGGAGTGCAGATTTACTGATAAGACTAGGGGATTGTAGTTGAGGTTAGATGAATGCTTACCATGTGTGACCAAGTGGGAGGAAACTGTGGTGAGACAGGGAAGGGGAGAAATAACTCACTTTGTGTCTGGTGTGATGATGTTGAATCTCTTTAGCAATGATTTCTCTGTTATGTATGGGTTATGGGAGTTTGATCTTGCTCTATGCCTGCTGCAAAGACATGCCTTTTGGCTCAGATTAAGTTGTGATCACTTCACTTTGGCACCTCTTCACTAGTGTCAGCATTTACAGTTCATTACCAGCTATGGCTGCGGTAAGTCTTTGAGATCTCAAAAGCCATAGAATGCAAACCCAGGTTGCATTCTGGCATTCAGGGAACTTGCCAAATTCCATAAGGTAATGACAGCTAAATCATAACTCAGCACTTGACTCTCTGTCCATGACCCACTTTATTACACTGTGTCAATGGCGGCTCTTACAAGTTAATTGGGTTCATTACAGCAGAAAAGGAAGCAGGAAAGCAGAATGGAACAAAATACTTCCACCCATATTTTATAGGGTATTTAAACTGAAGGGAGCGGTTCTTGGCGTTTCCCCAGACACTAAAGAAAAAAGAGACAGACAGTTGAAGTAGGAATTCTCATACACTATGCAGATTATTATGATTAAAACCTCCTAAGTAAACGGTGCTGCTGGGTATCCTTTACATTTTGTCTTTTTGAAATCCCAAATGCTTTTGAAATTTGAAAACTCAAACTACTGGCCTACGAAACCCTAGAGAACCAGCAGACAAGAAAAGGAAACCTGGCATAAGAAGAATAAACAATGATTCTGCTTAAGATGGATGTGAATTGTCAAAAGAAAGGTACAATGCAAATTTCAATCTCTCCAGACCCTTTCCAATTCTTCTGCTTTTCTTTTTTTCCTCTGACAGCTCTCCAGAGTTTTTTGTCTTTCTTGAACAATTCTGGTAGCTAAGCTCCCTTCATCAGTAGTTCTTAATCCCCCAATGTGTCTGTCTTTGCAAGGGGTTTTCATTACTATCCTTACCAGTGATAAGAGTAATTAGACATTTTTCTTTAAAACCTGTAAAGCCCTCACTACATGCTTACATTTTTTTTCTTTCATTTATATAATTTATTTATTTTCATTTTTAAGGGAGGCAAAGAATTGCCTACTATATTACTGTCCCCTGACCTAAAAAGCTGTTCCTCAAGCATGGGTTTCGAAGACAGCCAGCTCTGTGACTCTGGGCTTCCATTTTCTCATTTACAAGAGAGGAATATTCATATTGCAGAATGAGGTAATGATTGAATTATATAATGCCTAATACATATTAATTATTCAATAAATGGTGAAACACATTTTTTCTTGTGAAGACAAAGGAACTGAGAGAAGTGATTTTAAAAAGCCATCTATAGAATTCTCTTCTTTAAGCCATATTACCCTATTTCCCAAAAAATAAGACCTAGCCGGACCATCAGATCTAATGAGTCTTTTGGAGCAAAAATTAATATAAGACCCGGTCTGATTTTAATATAATATAAGACCAGGTCTTATTTTAATACAATATGAGACCCGGTCTTATACTAATTTTTGCTCCAAAAGATGCATTAGAGCTGATGGTCCAGTTAGGTCTTAATTTCGGGGAAACACAGTAGTTACCAATATGACCCAAGACTAGATCAAAAAGATATATTTGACCTACATCTTTCCATCAGCCTACACCCAATAACTCAGAATTCCTCACTTTTGGCTCTCCCTCAAGTTGCACTTTCAGTTCACATTTCAGTTCTGTATCTATAAGTGAAAAGTATCAATTACCTAAATAAAAATAACCTCTTTATTATCCTTAGTGCCATGTATTCACACTGCATGCTATTTCTCTTGGTTTTCCCTAAGAGAGTATCTCTCAAGAAAAACTGACTTTTCAATAAAACCCAGACCTGATTAAATATTCTTCTAAAATTGTTTCTTTCGTGCACTAAATGCAAATTAATCTATTTACAACCCACAGTGTGTGATTATTTGCAGTACTGGATTATTTAATTTTTTACATTCTTCTCTAATTACTTTATATTTTTAAGTCTGACCTGTGAATTCTAGAACATGAGCTTGTGGTTCTGATGAAATCTTTTCCTAAAACCAATTACCATGGTGGAAATTGTTTGTTTTCCTGGCCTAAAATGGAGCACCTTATCACAATGAAAGGTGTAAGACTGTATCTTAAATATTAACTAAACAAAACAAACTTCTACCACCATGATTGCTTGGTTCTCTGAAACAAACATGGCTCAAATCTCTTCGAATGGCTATTTTAATCCCAATTCTCTACTACAGTGGTTTCCAAAGTGGGATGCACAAAACAATCATTGAGGTGCAATAGAAATACTAGAATTTTTCTTTACATTTATTTTTGTAATCTGAAACAATTTAGCCTTGCTATACTTAGTAAATTAGTTGGTTCCTCCTCACCCCAGTGTAGGTTGTATCTATCAGACAATTGCATGTCATGACCTCTAGGCAAAGGAAACTGAGGTAAGACTGCTAGCTTCACTGTGAAGAGTTGTTAACAGGGGTGTCTTCATAGATCATTTGATCATCTCTACATATTGCAACATAAAACAGCTTTTGTGTGTTTCTGGTTACATGACTTATGGTTATCATTGAAACACACTCCACACAATGAATGTGAAGCTTAAAAATATTCCTTCTGATAAATTGCCACTTTAAATAATATTATTAATGCTAATCTAAAGGACCAAAAAATATCAGTCAATACATTTTCTACTATTAATAAAGCTCTTTGTCAGCCACAAAACGTGGTAAAAACATTGACAGTCTGATACTTTCAGTCAAGTGGTCAGCAAAAGAAAAAATTATCAAGACTGCATAAAATGGGTCCAGTAGCTTTAACTTGAACCTGTCATTAAGTATATACTGTTTGGTGAAATAGTACCGTGTTTCCCCGACAATCAACTCTAATGCATCTTTTGGAGCAAAAATTAATATAAGAGCCGGTAATATATTATTTTATTTAAGACCCACTCTTATCTTATTATATAAGACCCAGTCTTTTATATTATATTATATTATACTATACTATATTATATTATATTATACTGGTATTATATTATATATTATATTATATTAATTATATCATATTATATTATACCATGTCTTATAGTAAAATAAGACCGGGTCTTATATTAATTTTTGGTCGAAAAGGTGCATTAGAGCTGATTGTCCAGCTAAGTGTTATTTTCGGGCAAACACAGTAACTAATACTAGTATGAAGCCATCATGTTTAACTATTTCAAAATGTGATTTCCTTCTTGTTGTTTATTATCAAAGAATTTTTATTTTTGTGTATTTTCTAATGTACAGTACATAATTAACATGGTAGTACGCATATGCCATTTATAGATAAATGAACAAAACTGAAAGGTACATGTAAAAATTTTCTTTACAGATAGGTGTGAAAGATCAAAATATACTCCAAAATGTATTAGTATACGAGTACTCCACTAGAAAGTAAATTCCTTACTAAGCTTTAAGACTCTTGAAGGCAGGGGTATTAAATTATCTAGACTGGAGTCCCTTCAAGGAGTGAATAAATGATGGAGTGAATGCGTGAGTGAAGATTACAGTGACTCATATTCGTTGACTTTGGGGCATTTGGGCATCTGCTGCCTTCGAGCCAGCATTCATTATCAAAAATACAATCCCTGAACATAATACTCTGCCCTAGAATTGTGGCAACAACAGACTGTCAAAAATAATGATGTCAGCTTTGACCTCACCAGATAATGAAAAGATAGTGTCTTCTTTTTAAGCAAAGTTTCGTCTCTATCCTTATATTATGCTGCCTTTTGTCTGATAGAAATGACATCATTATATTTGTAAAAATATAAATAAATTTTCTTTGCTTTTGAAAGTATCTATCTATAGTTATTTCTAGATGTGTGTATTTTACTTGTTTTACTGATTACTGGTTACTGATACCATATGAAAAGGTACACATATGGTAATTTATGACCAAACTTCCATGACATGAAATAATGTGCTCCATTAAATTCAATTCCACATTTATTCATTTCCACCTTCTCTGCGTTCTAGACTGTGATTCTAGTGAGATATGCAGACAAGCCCTTGTCTTTAATAAATCTGTAGTCATTTTAATTTGGTATTAAATTATACATAATTATGTATGTATATACACATATATGTTTATGTGAATATGTACTTTTCATTTGGTATGAGGTTTCTTTTTGGAACCAGATATAAAATACAATCAGAATCCAGGTTTGTAATTCTAGAGGTAGTGTGTGCTCTTCAATTTTTTTTTTTTGACACAAAAAAGGTACAAAGAAGTTACTGATTCCTATATTAGATTGAATCTTGTATGGAACATAGAGACTTCCAATTGTTCACTTAATTAATCATTAATTAATTAAGCAATGAATGCTGACTGAGCACCTATGTCAGAAATAGCTTAACTGTCTCACAGTATCCAGTCTCCCCTTCTTCATATTCACAACAGAACACTGTGGACTCCACAGGACACATGCTTCCCAGTGAGATCCTGGTGGTTGGCTAATGTGAGCAACATCTGGGTCACTTCCTAAAACAGGAAGCTTCTTGCCCTCCACCTTCTTTCTCCCTATCAAGATATAGGAACACAGATGTGGTTGCAGTGAGCTAGTGTCAGCCTTTTGGATGAGGGTGATCCTGAGGCTATCAGGGCAAGAGGGTAGAAAGAGCCAGTGTCCTTATGTGACCTTGGGGCGCACAGCTACCTACCTGCCCTGGACTGCTAACTCACATTGAGCTTGAGAGAGAACAAAACTTCTATCTTGTTTGAGCAGCTGTGCTTTGGGGAACCTCTTAGTCTGCATCCTAACGGGAGGGCCAACTTTGGATATGAAATACGGAAATTTGTGTAAATATGAATAAAATGTTTTCTTAGGTATAAAATAATTCTGCCTTGTAGCTTTACAGCATCAGGCTTTATTCATGCCCTTTTCTCTCCCTGTGATGTCCCTTGTCCATGGGTAGAAATTCTATTTTTCTTTCAAGGGTTTGCTCACATACTATTTACTAAGCTCTAGCCAATTTTGTCTCTCCTCCTGAGCTGACCCTGTGCTTTCTGTAGTAAGGTTAATCTCTTTGTACTTCTCTCACAACATTATATTTTTTGTCTAATATAATAACTATGTATATGTTTATATATTCCACTAGAAGCTTCAGCACAAAGATTGCCATTTTACTAATTTTTCCATCTCCCTGAAATCTGGAACAATGTCTTTAATAATCCAATAAAGTTTATGGGATATACATTAAATATAATATAAGCTTTATTCTGTGTACTTATCAGGCTGAAATAGTAGATGTTTTTCACATTTAATCTGAAGAAACGTTCTTATTTCTTCCTTTCCTATTTATCAAATGGAAAAGTTTTTTCAAAAGCAATTGTTATTTCAACAGCAAGAGAAGGATATCTTCTTTTTTTCCAATTAGAAAGTACTAGCCTGCCTTGAAAACATATGCCAGAAAAACGGACTATTGTTAGGATAAGATTATTACGATTATAACAACCTATTTAAAAGAAATGTCAGCTGCTCCTGTTTTATTTTTCACATAATAGAGCTATGGCCTATTTCAGTATGATGTTTTTGGGAGCCGGTATATATTTTTATTTTCCTACATGAATCTTTCATCCTTTTACTGACATTTATTATTTTTATGCAATTATCCTAAAAGGAAAGCTCTGGCCAGGCAAATGGGTTGTTGTCTGCCTCTGAAGAGACATTCATATCTTGTTGCTTAGCTTTCAAGTTCTATGATCAGGAACCCTCAGGCCCATTTTTAAGGAGGTTTTAGGCTAGTTGAGCTTCGCTGTCTCCCAAAATGTCCAAAATGAGATTACATGATGGACAAGATCAATGTATTAGAAGGTACTTAAGCAATAAATCTGGAGCTTTTTGTCCAATCACTGTTTCTTTCAAGCTCTGTGGCAAAAAAAAAGAAAAAAAAAAAGAAAAAAAAATCAGGCCACAAGAGCTTTGACAAATTAGATATTACTACATCTAATTGTGTATGTTTAAGCTTATCACACTGAATCGCAGCATTGTAACTGACTCTTATGCCAACAAGGCCTTCGTTTAATCAGCACAATGCCATTTAACAGCGATTAATCACCCAACTAAAATGTCATATTAAGGTCACAGAAACTTGAAAGCTAAAAAGAGAGAACATTAAAGTCAGCTGATAAATAGGGGGAAAGAGCATGTTTTGCCAAGGGAAATTCTGAGCGCTTTGCTTTGTGGAAATACTGGTAGAACATCTAATGAGAACTAGAGCTTAACTTTCAACTGAGATCAGAAGCAATTTCATTCACTAAGTTCAGAAGGAAGTCATTCTGTCATTTTTTTAGCAATATTCTGTCTGTAAACAGGCAACTCCTGCCCACAGAATACTTGAAATTTATGGTTCATTTTACAGATGTTTGTTATCTCCCTGGATACCACTTCATGATTTTTATTTGAATTATTCTTTGTTTTTGTTTTTGGGGTTTTTCTGGGGGGTTTGTGGCATTTTTTCCTTTGTTGTTTCTTTTAAGAAGAAAAAAATCTGATATAATATGGTACTTAGGACAAGATGAAATAATATCACCATTTTACAGTCAGTTACAAAATATTTATGGAAAGGTACAATGTGAACAATTTGGTTCACTTGTTTGCAAGGGAATTTTTATTTCCTAGAAAATTTGCCAAATTGAATCTTACAGGACAAAAAGAAAATGACTAAAGATATTCTTTTCATTTTTATTTCTAATACCCCAGAGGGCACTGTGCAAATGGGTAATCTGACACATCTATGTAAACCCCTCACAAGGTAAAGTTTGTGAAAAGTGGAAATAATTTTACCTGAGTGGACCTAGAATAGAGGCTCTTTGAAGACCAAAATGCTGTGTCCCTCATGGCTTGTCCCTAGCACTTTAACCATGCATGGCCCCAATAAATATTGCTTGACAGGCTGACTGGCTCTGTAAACAGAGCTGTGGTATATGGTAAACAAACAAAAAAGGCACACCTAATGTCTCCTTTTCATTAAGGAATACTAGGTAATTATCATTCGGCTTGTAGACTTCATGTAGAATTTTAGAATATTTTGAAATGTGATAAAACTGACAATAATGACCCTTGTTCAGACTTGCAATCAATAGCATAGACACTGAGAACAGGGATCATCTCTAATAGGAGGGATGGAGTCAGTTTGCATGCCCACTGAGCCTATCAGCAGGGGAGCTTCCCATGTTTTGAGCAAGGTCCACTGAAACTGCTGTCTAGATTATGGAGGCCTGTGTGGTCCAATATAGTACCCACTAGCCACATGTGGTGATTGAACCCTTGAAGATGACTGGTCTGAATTGAAATGTGCTACAAATGTAGAACATACTAGATTTCAGAGACTTAGCAGAAAAAGAATATAAACTATCTCATTAATAATTTTGTTTATTTATTACATGCTGAAATGACAATATTTGGGGTATGCTGAGTTAAAGGAAATGTCTTATGAAAATTAGTTTCACCTGTTTCTTTTCACTTTTTAATGTGACTACTAGGAAATTTAAAATTAAATATATGGCTTGCATTATATTTCTATTAGACAGTTCTGGTGTAGACCAATGAAGAGTCGCCTTTGTTGGGACCATCATTGACTTGGACCAGATGTGGTTCAGAAACCCAGAGATGAAACACTTCCTGAGCCATCCTAACCCCTAAACTAAACTGTTTCACAGAGCTTTTACGACTCAATCAAAGAACTGGAATTGTTAAAATAAGTGGAAAATAAACTGAATAACATCAACACACTGTATACTTGACAATTAAAGAATTACTTCTGGAAAGACAGGAATTGGCATTATTTGGCTTGAAGAAGAGAATGAAAAAACAAAATTTAATAAACATCCTTGAGGACATAATGAGATAAGCTAAGATTGTCGCATGAAGGTTGGAGGTTAACTAAAATGATTTGAGAGTCTGGGTTGATGAACACTTGAGACAGGTTGTGACTCTTCTTTTTCTGGAGGGCAATGATAATAAGGTAAGGCCTCCTCTGAAGTCCTAGATAAGTATAAGATTGTAGAAGACAATTTAAGATAGCAACCCCAATATCAGTACTTATTCAGATACTTGGAGTGCTTCTGAAAGTTGGTGACAAGACCAGACAAGATTACTAGCCCTTTCAAACACAGTGAGTCTGATTGGAGCCATCTTTAATTTCTCTCCTTAGATGTTAATGAAGTTCTCTTTAAAATGTGTTATTTTGTTCCATCTCTTCCTTCTAAATGAAATAAAAATTTCACTTAGAATTTGTCAAAATATTATATCTAGAACTGTTCTGAAAGCTCCTCAGGGTCTGAAATAATGTATTGTATTACATTATTATTATTATATGCCCTTGTGTGTATATATTTTATTTATTATATAATTAAATGTGTGTATGAGATGCTATAGAACATAGTAGCCATTCAAAAATATTCAATGAATGGGTAGATGTTAAATAATAATAAAAAACCCAGATATCTTCACTTACATTGCTTAAGTGGGGAAAGCATCTAAAGTGTGGCAGAAATCCCTACCTCCCCAAATCTGGTCGAATACATTTATACAGCAAAACCTTGATAAACAAATGCTGCTTGTAAGTGTAATAGTTTAGATTGTTTCCCCAGTGAGGTAAATTGTTAGATCAGTCTTCTGCAAGTTATCAATAGTTTTCTCTAAAAATATTGATATTTTAAAATCTTTCGCAAGATAAGTTCTTCTGGGAGTATGGCTTAAAATTACTAGATGAAGGAATAGTCACTACATACGTCAATATGAGAAAAGCAACTGGAACCACAAAAACATTCTATTTAAATAGAAGTCAATGGTCAAGTTAAAAGCATGGCTTATAACCTGTGATACATTACCTGAAATCTATATTCAAAAGGACTCCTTGAGTGGAAGCCTTTGGGATTTTTTTTTAGACAAATGTTTCTGGCCTTTGTTTTTATAGTGTTTAGTAAACTCATATGCTGATATCTTTGGTGGCTCACAGGTTTATTTTCTCTGTATTTATGTCCATGCATCAATTTTTAAATGGAAACATTTGAGTTTTCAGTGGCTCTGAGCCAATCTTGAGTGAAAAAGCAGTGTCCCCACAACACACAGTATAATGTCTAGGTGTGACCAAATGAATGAACATCCATATGCATCATGAGTTTCTGCCACATAAAAAAAAATAATAATAGAGTTCATCACTTATCTGAATGTATTTGGGTTTCCTCTCGTTCTGTTAGTGAGGGAAAGTAACCTTAATTTGGTCTTTCTATAAATCATCTATTGCTTCTGGTTCCTCGACTATCAGCTTCACATCCAAACATTTTGAACAATGCCAAAATTAGTTAACTTCCAGACATTTACTCTACCTTTGGCTGGACACGTCCTGTTAATTTCAGTGCCAGCACACAACTATTTGGCCTTTTATAAAGGTCACATATTTTCCTTCCAAGTAGAGTTGCCTTAGCTATGTCAGAAAACATGTGTATCCATTCTTCCAAATGAGAGACTTATATTCTCACTGATGAGAATCCTAGAGTGAGCCTCTCAAGCTGTTACCTTTTTGGGGGTGTGGGGTGAGGGGTACTAGTGCCTTATAAAAGATGACTTAACTCTTTCCAGGCATTGATAAATTACTTTGCTACAGTAGTGACACTGGATTGGGTTGTGAAGTTTACATCTATGCCTAGAAAACCATGTTGCTCCTGTCAGCAAACCATACGACAAGATGAAAAACAATAACATAAATTTCAATATCTTCCTAACAGGTTTGTAGAACTGTTACTTTAAATATTAGGAGCATATATTTCAGCCAGTATAGAACTTCATGAAAATTAAAGTAACCGCCACACGCTTTTTTGGAGGATGCCAATAACATTTCTAAATGTCCTAAAAAGTAAAAATCTTCCCTTCCTGCCCCAACCCCTACCTTCCTGTGAATGAGTAGCCATTGCTTGGGCCAGGCAATTTAACTCTTAGTACTTTTATCAACATAAGAGGTCCCAGCCTAAAGCAGGGAACTTTTTTTTCTTTTTATTTGTTTTCTTTTCAAGATATCGATGATATGCCCCTATCAAATGTACAGTTTAGTGAGATGGATGACATTTCACTAACTGGCAGTTCAAGGAAGTCTTACCCTGGCTTGTTTACATGAACACGTTTTAGAACAGCCATTTAGCTTCCAGCCGGCTCGGCCCCATTGCCCAGCACTAAGGGGGAAAGCAGTCAGTGGGCCTATAGGTTGCTGATAAACTAGCCCCCCATTTGGCAAGCAAGGAAGCAGAATGATAAGGGCTCTGATTTATGTTTTATCTGTCACTAAGTTTTCAGTCAAGTTGGGCAGCCAGCCTGAAATGACTCAGTTCTGTTATCACCTCAGATGCCACAGGTTTCTTAAGTGAGGCAGATTCTTTGACGACGTTTAAAAAGAACTTCATTTCACCTCTTGGAAAAGGTTAGTGATGCTGCTTTAAAACACCCTCATCTGGCTCAGTAAACTGTGAGGCTATAAACTAGCCTGTGGGGTTCCATTCCAGGGCTAATTCTTAACTGCCCAGATCGCCTACATGTAACTGTGTACTCTTTTGGAAACACAAAAACCAGTTTGGGTAATATAATTATGGGAAGGCTGGAGGTTTTAAAAAAACGTAGGTACCTAAAATATTGTGTTAATATGAAGATTGCATACTTCCTTCCATCCCAATTTACCTAAACAAACAAACAAACAACTTTCTACAAATAGCATTAATTGAAACTGAATAAAATACAGCTTGACTTCAGATAATGAAAAGTAATTCAAAGAAGATAATCTATCTTCAGGGAAAAAAAGAGTGTCAGTGGATACAATTAGAAAGCAAAAAGACTCCTGTTTAATTTGTGATGGATGCTACAGTGTGGGTATGGGGGTCAATGGGAGATTAGGCTACATAAAAGCAGGGAGTGTGTCCTTATCTAGTAAACTAACACAAGTCAGTGAATGAAAGCGCTTTGTACCCTTCCCCAACCTGTTTCAAGTTGTTTCCCCCCAAGTTTAAATTGGCTTGTCGTTTTACAAGGATGGATGGGTATTATTTTTAAGCTTTTATTTTACAATGGAAGAATGTGAGTGTTTCACAAGTGAAATTTTCCCACGGAGAAGGGAATGGCAATGAATCATAAATAGTGCAAACACTTTGTTCAAATGGTCACAGTTCAAACACTATGTATATATATATATATATATATATATATATATATATATATATATATGGTTATGTTCTAATACCCTCTCTTCCAGTGTGTTTTCTTTCCAAACATCAAAAGAAGAGAGAAGTGGGCATGAGGAGGCCATTGGAAGCTATATATTGAAAACAGTGGTAGTCTATCTCCTATATTCTCAAATGAGTAATCTTTTTAGTATCTGACATGGACCCAAAGAAACTATGTATTTCCTCTGAAGAATTACCTTTAGTGATGCTCCTCCCCCATATTCAGGATAAAAGCCAAACTTAGCATGAAAACTAGAACTTTAAGGTCTGTCACTGTTTACCATCTGGCCTCACCCATTGCCACTTTCCACAAACACTTTTTACACAGGTCACACTAAGTACCTGATGGCCCTGAATATTGTGCTTTTAACTTGTAACTCTCTCCATGAAAGCAAGGATTTAAAAAATATATATATTACCAGTTTTGATCACTATTGTTCCCCCCAATGCCTAAAATTATTCCTAGAACTTATTTAGTAAGTGTCAAGTAACTATTTGTTAACTGCATAATGTGTACCTGCTGTTCTCTTAGTCTGGAAAACCCCTGTCTTTTCTTCTCCTACCTGAAGTTTACTTGTCTTTCAAAATTTGGATCACTTAGGGAAAGTCTTCTGCCTCCCATCTCCAGATCTGGAAAAGGTATCACTCTCACAGCATCTTACAGCACCCATCATACCCCTTCGGTATTGACTACACTGAATTTGAATTTCTGTACCCACTAGCAGACAGAGAGTTCCCTAAAGGGGTGTGGGGGAAATTGTTCTCCAGTTCTGTATGCCCTGTGTCTTGCTGAGTATACAGTGAGTTCCATTAATGCCCAAGTCCTCTCCATGCCCAAAGGACTAGATGTCTGCTCCCGAAATAACCTTCAGACTTCTATTTCCCACTCTCCCTCACCCTAATTGACCTTCTTTGCTCTTCCTCCACACACCATGCATGCCTTAACCCCTTCATACTCTGTTCCTTCTGTCTGGATTTCCCTTCCTTCAGATAGGGGTCTACCTATAACTCTCTCACTGTCTTTGTTCAAATGATCACCTTCTCAGCAAGGTCTACCCTGCATACTGTACCTAAAACTTCCTACCCCCATTCCTGATCTCCATTACCCTTATTCTCCTAATATACAATAGAATATAGTGATTTACAGGTTTATTGTTTGGTGTGTCTCATCCAACTTGAACGTAAGTTTCACAAAAGCAAAGTTCTTTGTTTAATTCATTGAAGTATCTTAAGCATTTAGAATGATGCCTGAACATAGTAGGCAATTAACAAATAATTGCTGAGTAAATAAATGTTTACTGTATACATATACACATATACATACATTTATATATACTATGTTTTCAGAAAAAGTCTTAGTCAAATGACTGATCAAATTGTAAAACAATCAAAGATTCAAGAGCACTTTGCTCCCTTCTCTCCACGTTCTCCCAATCTCCCAGCCCTCTTCCTCTCTGGGGAGAGAGAGGACCAAAGGCAGAACCAAAGGCAGAATTCAGCCTCCATGAGGTTCTGGGCTCCGTGCAGCTCCATGCAGCCGAGGAGGGGAGGCAGAGGGGAATAGTTACGTGTCCCTTCATTTTAAAAATATATTCAGGTTGAGAGTTACTGCTTATCCTCCAGTGGAACAGGATGGGCTCAGAAGCTCAGTGAGCGAGGGCTGTGGCCTCAAGAACCTGAGATTTCTTCTCCTCTTCAGAAGCAGACACTTGGAGGCGTTTTCAATCTTTTTTTAATTTGATCTGTTAACAGTGGTCAAGGCACTGGTCATCCCCTTTTTGGCATCCTCTCACTGTTCTTGGTCCTCCTTCAGGACCCGGCTGGTGTGCAGCGGGGAGATATATATATATATATATATATATATATATATATATATATATATATATATATATATATATGTATGTATGATCAATTGCACTGTTGAATAGAGTTATTATCTACCTTAACACATGTCCTTTCTTTCCCTTAATAAAAGCCATAAAGAGGTTTTCAGTGCTTCTTTTAAGAGGCTAGTATACAACGTAATGGAAAAGCACAGTCCAGTACTTAATGCAACATTTAAATTTTCCTTTTAAATCAAATTATTTGCCTTTAGAAAGAACACTTTTTTTGGCTCAAACTTTTCACAAACTTGCAAAATCTTGCCTCATAAGCCACATTTTTCAGCCCCTGTTTAAAGGCTTGTTTGATTTTTAAATCGGTCTTCTCCATTTTTGATGACTTCATAAAAGTCATGTTGTAAGCTTTTATATTCCTCAGTGTATTTACACTACACATTGGTCGACAGAGGGAAAGATGCCGTTGCTGGACTGATACTCCTGAACTTCAGCTTCTGAAGCTTCTCTTGATGGATAGTTGACTAAACTTTATTATTATTTTTTTTTTTACCACAGATTCTTTTCTAACCACTAACAAGCACACATAAAAATATTTATACTTGCTTTCTTGTCACCATGCTGGCACTGGGCATGGAAAAGAGATGTCACTAGAAGTTCTGCGTGCATTTTATTATTCTCTTCGGAGTCCTGTCATTAGAGCATCAAGAGAGCCAAATTTTGCTGAAACGTGGCAGTTTGATATTTCTTTTGAGCTTATGTGTAGCTGGTCAAACATTAGCTTTAGAAAATAAAATTATCATTTTGCTTTTTTTGTTTTTGATTTTCCTTTTTCTTTATGTTTTACTATGCCTTTTCTAATTTATTTCTTCCTTTCTACTTTTTGCAGGGTTTTTTTTTTGTAGTTTTTAACTAAATTATCTCATATTAGCTTCCTCATTTTATATTTACTTTGTATCAATTTATATATGTATTAGTATAATGAGAATAATCCTGTTACTCAGTTCCTTTTCCAAGTTATCCAGTTCCAAGGATATCATCACATTCCCATGGACTTGTTTTAGGTATATACCATGTTTCCCTGAAAATAAGACCTACCCCGAAAATAAGCCTCAGTTAAGATCTCAGCCAGACGGATGCATTCAGTATGTTATGACGATGTTCCAGAAGAAGACATGACTGCAATTGAATAAATGTAAATTGTTGTACATGAAAATATAAGACATCTCCTGAAAATAAGCCCTAATGGAGCAAAAATTAATATAAAACCCAGTCTTATTTTCGGGAAAACACAGTATGTGGTCTTCCGGATTCATGTCTACTTGATAACAACCCAAGTCAGTTGGCGTGGCCTAACTCCAAATTAGTTATAACATGTATAACTATTGTGTACAAATGGTATATATAGTTGATTTATATCCATAAATCACTGTTTGCAATTTATAACAAAAGTTTTGCACGTACGCTGTTAAAGAGCGTTTCACAAAGTGTCTTAATTATTTTGAAAATATTTTCCATGTCTTCCATGTCTGAAACATACTGTTCTGAGAAACAAGCCATCTGGGCCTTACATTCAATAAAACAATAGTTCACTTGGGTGGGACATGACCAAATTCAGGCTCAATCAAATGATATCATTACTTTCAACATTAACTGAGTATCTTCTGTGCATATTAGGCAAAGGATTCGTGTTGACTTTATATTTGAACAGCATCTGTGGTGTCCTATGCACCATTTTTAATCTTCACAACCCAGTAAGAGTAAGTATCTTAATAAAAAAAAAAAACTTCTTAAAGTAATTTTACTCAAAACCACTGATTTTGTTTAGTGAAAGAGTTAAAACATATTACTCTATACTAATACATTCATATTTATTAATTTAATAATGAACTAAATTTCACCTATCCAATAATAATAATACGTTCCTAGAGACAAGACTGGTACATTTCCAGAGAGAGGGAGGGTAGGTCACTGAAAACCTTATAGCTCGGGCTGCATCCAGGATGGCCAAGCTCAGTAGATTGCTGTGATGGAAGCTCGTGGGTAAGCTGGGCCTTGAGGACTGGGTAGAGTCTAAAGAATAAGAGAGTGCAAAAGGCTTAAAAAAGGAAGCTCTGCTTTACCAGTGCGGTTGTAACATTCCAAATAGTTTATAGTGGGAAGTGTTCTCTTTTTTATATTAAAAGATATGGTGGGATAATATGTTAAACTATCCCCTAGCTTAATCTTCAATGTGTGAAGACCTTGAGGCCCTTTCTTCCACTCAACTGGAGTTGACTTCACCTAATACCTCAATGGAAGAACATCAGAGACTAAACGTTGGGCCAGGTACAAAAGATGCAAGGATTTAGAAGAAATGGGTTAGGGCTTTTTGCCTGATTAGACTCTTGGCTTGGAAAGGAAGTGTGCCAGGTAGGTGGCAGCTGATTGGACCTCAGAGCTCAGTCTGAGCAAAAAGGCTGGTACTTCCTGTCACCAGCATCCAGAAGTCCCATGCAAGCTCTGAGACCATTCAAGCTCCTTTAAAGAACACAATGGACATCACCGATCCCTCATAAGAGTGACATCTATCCTCTCTATTTGTTATTCCTCTTTGAACACCGAACAGATGGTTTAGCTCAAACATTACAAAGGAAATATGACCTACCATTAACACAAAGACTTTCTCTTTTCTGAAAAAACTCATACTTGCTGACCATTATGCTCAAGCGAGAGACTGTCAAAGGCACAAAGTGAATTGGAGGTTAAAAATTATCCTGTCTCTTTAAAGGAGTTAGATAACCCAGCAGATACATAATGTGAAACATACATTCACTCCATTTATTCTTGAATTGCCTTGGTGCTCACAACAAAGCAGTTATTTGGATAAATTAAAGCTGGATAATTCTAGTATAATTCCTGAATATAAATTGTGAAGGTTCTAAAGAGAAAACTATAAGTTTAACGAAGATAATTCTAAATGTACGATGTTGTATTTTCTGCCATACATATATAGGAAATGGTACAGCTTGTCATTTAATTAGCTTGTCTCAGGTACATACCAATAAACCCCAGAATACTGCAGTGAAACATTTATTCATTTTCAGGATTTGAGGCATGAAGCTGCCACCAAATAAAGATAATATATCCTAATACAAGCGTCAAAATGATGAAAGATATCAGTATTGCAATATGTGCAGACACGAGATGTCACTGGTGTTGACAAGCTTGTGACTATTTCACGAATAGACTGTGTCTTTCAGGGAATATGGTTGCATACTCGGAGCTAGCCCTTGCTTGGATTACAGCTTTTCTAGCTGTCATCTAGGAGAACCCCAGAGCACCATGCAGCTGCTATTTTAATAGAAAATGTAAAAAACAATTTCTCATATGGTATTTGTGAATCTGAAATAAGAGGTTATGTTCTCACATTCCCATTTCTGAGTTTTGCCTAAGGATGTCCCTGCTTCTGACCCTGGTTTGGGAGAGAGATTTTGAAATGTGTTGTTACGTACTTATATGCTGACTGAGAATGCCTCATCAAGAGCTGAACACCTTTTCTATCAACGTTGCTTTTAAAGGAAATGGTTTAGAAATAGCCATATGTTCAGTCGTTGCCAAGGATATTAGTGAGAAAACACCTAAAATATGTCCAGCTTATGTCATACCATTGCCTAATAAGTTAGTACAAAAAAAAAAAAAGCACAAAACCTCAAGAATACTTAATGATGACAGGACATTTTATCACACTGTAGCAGTGTAAAAATAGTTTGGAAATCTTGCCAGAAAATGTTAGGGACAAAATTCAACAGTCCATTTCACATATTATACAGTATTATGGGTGTTGAGATGTGGAAAACTTATTCAGATTTCTAGACTGCAGACACTCAGTGTCATCACTGAGATACTGTCTACCAATTTTTAAAACAATTTTCAAATATACACAAAGGTACAAACAATCCTGCAATGTGCCCTATGTACCCCTCACTGAGTTTCACTAATGGCAACATTTTTCAACACTTTTTTTTCTTTCTTTTTTTCTTTAGACACCTCTCCCCAACATTTTTTTCAGGAGTATTAAAAAAAAATCCCAGACATCATGTTATTTTACCTGTAAATATTATCGGCATACAACTTTAAATTCTAAGAACTTTTTTTCATTAACCACCATGCCCTATACCAACAAAATTAATAATTACTAACTATCATCCATATTTATATTTCTAATCTGTATTGAAATTACCCTGATTGTCTTGAAAATGTCTTTCTATAGCTGGTTGTTTCCAATAAGAATCCAAATAAGATCAATAAAGACAAATACTACATGGTATTACTTATATGAGGAATCTTTAAAAAAATGCAAACTCATAGAAACAAAGAGAGGAAAGGGGTTGTCAGGGGCTAGCTAGTTGGTGGGGGAAATAGAGAGAGGTTGGTCCAAAAGGTACAAACTTTCAGCTATAAGTTGAATAAGATCTGAAGATCTAATGTATAACTGCATTAATGTATAACTGGTGACTATAGTTGATAACACTATATTTTATAATTGAAATTTGCTAAAAAATTGAGCTTAAATGTTCTTACCAAATATACTGTGTTTTCCCGAAACTAAGACCTAGCCGAACAATTAGCTCTAATGCGTCTTTTGGAGCAAAAATTAATATAAAACCCGGTCTTATTTTATTATATTATAAGACCGGGTCTTATATAATATTATATAAGACCAGATGTTATATAATATAACCTAAGACTGGGTCTTATATAATATAAGACTGAGTCTTATATTAATTTTTGCTCCAAAAGATGCATTAGAGCTAACTGTCCGGCTAGGTCTTAGTTTCGGGGAAATACAGTATACATATATATATATATATATTCTCATAGATAGATAATAGATGATAGAGATAGATAGATAGATAAGCAGATAGACCGATAGATTAGTAGGATGGATGTGTTAATTAACTAGATGAGAAGAATCCTTTCACAATATATACATATATCAAATTATCATGATGTATACTTTAAATATCTGACAATCGAATTTGCCAAATATACCTCAATAAAGCTGACAAAAATAAATCAATACATTTGCACTTTTTTGTCATGTCTTATTTTGTGATAGTCCTCTTCCAACTCACGTGCTTTGAGCCTTGATTTAATAGAGGGATTAGAATAGCCTGCATTCTGGATTGGGTTAGTTGCTTCCTCTTGCTGCCATTTTTGCTCTTTGGAGTCTTCCTACAAACTGGTATTTAGATCTAGAGGCTTTATCACATTCAGGTTAAATTATTCATGGGTGGTACTGAGAATTTACTGTAATCAGCCATGAGGTACCTGTGTGGTCACCCTGCTCAGGATGGCTAAGATGGGGTCATATGGGGTCAGCCTGATTCTCCATTATAATGATCCCCATTGCTTCACTTAATTTATTTAACATTAATTGATGACTGTTGCATAGATCCATTATTTCACTGAAGTTGGCAAAATAATGATTTTCTAATTTTGTCATTTTTGGAATTCTTTTATAAAAGGAATTCTACTTTATCAATTATTTAGTTATCCAGAAATACAGAACTCTTTCCCTTTACCTATTGATGCTCAGGATAATGTGTTATTGCACTAACAATCCCGAAGGTGACCAAAGTGGAGTTCTGCTTCGTATCATTATGAATGCATAGAATTTTATATGAGATGCAATTATTATTTTCATACTAAACCTATCTTATCTTTGGCCAGTGGGAGCCTTCTCAAGTTGTCTCATGTCCTTTTGACACGCTACAACTTCTCTTTGATGGATTTCTTGCTTTCTAGCACACTGAAGCCTCCTAGGCTCATTTTATACATTTGCTGGACCTAAGATCAGTTATTTCTCTAAAAACTCTTGGTTCTTGTTAGTAGGAAATCTGACTACCAAAATTTGACTTTTATAAGAAATATTGCCCTTGAGTCATGGGCATAAACGTCGCACATAGTGTCTTTCATTTTTTTTTCAAAATTTCCAAAGTATTTGAAAAAGCTAGACATATAAAACTTTAAAGTAGACCTTTCAAGGTTTGGCAAGCCAATCTATTCCTTCAGTAACAATTTAAAAATGTTATGTAAACTTGTAGATAGCATGTGTATGTGTTTTCATTTATGCCTTTATACATTTTATTTTAAAAAATTTTGGTTTTCTGAAATAAGAAATAAGTACACCAGTGTTCTCTCAGCAATCTTACAACATAAGCATAATATAGTTTAAGGGATGATATTTTTAGTCACACCTCTATTTTTTCTTATTTTTAGTAATTAAAAAGTCACTTGTGAAGCTGCTTTTCTTGTTAGTGTTTCTATAACCGAACATTCAGTGCTAAGATCTGAAACATAGGTTTCAGATCCAAACATAGGTTACCAAACATAACCAAACAGGTACCAAACATAGGTTTGGTATATAGTTATACCAACTATAATTTAGATAAATCAAATCCATTTCTGTAAAAAGGAATGGAAATCCAGGTTGATTGCTTGTAATTAGAAATACAGCATATGGGGCACAGCTCCCACTTCTCTATATCTATGTATGTGTTCATTCACTTGGAAGGAACCCCCATAGGTACAGAAAGAATGACCAGAGGAAGGATTCTATTTTGTCTTTTGTCTGGACTTCTTTGTTGGTTCTGTGCTCCTGCCAAGACCTGAAAGATAAGACTTTTATACCAAAGAGTTTCTTAGCCTAGTTGTCTTCAGAAAATCCCTGGAGCCCGGCATGTCAAGAGATCTACTTTGTCCAGATGTCTTTCAAGATAGTGAATTCCTTAGTCAAATAGTGCTGGAAACTTCAATACAATTAGAATCTTCCTATACCACTAAGTTCTATTGTGCCTAAGGTGCAAAATTCTCCACAACACCCTAAGATTTTTATTTTTATTTTTGGTCTTACTTATGTTGATTACTCAAGCCCCAATAGGTATATTTTAAAAGTTAATGTTACTACCTAGCGCTGTTAGGCACCTGGGGCCAGTTTAGTGCCACCCAATATTTCGGAATAAAAGTGCCAAAGAATCTCATGAGCACACTTAGCATTAGAGGACACGAATGGGTAAAAACTGAGGTGGAAAAGAGAAAAGTTTGTTTCCTCGGGTCCTTGTTCCATTTAATTTCAAATCTGGGGTACTGGGTGGTTCTAATATAGCAGTCCTTAAATTGGCCTAACCGGATATGGGAGTCTCTCTCTCTCTCTCTTTCTCTCTCTCTCACACACACACGCACACACACACAGTCTTCTGACTCATAGAGGTCATTCATTTTTAGATTTTATGTGCAATACTTTTCATTATCAAATAGAGTCTCTTGTTGCCTTCTAGAAGTACTTGTTAAATTGGAGGAGGTTTGTTGTTTTTCTATTGTGAAAAATAGCAAACACTTCTATAATACTCTGAGCCAGACACAGTCCTAAGCACTTCACATAGATCAACTCACAACAGCCCTGTGTCAAGGATACTGTTTTAAGCCCCCTGTTATAGAAAAGAAAATTGAGATACCTAGAGGAAATTAACTTTCCCAGCAGCACACACACGATTAAGGGCAGGGTTGTGATTTGAACCCAGGCATTGTGGTTCCCACTGGTCTCAGTGTCACTCAAGGCTATGTTGATATATAATTAGCTCCTGTGAGCTGGAGCCATGAGGGGTTACAAAGGCCTGTGGTTTTGTCTTCGAATGGTGTGCAGTTTAATCTTGGATGATAGTGATAATAGTATAAAGCCATTATCAGTTACTATAAAGGAGTAAATTTCTTTCTAAAGTAAACAAAGCAACCAAAAAGTAGGTGTCTGATAACTAAAATAATAGTTCAGGTTGTCCTTGAAGGTAAATAAGGTGGAAAATTAATCATATATTACCATTAGAGTGACTACATTCTGCATAAACGTTTCTGGGATATAATTTGAGAGAATACCAAAATAAAGATCAAAAGGTATGAATAAAAGAAAGGATATTCATATTAGAAAGTATGAACTAGAATCTGGCCTAATCACAATCTATGAAGAAATATACTGAACCAAAGCCATGAATCTGAGGGTACCATGACCTACACACACAAAAAGTCGATCTACCCCCACTAGTTCCCAGCTTCCTACCAATTATTTTCTATGAAATTGGAAATTATTGAACGCAAACCAGAAAGTCTACTGGATCTGAAATGAGGGTGATGCAAGAAAATGACATGTAGTTTCCCACAATCCTGTGCCTATACATCTTGCTGACGATTCCTTCTTGGGATCAATGTAATGTTGCTCCCAAATGCCATACAGTTGTGTGGCATTGAAAAATACCTGGTGTTGACTAGGCAGAGACCACCAACCTCTAGACAGCCTTGGAACCCAGGTCTCCAAAGGTGAAAAGTCATAGCCTCACCTCACAACACTGCCTTGGGTCTGTTTCTTATTACCAAATAATTTCCAGAAGGAGACCAGGCTTGGGCTTGATTTTTCCAGTAGCAGTACAGAGGGAAAAGAGAGTTGGAAGAGAAGTGATATGGTCTGTGCAGGCAGCATGCATGTGACTGACAGTGAGAACCACAGGGGCATCTCGCAATTCTGGTGACAAGATAAGTGTGGCTGTTGGAGTCACCTGGCTGCTCCTTAGAGGGCAGAAACTTATTATGAGGAGAGAAGAGGAAATCAAGAATCTGCCAACAGAAGGGCCAGTGATCTCTCAGAACCCCATTCAATGGAGCCTTCAACAGGCATAGTCCCAAAAGAGGAGAGGTGAAAACCACAGTCGTGTACCTGAGGTGAAGGACCACCATTAAAAATAAATAAGAAACTCCAAATGTGTAAATCCGATATAAGCCAAACCATATGGTATAAAATGAAAACATTTTCTCCTTATACCTTTGGTAAAATTGTTTCTTACTAGATTTTATATGCAGGAAAGTATTAACACACCTTTTGCCATGTAGTTTCTCTCCTGATATATGGCATTGATAATATAAGTAGTTCAATGATACTTCCACTGTTTGTGTAGCTATGTATATAAAACGAAGGTTGTGCATAGAGTAGAAGTGCTAAAATCCTAGGGTAACACCTCATACATTAGTGGCCTTCTAGGGTGAACAAAGTCATTTTTCAGGCAAGTCATAAAGTAGCCTAAAAAACAAGTGTTTCAGTGTTTGCTCCAAATGAGGCAGTGGTCGGGGGACCGCCGTTCATCTGACATCATTTCTGACACAGTCAGTGCTCGTTTGGTATCTGATTAGAGCTCCCCGCCACCGTGGTGCCAGACTTAACTCTTTACGTGAGGTGGCTGAGGGAAATTAATGTGTCAGAGTTACCAGAAGGTGAGGGTGTCTGCTTCAACTTTCCTTTGGAGAGCTTCAGCTGGAATGGCCTTTGATTCTTTCCAAGAGAATCTTTTGAATCGATTTATGGCGTTTGGTTAATAGGTAAAGATGAGCTTCCAACAGGAAACTTAGCTGGCATCAGAAGGGAAGGTACCCTGAAGGATGCAGGGACATTTATATCCAGATGTGGTAAAATAGCTGACTTGTTTAAAGGATATATTGCAGTCTCCTGGGAAGCCAAAGCAGCCATAATCCTTTATTCCTAAAGGCTGAATTTTCAACTTGGCAGAGCCACTGACCCACTGCCTGGTTCTGGAGAATCATGTAACATCTCTCGCTGTCAATTTGTATACCTTAGGGAAATGCTATACCCTTCACTGACGCATGGGAAAATTGGGTAGAAAATACCAAAGTGTGCTTTGAGATTTTTCGATGAAAGGATGATATATACATAAAGGTATTATTTCTGTACTGTGTTCTTTCTTCCCCCTTTTTCTCCCCCTGGACTGTCAGCTGCTACATACGTAAAACTTATCAACTCCCAATCCTCTTGATTACCACTTTCCAGAGAAACTTTTGGATCTGTAGATGGAAGATTCCATGGTGTACCTTTTCTTTATTTAATTGAAGTAATGCACATAAAAGAATTCTGCAGACCTTATAACAGAAATATTAGTCACTATTTTCTTTTTTTTAAAATATAGCATAAGAATGTATGCTTTGCACCAGTCAAATCTGGACTTGAATCCTGGCTCTGCCTCTTACACATGTGTAGCTCATGTATGCACAAATGTATTTACATATGTACATGTGTGAGCGAATACATGGTCACATAATCACACACATAGATGCTCTCATGAAGGCATGCACACACATGCACACACACAAACCCACAAACTCATGGGCTTTATGTGAAGCTTTTTTTTTTTTTTTTGCAAAGTTCTGGAGACTAGAAAAGCTAGGATTTTTTTTGTGTGTGTGTGCAGAGGTTCTGGAGACTAGAAAAGCAGTTATGTATGATGGGCATCTTTGCTGCTATACTCAAGCATGCTAATGTACTCTCCAGGAAGGACATTTTCTTTTACATCTTTCATCTAGCATGGAAAGCCTGTTCTCTGAGTGCGTGGCCAGAACTATCAAGATAGCACGAGAAGTCTGGGTTTGAATCCTGCCTCCAGTATAGCTGTGTGACCTTAGATAAGTTACTAAGTATTTGTGTCTCTGTCTCCTCATTTGTAAATCAGGAATAATTATGGTACCGATCTCACAAAGTTGTAAAAATTAAATTACGCAGAACAGTGCTTGGCACTTGGCACATGGTAAATGCTACAGATTTATTTGCTACGGAGTGGGGAAATTCAGCATAAAAGAAAATAGGCCTCACTGTTTAATATCTATTATCCTGAGTGATGTAATATGTAACATGGAATAACTTGTTAGTTCTTTATTTTTCTCCTACCCCCAAACTTTAGATGTGGCTATATCATTTTGCATTATATTCAGAATTGCTTTAGGTTCATAAGAATTCTTTAAAAATGTTCACTGCTTTTCAGATTCTCTCTATACAATTATGATATACTTTGGATAGATAAATATTTCCTTGATTTAGGACATTTAGACTGAAAAATCAGTCTTATGGAGGTGCTAGAAGAGTGAGGAATGTATGTAAAGCAGTGTAATTGATATTTAAAGAAATACTAACTCCCAATTTAACAATCTTGGTTATTAATTCTGAATTACTCTTTATTACAGTCTAATTTAACCATGATTTTCAGCTGGTTTAAAGAGCGATATTCCATCAGCTCATAGTGAAACTTCCTATTTGCCAAAATAATGCTCTTTTGACATAAATTACTCTGGGTCTATATGATAGTTTAATATGCAAATCTTTGCAACTTTGATTTCTAAATGCTAGAAATTTATTTCAGTATCTTCTCTCTTCTAGCACCTACTATTATTAAAGGTGTTCCTTAAGGGTTCACCCTCCTTCACTTTGACTTGCGGAGACATGGTGAGCCTGTACCTGAGTTAAATGACTGCCTTTCCCTCAACTGTATATTTTCCAGCCATATTATCAACTCATTGCCTACTTCTCATTTCTATTAAGGAGTATGAGGTGCTTGAATACTTATAATAAATACTTATATATACCAAATTAACTATTTCTTTGGATATCCCCACCAAAAAGGTCTGATATAAATTGCTTTCAGAAAAAGTTTGGCATTATGCCAGCTTATAGCTTAAACATTTATATTGAAACAAAACTTAACAAAGTGTATAAATGGGAATAAGTGATGGAAAGGGAAATATTTATTTTTTTTATAACCTACGATGTCTGAGGCTCTGAGACACTATTCTTTATTTGAATTATTTTACCTAACCCCCACAATAACCTTATTACATACTAAGTTATAAGGCTAAAGAAACCAAGAGATTTTGAAACCAAAGAAACTGCATTCATTATAAGTGCAAGAAACGAGACTTTATCCTGGATATGAATAACTATGTATTCTGCTTTTCTAAAATAGAAATACTTTATGAGTATTTCAAACATACTATTTAGTTTTACTATCAGCATTTTTTTTCAATCAACAAAATTTAGTAAGGTCTTAGTATATATAATGCATTATGATAGACACTGGAAAAATGAAAAATCTGGCAAGAGAAGACATACAAACTATACCCTCAGTAACCATGTCTATAGAACAGAAAGTAGCACAAACAGGAGTAAAGAAAATTAAGTCAGTATGCATTTATGGGAAACCTGAAGAAAGAGGCAAATAAAACAGTCCCTCACGGATGGACAGGAAGGTACTGGGAGGAGGAAGAATCTATCTCTGCCTTGGAGTGACAAGAGTACATGGGACCCTGAAGCAAAATTCCCAAGTGAAGCAGAATCCTTCTGTGTGCTCCAAGTAGCAGTAACTATGTTGTATTTATAGCATGGAGGTGTTAATTAATCCAGCAAATAAGACAAGCAGAAATTGGTGGAGAGCTTGTAGTGTTCCACATAGAACACATTCCTCTAAATGCTAAATGACAACTAATATTTATCTTGGTTACTATGTGTACTAAAATGGAAACTGACACAAGGTGTTCCTCATTTTTTAAGAAGAGCATGGCTTGACTTTAAAAATATAGACCTTCTATATTTTCTTTTGGAAAATTGTCAGCACAAAACAGCAGCAATGTCAAGTCTAACAATTTTTTAATTTATAGTGAAATCAAGGCAGCAAGTAGAGAAGAAATGAGACAGAACTGGACATTATAAGGTAAAAAAAATTAAATATATTTAAGCCACGATTTTATTCATTTCCCATATTCTCTAGTGGTTAATCCAAATGAACACCTATTCATTTTTTTTAAAACTGTATTCTTCAACATTTATAAAATTATAAAGTATTTATTTTCAAGAAACATTTTAGAAACTTTTTTACAACTTTCAAAAACACAAAATAAATGGGTTGTTCTACTTTCCTAAAGCGTGAAGTTAAGCCCAAAAGTTATGATGTATTTCCATGAAGTCACTAAATAGGTCTACAAAATCAAAAACTATAATGAAGCATGATACTTAACCTACAAACTTTGTCCTTTGATATGATGGTCCTATATCTGTTATCTCATCTCACTCTCTTTCAAGTCCAAGACTTTCTGGGTGTATCTGAATGGCAGAAACTCAGCCCCTACCTGCATGGCAGGCTGGTTAAGTTAGTTCCTGGCTTCTATCTTAGCATCGCAAGTCCATAAATTAGAAAGCACCCCGCCATAAGGTATTAAAGTCACAGATTATAATAACTGTACATTACAGCCGGTAATCAAATCATGCCACCACATGTCAAAATGAATCTTTTTAATGGCAAAGGATATAAATGTGAATATCTGAACTCCTTATTTTAAAATATAATCAAATGTAACAGAGTGAATTATCTGAAAATAAAAATCAACCGAAGGAACCTCGAGAGTGTCAATTTTTGAAGATTATCTTCACTATAGTCCATCTTTTAAACCCCTACATGTGATAACCGTGTCACATCTAGTCTTTTATAAATTGAGTGATTCTCAAAAATCTATTTTAGTAGGTATATTTCATTTAGTAAGCACTTAGAGGGCCATTAACAGCTTTTAGGTTTCTCGGAGATTTTTTAATTATGACAGGGTAGGTAGAAATGCAATGTAACACCAAAAACCAGCCATACATTACTTAGATGACACTGTACTTAAGAAGCAGGGGAGTTTGGAGCTGAGTACTTTAGCCGATAAAGCACTCATTTTTCACCTATCAGATCTCAGTTCCTGTTGTCTCTGATTCCTTAAGTAAAATTAATTTTGTTATGTCAACTATGCTAGCTCCAGTTGATAATCTGGGAGGTAATAGATGCCATGCATATTTCATCTTTCATTAGCTTCATGGTGTTTCTGAACATGAGCTAAATATTAAAAGGAGACATTTCAGATGTGCTTAAAGACCCACTGATTTTAGCTTTAGCTCAGTAATTGTAAAAGTTTGCTAAATTGTTAACAGTTTTGAGCAGAACCATTGGGTGATTACTCCAATTTCTGTAAGGGAAAAAATATTGGCAGATTTAACTCAAGCGTTCCCTGGTTCAAATTAAGAATTCATTTGTGTCTCTAACATTAGCTCTGAGAATATGAACTATTTGGGGAGTTCTAGTGTTCTATGTTTGCCTCCCATTCAGGCCTATCAAATCTCCAGGTTCAGGATGAAATTCCAAATGGAGTGCTTAGCTTATAGCGTGCACTTAAAATACAGGGAGAGTCACAAGGTGTGGTTTTTATGAGGACCAAATTAACCCACTAGGAACATTATTGAAGATGATTTGGGAATTCACGATCAGGCTCCAGGACACAGGAATTAAGACTGTGAAAGGATGACAGAGGAAGCTTTCTAGGAATACCTCAGATAGACAGAAAAATCATGCAGAAATACAAAATAATCAGGTGTCTGAACTTTATCCTAGCCTGCTGATTGAGTTGAAGGCAGAGAGTGCACTACACTTCTAGGTGAGTGTTTTTAAGTTCTACTCAAATGTCCTTCAACTCAGTGTTGGAAAAACAACAAGTTCCCTGAGTGAGGGACAGTAGGAAACGAAAAGAATTAATTAGATCACTCTCTAGGAGTCTTGAACCAGTTGGACTATAATCAGGGAGGGAGCACTGGACTGTGGAGCATGTGGAGACTTTAATAACAAGCTGTAAGGGTGAAGAAAGCTTATGATCTATCCTAGCTACATGTCTGAGCTACAGGGCTGGCCTTGAGGGGTGACTGTGACATTCCCAATCATAGTCCCTATACTTGGGCTTGATTTGGAGATAGTGTCATTCACCAAGAGGGTCTCAGTGGGCTGAATGGTAACATTAACAACCCATCATAGCTGATGAATGGTTGAGTGAAGAGAAGTATCACGGGCAGTAGCATGAAGGAGTTAATGATCTCCAAGGAGAATGTGGGAGCCCCTTGGATTCTATCTGGGAATGGGGATGTTTTGGGGGAAAAAGTCCAAGATGCTTCTGGTCTCAGACCTGAAGACTGGCTATATTACTATCACAGTAGATTTATGAACACCGCAATTTTATATGAATTTACCCACACTATAATTTAGATGTACTGAAAAAAAAACGTAGTTAATTAATTTTGTCTGTAACTGGCCTCTCAAGAGTCTTCAATGAGACATGAGGCACAGAGAAAAGTTTTCTTTCTTGTTTCCCATTCAAATTTCTGGCACAAGATTGTCCTCAGGCTGCCCTAAATCACTCTGAAACATGGCCATATCAAAAGAGATTTTGTGGCTCCTCATAGGCAGGTAGAGGGAAGCCTGGATGTTCCCTTGGGCTGCTCCAGATTCTGCCTAAGAAATGGCCTGGGTGGTACCCAGAACTTCCCACAGACCCTTGGGAAGGGCTGGGCAGCAGAGGACTTGCCAACTAATAGATTGGTTCTTGGACCTGCTCTGGGTGAAGGTGAGGTGATTCCACAGAAGAAGTCAGGAGAGCTAGATGGAGAATGGGGAATGTGTTTTTAATATGCAGCCCTACATTTTATTGACCTCATGCATCTCCTTGCTCATGGAAAGACTAGGTGTTGTCATCTTGCCACCACAGCTACCACTTCTTATATCTCATTAGAAAGGAGATAGAATTGTCCTTTAGTGTGATTCAGCAACACAAACAATAACATTATGATGACATACTTGTATAATGAACATAACAAATGTTATCTCCGAGGAGTCCTCAAAACAAGATGCTTAATAACTGAAATCTTAAATAAGAAAATTATGCTTTCATTGTGGGCATAACATTAACTCTTCTCTTTATCTTCTCTGCATAAAAAAAAGAAATATCAGCCTACCTGTTATACAACATTTGCATTGTGAGACATGCTCTTTAAACATGATTTAAGTAGCAAACAGCTATTCTAGTTCTTTCCAGTTTATGGATCTAAACTAAGATCCATAAAAATCTTGGAAGATAAGCTTTGCTCTAATGTTAAATTCCACTTTTTTCATCTGATCTGATTAAAAGTGAGGCAGCATCTTTAGGGACAACATTATGATACGATAGGGATTCAGAAGTTAAAAATCTAGTAGTATTTAGTAATTCTTATCACTTATTGTCTTCAAATATGTAGTTTTACTACATAGGGACATAATTAGCATCTGGTCATCAGCAGAACAGCAAATAGTGTGAATTGAATGAGGTACCCTGGTCCTGCTTATCAAGAGGTTAGAGAAGTGAGAAGAGCTACGGAGAGCCTTGTCTCTCCTAAACTTTTCAGGTAATTAATTAGTCCAATCTAGTTGACTGAAATATAAGAACTCAGGAGGTACAGGTTTTAAAAGAGAACCTTTTAAATATAAGAACTAATATAAATATAAGAACTCAGGAGGTACAGGCTTTAGAAGAGCAAAATAGAGATCATTATGTTCTGAATTGATTGCAACAGGTAAACTTTTGGGAAATCAGAGAGAAGACATGAAAAAGGGATGGTTTACTTCTTGAAAACTTTTCTCTGTCATATGTGAGACCATGAATATTTATTTATGGAAGGAAAAAAACTAGCAAAAGTCATTCTGCTGAAGAGTGTTAATTTCCCTAATACAGCGTCCATATTTTGAACTGCTTTTAGCACACTGTTCACAAATTAATAACCTGGAAACTGTGACAGATTACGGACTCTGAAAATGGAAAAGCCCTACAATAAGTTCTTGAGTATTTCTCCATATATTGTTTACATTACACTTTCTTATCTATCCAGTCCCCTGTTGACTTAAATTAGGTGGCAAAAGGATATTTGATTATGTTAGATTTCTGCCCCAAGGTTAATGAGTAATGTTTGTGATCTGAAAAAGATATATTACATTGATAGTGTCAGGAATACCTCCCACTGTGCAAAAAAGGTGTCAAAATGCCAATAACCAAGTGTGTGGTGAAGGTCATAGGGACTATATCTGGCCACTTGGTGGGCAGATCATAAACTCTTAATAAGTGGCACTTGGGCTGGGAAAGCCTCATAATTTGTCCACACATGTCTTTTCTTCTGTACCACCACACCCCATCAATTCACAGCCTACGGCTTTAAACATTTTCACGAGCAAATCTCAAGGTCTTTCTTTCGAACTCCCCTGTAAGTAGGTGGTAAAAAGAGGCATCTCCTTTGCTTTCAAAATTCTAATTATTTTAGACCTCCAATTCAGCTCATCCATTTTCATCTTTTTAAAAATAAATTACACATATGAATCGAACTGAATACAACTTTACAATGGCATGCTCTTTAGAATATAGTTGTGTGCCGCTTAAGAATGGGGATACATATGTTCTGAGAAATTTGTCATTAGGTGATTTCCGTGTTATGCAAACATCACAGAGTGCACTTACACAAACCTAGATAGTGCATAGCCTACTCCAAACCTAGGCTATATACTATAGCCTATTCCTCCTAGGCTACAAACCTGAGTAACAGAACTGTATGTGCTATATCTTTATACAACTGGCAGCATAGTAGGTTTTTTTACACCAGCATCACCACAAAGACGTGAGTAATGCATTGTGTTACAACGTCACTAGGTAACAGGAATTTCCGATCTCCATTATAATCTTATGGGCCTACCGTCATACAAATGGTCATTGACTGAAACGTTTTAATGTGGTATACGACTGTGCTTGAATCACGAGGTTGTATTTAAACCTCCTGATTGCCACAGGATGAAGCTCAGAATTGTGATGGGCTTCAGAATCGATTTATGGAATTTCTAATCCAGTTATCCTATTAAAATTGTATAGACTAGCCAAATAGACAAATAGACTAACATTTGTCTGTTTTTAAAGTGGATTTAAAATTTTCGTATGTTTTTTCCAAATTCATGATTATTTACAAGAATATTTCTTTCTTTCTCTCATTTAATATTTATTGAGTGCCTACTATGGGCCAGGAAGAATTCTAGGATTTGGGATATTGGTAAGAGAACTGACATGTCTCTGAACAATTATGAACAATTATGCTTTTGCATAATTCTCTATTGGATTTCGGCTAGTTTTATATGTGGACTATTTCTCTATCACTGGAATGCAGTTCGATCAGGAGCATTTACAGTTATACACTGCGATCTTTGTGTGAGAGAAGAATCATGACAATTAACCCCATTATTGTCGTACAGCAATTGGGCATAGTGTTTCTTTACCCACAATAAGTTGAAGGGAACAATCCTTCCTCTTTTTCCTCCCCTCTATCACCTGCCACTCAAATAATTATTCTGCCTACCATGTCTTGAATAACTGTGATTCAGAACTTCTGCATTCACATATGGGACAATGTTAAGGGTAAAAATCATAAAAAGCAGATCCTTCTAACCTCCCAAAATTCTCCTTTTTCTGTTTCTGGCTTCCTTTTTTACTTCCATCAATGCTATCATTTGCTCTCATTTTAATTCACTGGAGAGAAAAATGAAAGAGCCACACATGTGTTGTGGCATGTAGTACTTGCACTTTTAAATGGAAACTTTTCCGGTTGCCCTATTGAACTTCTGTTATGAATGGCTCCTACTGGTAGCAGAATACCGCTGTGGAATGTGTTAGGTTTCTGTGTTGGATGCTTTGCAGTCCTATCAATATCCCTCATTGTTGGAATTATGTTTGTATGATAAGATGTAAAAGATTTGAGTCAGAGGGTAGAGGCATTTATACTTAAGTCTTCTCCTTATGACTGAAGAACTTCTTATTTTCAGACTCATATTTTGATGAAAAATAATGTTTTTTTCTGAGAAATGTGATGTTGTATCTTGATTTAAATTGTCACACATACTGTACAAAAGAATTTGAATCATATTCCTCCCATCTCCCTTCAGAGCCTTTCTCTGTTGTTCGTTATGAGGAATGTCAAGGAAGTTGTTAATCTTTTAACGTAAATCTTTGGGAAATGGGGTTTCTTTAAAATGCAACCAACTTGTGAGAAATGTAGTTTTATTTTATTTTTTAAGGAAATTGCAACACTTGTATCTCTAAATAATAAATCTTCATCTTAGTAAGAAAAGTTAATTTTTTCAAAAAAGATCATGTATAGTACAGCTAAAGCATTATTAATTAGAGAAATAGACACTGAATGAATAATTTTTGACAGCACGATCACCTTTTTGTTTAGTTTTGGTATAAAACACTAGAGATAAAATTTAATTCCAAGGAAGATCATGAAATTACCTAAAGATCTAGATAAAAGCATAAAGTATAATACTTTTATTATTGTGCATGTGATTAGAATCCAATAACATTAGTTACTAAAACCACATCATCAGAGAGTATATTTAATGAGTGACTATTTTATTTTGAGGTTTCTGGACTTTATCAAAGAAATTTAGTAGCTTTAATAGCTTTTCTACAACACATAAATTTACTGTAAAATCTGTATAAAATATTCTTTCAGATTATATTCATAGAACTAACTCCCACTGCTTGTCTTGTTTCCAGTTTCTGATTTTCAATCTTCAGTTTTTCACCTTGACTACAATTTAAATTAGCTATCTCAGTGAAAATAAAATCCCATGTCATTTAAAATCTTTATATTCTCAACATAGGAAGCTGAGCTACTGCTGCAGTAGAAATGAATGACATCATTTAAAAAGAATTGTGGTACATCACTGATTTCCCTAGTCAGTTTCTATCTCTCAACGGAATGATGACTCAAAGTTGTGGTTTAGTTAGCTAAGACAGATGACTAAGTTAGCATAAACTCAGTCAGTGGGAAACCGGGCAACCAGCACAGTTAATTATGATGTGCCAAGTGCAAAATTATGTTCCTACTTTGAAGTTTTGCTAACAAGGCACACTGCTAATTCCTGGTGGGGGGGATCTCTTCTAAAGTGTTTGGACATGAAATAACTCTATAATAGTATTTATGAAAAGGTTTCAATGTCATTGTATAAGATGGATGGATATAGGACTACTTGACAAACAATTTATAAATTTAAATAATTGTATATTGTAACTGCAAAGCAAAGCAGTTGAGAAAGGGCACTCACTGAAGTGTAAGAAACATATTTTTAAATATGATTTATTAAGCATTTAGAAATGAACAGATTCTTACTTAACTTTTTTTTGACTTGTCTATAGTTATCTTAAATTGTCTCCTTTTTCTTTTTCATATTTTATATTTATTCTAACTGTTTTTCTTTACTGAATTATGGAAATATTTCTACAACATTACCAAACTAATGAGACCACCAGGCTGCTATCTAAAGGTAGATTGTGAAAGTCAATTTTGTTGATTTAATAAAAATGGAAAATATAAATTCATGTTACCTTTGTGTGCACGCACAGTAGGAGAGAAACTCTGTAAACATGTCTATGTAGTCATAAAGATATTTTACCATGCTGCATTTATACTGTTCTGGTGGTATCTACACCTAAGTTTCATTATTACATCAATATTTACTTTCATTAAAAATAGACTGATTTTAATTGTTATAACTGGGGATTTAAATTTATAAATTAGAAATGCTATAAAAGGTTCCTATGAATATCATTTCTACACTAAAATATCTATAAAAGAAATAGCAAAGAAAATGTATACATTCAATTCAATTCAACAAGTACTTATTACATATCTACCATGCATCCAGAATCGCTCTAAATGTGGGATGCAAAAGAAGCATGATTATATAAATTGGTACTTGTTATCAAGTTATTAAGTAGATAAATTATCAAGTACAAGTTATTAAGTAGATAAATTATGTTCTCATGAATAATGTTTATCTATCACAGTACAACGTTACATGCAGTTGAGAGGATGGTATATTGAAATTTTAGAAAAGAAAACTAGTGTTTTCCTAGTGTTTAGGAAAGTCTTCATAGACAAGAAGAGATTTACGTAACCTGGAAGGAGTAAGAGCATCTCAGTTGATGAAATGAACAAAGATGCCAAGGCCAGACTAAGAAGAATTTGTTTAGGGAGTTGATGTGAAAAGCCCCTTGCTTGAATAAGGAAATAGTCAAGAGAAATAAGCATGGAAAGGAAATACAGTTCTGATCAGATTTGGAAATATGTTTATAATATGATAATTTTTATATTCTATACCTAGCTAATTGGGCTCCATCCCATAAGCCTCGGGAGACACTAAAAGAAGAATATAAAAAATAAATAAATAAAGGAGGAATGCAGTGTTTTGGAAAGATTAATTCAACAGTAATGCTTAGGAAGAATAGGAAAAATAATAGAGGCAAGGAGGTAAGGAGTTAAACAAAATTAAAAATTCAGTTCCTGAGTTGCAGTAGCTGCATTTCGAGTTCTCAGTAGCCACACATGGAAATTAGACAGAGAACATTTCTGTCATTACAGAAAGTTCCACTGTGCAGTGCTGGTATGAAGAATAGACCAATGAACCATTAGAAGGAGGGAAATCACTTAAGGGGTTATTTCCACAGTCACTCAACGAGACAATGGGGGCTTGATGTAAGGTGAGTGGTACTAGGAATACAAATTGAATGGATAGAGCAAAATCATGACATGCCTTAAAGGTGATGGGGAAATAATTGTGGAATTTAACTCATAAGCTCACCCTCCCTGAGAGTACCTATGTAAGAAATAGATACAAGACTCAGAACCAAAATCTTAGCTAAATGACTAACATAGCAAAACTGGACGATGTGACTTGATTCAAAAGTCACATCCAGGTTTCTTTATACTTTTACCCTAAGTCTAGATTTTGGGAGGCTTCATTCAAGAAAGAATTTGCTACACTAAGGGAATGTGCCAGCCAACTTCCATGATGGTCCTCAATGAGTCTCACCTTCTGGCATTCAAATTTTTTTAGTCCCCTCCAGTTTAAATAGAGCTGACTTGTGTAAACAATAAAGTGCGATGGAAATGACTGTGTAACTTCTACCTTGGCTAAGTCATCACGGACAGTGAGGCATCCATTTTCTTCTTTCTTGGATCAATCATTCTGGAAGCCAGCCATACAGCAAGGGCACGCAGACAAGGGCACTTCTACGGAGAATCCACGTAGCAAGGAACTGAGGTCTCCACCAACAACTGGTACTGACTTTTCAGGCATGTGTAAACTTCCTTGGACAAACATATTCTCCAGCCCCAGTCAGGCCTTCAGATGACAGTAGCCCTGGCTGACACCTTGACTGTAATCTAATGAGAAACCCTGAAACAGGGCATGAACCAAACACCTAGTTAATCTGTCTTTAAAATTCTGACCCCACAAAAACTCTGTGATATTATACATGTCTGTTGTTTTAAACTGCTAAATTTTAGGGGTAAGTTTTATCCACCAATAAATGCATAAATTTTATGTACCAATGTAGGGAGTTATTCTTTATACAGCTCATCCTCCATTCAAGGATGTAAAGAAACAAGACATACATTTACATGACGTTTGAACTTATTCACTGTACACAATGCAGACATAAGGACAGACAGATATTAGAGGCTTATTACTCACACCTCTGAGATAAATCAACCCTCCTCTCGTAAAAACCTTGAGGGAGAAGTTTTGAAAGTATTAGTCAAAAGAAATCCTGTATGGAAGTGTGAGACCAGCTTCCCAAACATTAGTGATTGATTGTAGAATATCAAGTGGAAAAATGAGGCTAAGATGACTTTAGACATGGCTTACATTTAAAGATAGGCTTTACAATAAAATTTCTATGGGTTCTACTTTTTCATATCCAAGGAAAGAATGTGGAAGAGGTATAGTGGACAATTTAGGAACTTCACAAGCTGACTAAACTTTTGATGGAGGGTGATCACTTCTGCTTGTGTATTTGGTTATTAGCATTTCATATTTCTACCCACGGTGTTGGCCACAGACATATTATTTTCATTAATTTCTTCAAAACATTTTAATTTAGTGTTAGAAATGTTTGCAAAACATTGTCACAATTTTGCTTTCTCTCACCATATAACAGATACTTATTTTAATTAGTTTTAATTTTGATTATATAAATTTAATGCCAAAAGCAGATCAGAAGTTGACAATGTTATTAGAGTAGAAAAATTTACACCATAAAAACTTCAAGTGAAGTATTGTAAACCAAAGACTTTTAAAGGGCACCATTCATTGAACATCTATGCTAGAATTTTCCCTCAAACCAGCATCACTGAATTCTCTGAAAGAAAATTTAATTTTGTGTTTCTGTTTCAATTATAATAAAAAATTAATATATGTATACACTGGATCATGTAGATGACAACACTATGTCTGAGTATGGCCACTCAAGTCCAATTCTCACGTTTATGCATGTATTTACAATCCCTTTTACATTAGCGAAGGCCAAATCATGTCACAGTGTGCTGTATGAATATAAAATTAACAGTATTTTGAATGTAGAAAAATGGGTGATAATTAGTTATAACAATTATTAATTATTAAATAATTGTAATTGTTAATTACTTAACAATTATAATTATAGAGTGCACGGCAAGCTTGACAAGTCGAATGCTGACAAATAAATAAAAACCCTATATTGTGGCATTGGTTACCACATTCAGATACTTGAGCTCTGAATGGCCATATTGAATACAGCCTATTTGCCCAATCTGCAACAGTTAATTGGCAACAAGTATAATGATAAATGAAAATAAAAATGTATCTGTTCGGATCCAGAAATACATTTAGATATCCATTTAATTTTGGTTTCAATAACACTCAATTTTACCCTAACTTCAAGTAAACGACAGTTTTACAGAGTTATCAAGAACTACCTTGTTAAAATTGAGAATAATTCTGGATCTTCCTTTCATTTTATGATTGCTTTTGTAAACGTCAAATAGAATAACTATCATTCCATATATTAAATAATGTGCCCAGAGAACTGGCTTTTAAAAAAATGATTACATAATGGTATGCTCAAAACAGTAGGAAAAGATAAGAAAACACAACTTGTGTATTTATTAGATTTTATGTATTTGTTATGTGTAGTTCTGAGAATTAGTAAATTTTTTTACTTAGCAATTCTAATTTTTTTCCCTTATATCTTAAGCCTTCCCTTTTTCCCCCTTTAAAATGCACATCCTCATAGGGTCAATTCTTTAAGGACAGGGTTTAAAATCATGGGAAAGTTGCATATATTATGGAATACGTTTGGTTATGGCCCAACATGTCATTTCAGTTTTTTTGTGTTTCTCCTCACACCAACACCAGTATTGAAAGATGCAATAGAGTAATCAGCAAATACACAACTTCAATATCAGCTAAAAGCACTTTATAGAAGAAGAGAGACTCCAAGGCAACAGATTTCCTATAGCAGTTCTTTCCTAAGTGTACTAAGGTAATTAGCCTCAATGGGAGATAATTTTGGTTCACAGGGGTTGCTGTTGTTTTAAGTCTTACTGGGAAATTTGGATTTTCCATTGATAGCAGTTTTAACATGTCACACTGGAGCCAGAGTGAATTAAAGTGAAGAGCTACACAGTCTAAACAAACATTCCTTCCCATTATCAGAAGCCTGACAACATAATAGCATAAACTATAGTCATGTGGTCACATTCACAAGTAATGCAGGAACAATTAAAAATCAAAGAAATGCTACATTTCCTTACCCAGACTTGAGTTGAAGTAAGCACGTTTAAAATTACCCCTTTCCTCCCTTCTCCATAACTTTTATATTGTGTTTTAAATTGAAAAAAAATATATAGCAATGTTAATTGAATCATTCTCATGATTAGTCTGTGTCTATGTTTTGTAAAATTAAGGTAGACCATGGTAATATTGCAAAACAATTTCAGGTATCTAAACTTTGAAAATACCACGTGATTTGGCATGCTTAACTTTATAAATAATGTTTTTCTAGTTTACTAAAATTCCACTACATTTTACATTTTCCCCCAGGATGTTAATAGAATTTAGTTATATTAACTACAAAGACTTTTTAAACATGGGTAATATAATTTACATGTTAAAAGGGAAATGTTTTCTATGTATTTTTTTGTTTTTATACTAGGAGATTTTTTAAAATAACTCATAAATATTGATAAAATTGTACTTTTAGGGGCTGTGAACCGAAAATGTTTTGTCAATATTTTTAGTATTCTAATATTACTTTATTACTTTTAAATAAGAGTTATACAGATAATAACATCAAAATTCTTTTGGCTACAGAATGTTTGGGTTATAAAACAGCAACACATTTTCTGTTGTTGTTTAAGGGAGGCTGTATTAATTATATTTCAAAACATCTTTTAGAATTAGTCCTTCTCTCTGCATGTGTCTGTGTACGCCTATGATAGAAGATAAATTCACCTGCACATGCTTTGTGCTTAGTGATCACACATCCTTCACTTTCTAAGACTCTTGCTTACAAATACTGTTTCCGTAAGTATATTCAGATCCACCCAATTTAATTATTTTTGCTCAGAAAATGAAATAAATCAGTTACCATGAAAGTATAATAAAACATCTTTAAGTGAGGCTTTGTTGTTTCTTCTGTAACAATTCCCCAAGTAGTGGTCACCCTACAAACAGCTCACTCTACCCTTAAGTTTATCCTGGTTTGGTGTCTCTGAAAAAAACAACTGAATATTGTTCTAAATTCAGGGATTGAGATTAAGTGATAAATTAACAGGACATGTATACCAAGATACACAAAAATGAATGATGGTAAAAATTCAATTTATTTTTAAAAATACCTACCGTGTACTAAGAACTGTGCTAGGTACTGTATGGGATAAAATCATTAGAAATATTCAGCTCTATCCTCAGAGAACATACAAGCAATGGGGAGAAAAGCTATAAAAAAATAATCATATCGTGAAAATGTTAAAAGAGAAGAACAAAGTGCTAGGGGTACAATAAAAAAATACAAGTTCTTGAAACTATCCCCAAATCAGTGATTCCCAAGCCAGGCCACACATCAGAAATACCTAGGAAGAGCTCGATAAAAATCTAGATTAGTACTTTCCTATACCTATTGAATAAGAATTTCTGGGGGGAGGGCAGAAACTAGGAGTGTATATTTTTTTAAAAATCTCTCCTGATAATTGTGAAGTGCAATTAGATTTGGAAACACTAATCCACACTATCCAGGTATAGGAAAATTATGAAATTTTGTGTAACTATGTTTAGCCTTCCTAATTATTTTCCATTTGGGGCTTATTCACGTGGAACTGACTTTTTCAAATTAACTTCCGTTTGCAAAATTCAAAACATCCCTCAAGTAGTCACACTCAGCTCCAACCACTTCATTTACTCAGACATTTATAATTTCATACAAATATTTATTAACATGTGCTCCCATTTTTTAATGTATTCTTAGTGTTTTGTTCACAATTTTATCTTGAGTGCACTATAATTTAAGGTCATTGTGAGACTTTTTTATTGTGTGTGTGTGTGTATGTGTATATATATATATATATATATATATATATATATATATATATATATATATATATATATAAAACACATATACAAATCCATGTGTACTATGATCATACATGTATACACATTTATACACTTTCCCACATCAGCTTAGTCTTGTATTTTGTCTGTGGTGATGCTGAGTGGTTTATTAATGGAAAACATTAGCAAAATACTCTTCACAAGCATGCTGCATAACATTTCAGTAATAGTATTGCCCCTTCCACCACAAAGTAATTCTGGGTGCAAATGATTTACTATAATTTGTACTTGTAAGCTTCAGGGTTTATTTCAACCAGACTCTTGGAAATGTTTATGGTCAGGGAGAATGAGACCAATTCTCCTCATTTAGCACAATACTTGTAAGATCTGGGAGAGGTGGGCACACAATGTATTCTCCTCCACTTAGCCTTCTGTACACCTAACTTTTGAATTCTTATTTTCTTATGATAGTTTTTGTATTTGTTATTTTACTCCAAGTTTATTTTATTTCTATTACAATATTTGTTAAAATGCAAATTTCATTTTTTAAAAAATTTGCTCAGAATATATTATGTCTGCCTGAGTAAACTTGTCTGAGGAATAATAAAGCAAGGAAGCAAAGTTTCCAGAAAAGAGTAAGTATAAAATATTTTTTTATTAATATGTATGGATAGCCAGAGCCCAGTGCCAGTTCATGGCAAATGGCAATGTTATGTATTTTTAAGCTCATTAGACAAATGGATATAAAAGGATATAAAATGTCTTTATTACTGAGTTCAACCAGCTGGATTGGAGCGAGATAGAGAAATTTTAACCAGAGCTTCCTGTGGGAAATAATCAATTTATCTTCTTCCTGAGTTAAAAACAATAACAACAACAACAATAAAACCCTATCAACAACAAAATTCCTATGAGGTAGATGAGTGAGGGAAGGAAAGAACAGAGTAGAATTCTTACATTGTGTTCCTTCCATTGAGAACCATCACGCTGAGCTATTAAATTCTTCCTGGCTAAAAAAACTCGGGTTTAATCATACCATGCTTCCAGACCATGCAGATTTCTGACTCAAAACAATTTTATTCCTGGCCCACACCATAATTAAAATACCTCTGGGTCAAGGCACAGGAAAATAAAGTACCCAACATGCAATGGGTATCACATTGTGTAAAAATCCCCCAGCAAAGGAAGGTGCCAGTGGAAAGCTGGAACATTAAACTAGTTCAAAAGGCGTGTTGAGTGTTGTTTGGAATATACAGTATGGCTCTCAGTTTCTGATAGTCAGCCCTGGAGTAATGAACTTAACAACCGAGTAAATTATAATCTCAAGCTCCTGTAATTTTATTTTAGCTGTTATTTTAGGTTTTACCCTAAATACTATGCATGTAAGAAAAACGATGTTACTTTACGTATTAACTGACTTTACAAAGTGTTTTTTTTTAATTTTTTTCCTGCTTTAGACCATCATGAGAAATCCCCTCCCAGAAAATGTTAACTAGTTCAGGAGAAATTTTTACAGAAAACATTCAACCAACAAGTATTTACTGAGCATTGGTTTTATCTAACCCTGGCTTAAAGATTATAAAATAATGTAAATTTAGAAGACATCGTTCCATTCTTTAAGAGGTTTTTAGTCCCACCAAGAAGGTATACGGCATGAAAAAAAATGTATATGATAAAAGGCTGCCTGAGAGGTAGGGCGATCTTTTATCTACCTTCTACCTGCCCACTGTGTTTTGGGGGGGCACCATAGAATAACCCCTCTACCAATTGGTGTTAGTAAAAATGGGAAGAACCTGAACTCCATTTAGCTTAAACCTCAATTTTTAAGAGCTTTTTTCTTGAAGCAAATCACTTAGCATTCTCTTAGTGTCTATTTCCTCAGCAGCAAAATAGAGAGAATACCTTTACTCACTCATGAAAATTGTAACGAGATGAAAAAAATGAGGTAACACATGTAAAATTGCATTTTGTTTTTAGTCATGTCAGCTTAATTTGGAGTTCATTGTACACATTCATTTGCTGTGTACAAGGCTCTGTGCTAAGTGCTTTGATACGTATTATGTCATTCATACTTCAGATCATCTTATGAATTTTATATATGACACATAAATATTATTGTTCCTGGCTTCTAACAGATGAAGAAACTGAACTTAAAGAAGTGAAGTGAAATGTGTGCTAAGGTCACACTTCAGTAAGTGGAGGTGTTCAAATCTAGGTTTTTCTGAATCACAGAACATGCTTAACCAACGTGCTATGCTGCCATCTTTTTTGTGCGGAGGAAACAATTAATTTCGAACGTTTTTGTTACTAGCTCCTTCTCTGAAATTCTTACATGTAGTCTTAGTCATCAATACCGTGGTGTCTCTAGAACATCACTGTTAAAATGTCCACACCAAACAGGGGAAGTGAATATGGCTGGCCTTCTAGACTTCTGTCAGGAGATAAGTTTATCAAATGGTATGATTTTCATATCAGAAGAAACAGGAAACATAGTACTGAGGGGATAAAGTATATGAACTAAGTGTCCCTAAGAAAAAGATGGAAAAAAGCCTTGATACCCACAAGTCCCACAAAAGAGGCTCAAAACAAAGTCCACTGGATGAGGGAGCAGGCCTGGATGGTGGTTTGGGACTTTGAGAAAACCCTGTTCAGTGACAGAATGCAAAGAACATTGATAGACATAGAAAGGAAGTGATTCTAAAGTGGTCAGAAATATTTTCCATAGCTCTCCCTGTGATGCCTTTTAACATCCAGCTTTAACTTTGTTATTAACTGGGTGGGGTTAATTACAGAGAAGACAAAGATGGGAAACATAGCAACGGCAATATCACTTATTTGGATTAGATTGAAACTACTCAAAATAATTTTGATTAAAAAGACCTTTATACAAAAGTAAGATCATATGGTCGTTTAAAATTGGCTTGGGCATAAAGAGAGATGTGGTATGCTGTTTGTATATGTTTGACAAATACTTGTACTTTAAGACCATTACAACCATAAAGGAATTTTAGCAGAATGATTCATATGAAGTAAGTTAAGTAATAAAGTCACTGCCATTAAAACTTGAATGAGTTTCTCTCTACAAATTCCTAATGTGGGAGATAATTTTGATCTGACACTCTGCCCATTAAATGACTTCCTTTAAACTGTGAGCCCCTTGAGGGAAAAGAGTATCTCTTAGTTTTGTACAATACCTAGTATGCTTAGAGAGTTTAGGGTTTTTTAAAATTCATTAATTAGGTTAATGGAAAATTATTTTTAAAAGGCATGTCTAACAGACATCTCCAATGGTACCATGCCCAAAATTATATTACTGATCTTGCCAAACCTGTTCATCCCATAGTTTGCTACATCTTAGTAAATGGCAATTTCTTTCTCCCTGAGCTCAGGCCCAAATCTTTGAAGGAGTCATCCTTGACTCCTCTCTTTTTCTCACATCCACATCTGATCCATCATCAAATCTTATTATAAGCTCCTACTAGTCAAGGTAGAGGCTAAGTTGCTCTAATAAGGAGACAACAAAATAGAGTATTTAAAGATCTTAGAAATTAGTTCTTTGTCATATAAGAGTTCAAGAAAGATAGTAATTATGCTATTCCAGGGCAATGGCAGATGTGTCTTCCTCAACACATTCCAAGGTGTTCTAGTCATCACCATTTCCAGAAAGAATGAAGGAAAAAGGAGAAGAAAATACAAGGCAACCATCATTAGGAAGATGGCTAGGAGCTGACACATAGCACTTCCACTTAACACCCCATAGTTGAGAACCTAGTCATATGGACACTCTTTGCTGCAAGGAAGTTTGAAAATGCAGTTTTGAGCTGGGCATCCATATGCCCAGGAAGAAGGACAGAACAGACGCAGAAGGAAAGCCAGTGATCTCTGCCACAAGTTTATATTTTCAAAATATATTTAGTCTCCAATTATTTATTATCTCCACTATGACACAACTACTAGACTACTAGAAGGCACCATTATTCAACACCCCAACACCCATCACATGTAACTGGTGTTACTACTTTTACTCTTGCCTCTCTAAATCTGTTTGCGACATCTCTTTCAGTGATGTTAAAACTCACATTGGACCATGGCATTTTTCTGTTCTTAACCCTGCAATAAATTTCCATCTCACTCTGAATAAAAGCACATGGCCTGGCCCTGTTATTTCTTGAGCACAGCACCTACTCATACACTGAGTCACCTGGCTCTTAATAGGGCCTACATGCTCCCACTTTGGGGAACTTGTGTCCCCTCAGCCTAGCACTTTCATCCTCCAGCTCTCTCTAAACTCACCCCTCATCTAGGTTCAAATGGTGCTGTCCTGGTGATTCCTTGCCTGGCCACTCTATTTAAAATTGCAACTCTTCTACCACCTGACACTCCTTAATCTCCTTTCCTTTTTTGTTTTTCTCCTCAGTGCCTTCTAACATATTATTTATTTTACTTAATCTTGTCTGTGCTTCCCTACCTCCTCCCTTTCCTCCCCAATCCCAGAAGGTAAATTCCAGGACAGCAGATGTTTTTGTCTGTTTTCTTCTCTGTACCTTGAATAGCTCCTGTACCTTGCATAGTAAATGCTCAGTAAATACTTTTGAGTGAATTATAGGGAAAATAAATGTATAACCTTAGGCATCTGACTTTCCATTTAAAGCACTTCCTTGTTGTAAATACTTAACAGGATATAAGAAATCAATCTTGCAATCATAATTAATGTTGTGAAGCTCTAAGACTGGAAACTGAAAATTGAATGAACTATGGAAGGAAAGACAGACTTGAAATTGGGAGATTTTTACATTTATCGCTATTCTGAGACTTACCTATTCATGAAATTAAACAATTTCTTCTCTATTTGCCTCAGTTTTCTCAGCTCAGTAAAACATAAATATCTACTTCAGGTTTATAGGGATTTGGAAACTCCAATATGTGAAAAGGCAATGCAGTGTCTCAAAGTATTTTCATATAATTCATCTTTAAGTTTACAACCTTTATTGAAGTAAAAGTATCAAAGAATTTGCTAATTTCAAACTGTATATCTGGGTAATTTGTACAGAATAGTCTTTTTCTATTTTGTGTTTCAGTGTCTATGTCTAAGGTTGTAGTGAACCCCCAAAATGTCTTTAATATGTTTAAAAATAATCATAGTAATAGTAATTGAGAACTTCTGCATGTAACTTGAATATTTTTACATGTTATGTTACATCCTTATAAAAGCTCTATGAGGTAGGTACATATAGAGACATGTAGGGTATGATTACAGCTGACTTTAACAAATAAAACAATAGAGGGGTGAAATATCTAATTATTCCATTGTTTTGTACACCTGAAACTAATTTAAAAAAATTAAAATTAATAAAAAAAGAAATTGAAAGTACCAGTAGGTACTCCCCCGAAATAAAACAATTAAAACAATAATAAAATGTAATTTGATAATTGAAAAATACTTCAATTTTGACACTAAAAGTACAATTAACAAAAAAAAAATTGTGTAAATATAAAATAGGTATATTTTCCCAAGATAAATATCTATTGACAGGAGATCCTCCTTCACTTTTCCTCCACAATCTGTTATTTCCTCAAGTTCAACCAACAGTGGATGTTCAAATAGATTTAAAATGTAAAAGCAACAGCCTTCAATATAATCTCATCTCTAACACTATGATAAAAATGCAAAGGATGGCAAAGGTCGCGAATTCAAAACTAATTACTCAGTGTCATTTCCTAAATTAGAAAAGAAAAAAAAAACATGAATTTTTCTACATATTAACTACACATAGCCACATAAATAAGTTTTTTTTTTTTACAATTTATAAGAATGACAAACTTAGAAAAAGAAGCAAATCATGAATGTAATGACAAGGAAACAATCCAGATTCCTTCTAATTTAGTTTCAGAAGATGATAATCATGCTTTTTGAAATCTCAAAGTTGGCTCAAGCTTGGGGAAAAAATATTTCCCCAGGAAATTTTAGCCCCGCTAAAGCAATTAATTTTTACTGACTGTATTCAGTATGCTTATTTCTCAATTTTTACCACTTGATGTATGATCACTCAGTCACATGCATTCGGAGGGTTATTCACAATTGAATCAACAACTTTGATGGAGCTAATATCTCTGCTGGCCTTTCACAAAATGCCCTTGTTACCCCAGAAGATGGACAAGAACCAGAATAGACATCTCAGTTTCCTACCCACTGCAATTTGGACAATTAAAAATAGTGTTTGAAAAAAAAAAAAATAGTGTTCCAGGACCCACTGTTTCTTAAGAAACTACAGAGGGAGCACGCATTTCAAAAAGGACATTAAAACAAGTCTTCAGAGAATAAAATTTATCATATCCTAAAAAATATCTTTAAAAAATGACATCCAAACCTTCTATTATTTTATGGACAAGTCTGGACACACTCACAAAACTTGTTATTTCTGCAAAATTCTCAACAGTGGTGGCCACAGTAAAATTCTTCACAGCATTACTGTTAACACAAACAACAGATAACTTCAAATTCATTGAAATAAAAATATAAAAGCCTTCTGGATGTTAGAAAGATAATTTAACGGCTTTTTTAAAATCTCCTACTTAGATACATTTTATATTGATTATGGAAGTTTTAGTATCTCTATCACTTTCATTAAGTCTTATAATGGTAGCTAAGATAAGTGTAGCTAAAAAAATTCCAGAGTGTTCTTGGGTTTAAAGGGTCACTTCCTTAATAGATTGGGGCTGTGTCAAATCTACTTTAAAATGAGATGGTACATATATAAATACTTTGAAAAGTTAAAAGCATCATATAAATGCAGGACCTTTCATAGATCGAGACCCCATTTTGGAAGCACTTAACTATAATTACAAATGTTGATACATGAAAAAATATAGTACCAAAAATGCTTTCACTGCCTTTTACTCCTAGTGCCAGGGCCTTCACAGATGAGAAATCTATGTCATGCATTAATATGGCAAGACCATTTAAATACCAAACATGTAACAAGTATTCAAATCTGAGGTCTCCTTTGAGCTAAGCCCCAGAATGAATGCTCCCTCATTTCTATTTTTGGTCCTGTATTAATATGTTTGTTTTAATAACATTTCTAAGATTGTGGTAGTCTAATGAGCAAAATTATAAAAATTATTTGTCTTTCAAAAATGATTCATTTTTCCAATGCTACTTTGAAAACTAATAAGCTTCTCCTGACTTGTTGTTCTCCGCAAACAGTAAGGATAGTTTTGGTTATTTCTTTACTTTTATGGGGGGAAAAATGTACGAAAATTTATTATCAGTGGAGCATTAAGAATCAACTTCATAGAAAAAAAAATTAGTATGTCTAGGTTGTACCCTGGAAAGCTGTGAGATAGCTCTATCTCCCTCTACTGGCTAAATTATCATCCTGGTTTCTGAGTTCTGTTGACCCAAAGACTGGCACTCCCCAACCCCCACCCCTGCCCCCAAACAAGACAGAAAACCAAGAAAAGCTGTTCTGGTCAGGTGATGAGCTTGCAGAGGCAGTCCTGTGACAAACAAGCCTTGAAATGTTGTTCCCATCTTAAAATGCTTTTCCCATCTTATTATTTTTAATAATAGTAACAATAATAATAATAGTGATTACCACGTATAAAGAGCGCTTGATGGAAGAAAAGGAAGTATTTTCCTTAAAATTAAAAAAAAAAAACAGTACCAAGATGACTCTACAAGATTAAAGTACAAATCCACAGTGCTCTGTGTGCATAGAATGTGACGTCTCCCTGGATAAATAGAAAATAATTAAGTTATCTGTAAAGTAGTCTCTTTAAATCTCATGGTTGAGAATGTGTGAACATTCAAAAAAAATCTGATATCTACCTTCTTGATAAATGGCTCATTAGGTTACTACTACTGGAAGTCAGAGAAGGCAGAACCTGATTTTAGGTATTTTAAGTGGCATTCCATGTTTTCTTTAATTTCAGAGGGTTAAACAGGTAAGTGGTTTCACATGGAGGTCCTTCCTAAAAAATGAGGACAAAAAATGATGAGCGAGCCACTTTTTTGGAGGTGGGAAAAAAGAGTTAGAATACATGATCTCTGGAGACGCAGTCCTGCAGTAAGTGGAACCTTCTGACGACGGAGGCTCTGCGAGTCAGCAGCTGGCTTCTGTCACCCTGACTGGGGCGGCCTTGTTAGTGTAGCGTGACCCCCTGGAGCCCTCGCACAGATAATACCGGCACCTCTCTCCACTCTAATCTCCTACCCGTCTGAGCAATTCAGCAGGAGATAGGGGCACTAAGGCCATATTATTCCAAACAACATTTAACTGAATGGTAGCTGAAGATTGTGACAGCAAAAGACAAATTCTCCTGGTCAAATACTTTTCCTTCCCAGAAAAGTTTCCTGTTGTAGTCCTTTAGAGACACAAACATGTCATTAAAATGGAACTGAAATGGAAATTCCACACCATGCGTAGCTGAACTTAGTAAAACTTAAATTTCAGGCGGAATGTTGGGGGAGCTTCTCATGCTACAACGAGCTATGATAAACATGACCAAATATCAAGATACAGACTCGGTCATACATTCATTCATATATTTTGTTGGCATTATGTCATATCTCCAGATATGTGCAGATGACTTGTTTTAGCAGTTTGTATCTGAATACTTGGTAGCCTGTAGCTATTTCTCCTGGAATGACCTAGCACATAACCTGGGTCAAAACTCTACATGGCAAAGTGCTGCTTTTCACATCAGTGACACCACCTCCCCTACATTTGGACACTACTGAATGTGTTCTCACAGCCCAAGGGAACAAAAGTAAAAACTTTGTTAAACTCTTCCAGATAATTTTCAGGGCTATAATTGCATCCTAATATTATTTTGTATTTCAAAGTGGGAATCTGAGTAAATCTATATTTAATGTCTACTGGGGAATTAAGAGCACTCCCTGTGGTTGTTTTTTCTATTTCTGTTGCTTTTCCCTTTCAAAATATACAGTAACAGGATTTTGCTCTGATGTTCTAATAATCTAATTTAGGTTTTAAATACTAGCAATGGGACTTAAGGGGAAAAATAAACTATCTCTCCGGTAATCTGCGATGCCTGGTACTCTGAAATAAGATCAGACAGTGACAAGAGATGATTCTTTCCTGTGACAGGACACTGTATTTTGGGAAAGGCTGATTACTTTTTTAGTTTTGCCTGCACAAAAAGTAGCTGGTTAAATACTAAAATTTGGTTGAATGCTATGGCCAGGGTCTCTCAGCCCTTTGAGGTTTGTAATAGTTACTAATTATGAATGATGTCAATTATTTTTTTAAAATCTCCTTTCAAAAATGTGCATATTACACACTTCAGAGATTAACATATAAAGAGCTGTTTTCTATATCATTCTTTTAAACAATAGTGACAGACTTGTTCAATAATAAGGATCAGATTTCCTCTATTAAATAGTATATTATATAGCACTGAAATTCATACTTCATCTGAAAACATGTATTTCCCACATGTCAACTGAAATAGGTTCTTTTGATGTTGTTCTCTTGGTCAAAGAAAGTAAGCTCACAGTGTGTGTGTGTATATACGTGTGTGCATGTGAGTGTGTGTGTGTGTGTGTGTGTGTCGTGTGTAAGAGGTGGGGGAATGCTGGTGGGCAGCAGAAATAGTTATTCACTCAAGTACACTAAAATAATTTATTTGTTGAATTTCCCTATACGTCTTGATAGATTACGAAACTTGGTCAATTATTCCATTCTCATTAGAACAATTTGACCACTTTATTAAGAGCTATATCTTTAATGTACTTTTTGTCACAAAAGCAAAAGGGATAATTTTATTCATGATAAACATGTTATTTCAACCTAATTAGAAGCATGTCACTTTACAGCTGGAACCCGACAATTTTCAAGTAAATCCTTTTATTTTACTGATTCAGAAGCAGAATCAAAGAAATGAAATAATTCTTTTAAATTCACCGACCTGGTTATCATGGAAGTTCATAATAGATCCAGGTCTGCTGGATGAGACTGTTTGCTCTTTCCACTTCAACCTCCTGTACTTGACAATTTTTAAGCTGTTCGTTATAAGTCAGTTAGTAAGTAAATGGAGAAATAGAAATTTAAACATCATTCTATAGTTGAAATGTATCCAAATGGGATTATAGGAAGAGTCAGATTAAAAAATAGGCAGATCTGTGTAGGTCACTGCACTACACGAATTGCTACAATAAATCAGAAATATGATGCCAGGAAACTAGGAGTTCTGCAGAACACTTTCTACACAACTGATAAAATGTAACTTGGTTCTGCTCTTGGTGAAAATATTAACATTCCTTGCCCACATCAACCTATCGCTGAGTATTTTATTTTGCCTGTGATTCACGAGGAGTCGGCAGGGAGTGCCAGGGACAGTTAGCTAAAATTCAGAAACAAGTAATACAAGGCTTTACTGGAAAGATGATTTATTGTATTATGGAAATCACTATTTAAATTTTAAATTTCACATACTTCCTGAGAAATTGTCTATCCCAGATAATCAAAAATGCAAACTGAAGAATAAAAAATGAAGATAAAGGAGAAGTTTTTACAGACAGGAGATTTTAAAAGTCAGGAGAAAACAGACATTTACATTATTTTGAACTAAACTTTGAAGTTATATTTACGCAAGCTATAACTACCTGTAGTGAGTGATGAAGAAACTTAAAAGAAAGACAATTTTCAGACTTGTTATGTTTTTATAAATAAGAGAACTCAATTTACAATAACAGCAACAGCAAAATGCTTAGAAATAGATTTAACAAAAAAATGCTAATCTTATATTAAAAATTATGCATTAGTGAACAAAATATTCTTGAAGATATGGAAGGCAATCCTTGTTCTAGAATTCGATATCTTAATATTAAGATGACAGTTCTCTTTTAGTTAACATAGAACTTTAATGTGATCCCAATAAAAATACTAGATGAATTTGTACTTAAGTTCATGTGAAACAATAAATATGGAAGATGAAAGAAACATGAAAGGAAGAGGGAGGACTAGGTTACAAGATAATAGAACATATCACAAAGATTCTACAATTAAAACAGTGTGATACTGGTGCAAGAATAGATAGATAACTAATGGACTAGAATAGAAAATCCAGAAATAATCATTCTACGTACAGAAGTGAGAAAAATAATTCTTTAATAACTGGAACAAAAGGTTTTTTGTCTTATTTTGTTTTTTATAAATATATTGGAACAACTTGATAGCCTTTTGGGAAAAGATAAAATTAGATGCATTTCTTACATCATGTACAAGAATAAACTCCTAATTAATCGGAGATCTGGAAATAAACATGACTTACACAGGCACTAGAAGAGAACGTGGGTAAATTCATGTCTGAATAAAAGGAAAGGCTTTCTAACTATAAATAAAAGTCCTGATGAACTAAAAAAAGAACAAAAAACTTGGACTACATAAAATAAAAAATTGTATAGCAAAACAAACAAAACAAAACAAACAAAAATTGGTGGAGGGTATGAGATAAAGGAGCTACAGAAAGAAGTCATACTTCCCTGAGTTTTTGTAAATTTTGACTTTCTGAAAGCATGTTAATGCTATTGGTAATCGAAAAGTAAAATTAAATCAGCAAGAAGCAGAAAGGAGTTCCAAATATCAAAGCAAATAGAAATACATGAACTAGGATGTATATCAAATGAATAACATAGTCATACTGAAGGAGGATAGAGAACGAATCTATGTTATTAATGAACATGGTCTTAACTATGTCCTCAGTCTTAGACAGAGTGGAGGCGTTTGTGTTACTGGGAGCCAGAGATCTCAAATGGAAGAAGGAACATACCAACAAGAAATACATGATGGCAACCCTGTTGGGACTCATGCTTTCTAATATATATATAATATATATATATATATAATATATATTATATATATATTACATATATATTACATATATATATATATGTTTATATAATATATATTATATATATTTATATAAATAATGTTATATAGGACATTATTTGGTCAATTAACAGAACTAGAATATAGATGAGGAGTTTTATATATACATGGTGTCAAAAATGTATGCACAGTTTAAGAAAGGAAAACTGTATTAAAACTGTAACACTCAATATATACCGATAACAAAAGATGAATACAAGCCACATTTGACTTCCACAATTACAAGAGGTGCTCAAAGTGGTTACTGTTAGTGTCCAGACACTTCTGATTACAGCGAACTACTGCTTGAGCAACGCTGACCAAAGTGTCCACTTGTATACATTTTTTGGCACCCCCAGTATATATATATACACATATATATGTATATATATACGTATATATATGTATATATACGTATATATATACACATATGTATATATATATATAACTTCTATTAACATCTCTTAAAATGTATATACTTTTTTTGGCTCCCTCTGTGTATGTGTATACATATATGTATATATACATATATGTATACATTTAGACATATTTGCAAATATATACACACCAACGATAACTAGATAATAAAATAAATGAAGGAAGAAAGGGATAAAAGTAAAAGGAGGGTTCTTGCCTATAGTAGAATATTGAGTATCATATGGTAAATGTGGAAGGAGTGACAGAGTTGGAAAATCATCATTTTGCAGCCAACATAGTACAGACTGGTTCAGGCAAAAATCATCAATGGAAGCTAAGTCAAGAGGGGCAAATTTGATGAGGAACAGGACATTTGCATAAACTTGAAAGTGTGTCCCACAGATTGCTATTACTTGCAAAGAAAAAAATACTAATAACTATATAATGGTAAAATCAGATAACACCCTGAATGGATGACCAATGAGATGGACATGACATCCTGAGAAGGATATAGCTTCTTTTATGCAATGTTTCACCTGAGGCTGCATAATTTCAATCAAATCATAAAGAAACATTGACAAATAAAAGATGAGAAATGGTCTAGTTTTTTAAATGGAAGATTTTTCTTAAAAAAATATCAGTGTCATTAAAAAACAAAGAAAAGCTGTGGAAATGCTCCAGATCAAAGGAGGTTAAAGAAATGTTACAAATGCCATACTGGATCCTAGAGTGGATCCTGTATTGGAGGAAAAATAACATTATATAGGACATTCTTTGGTCAATTAACAGAACTAGAATACAGATGAGGGGTTAGACAAAAATTAAATGTACTAAAGTTGATAAATATATGTGGTTACATAAATGAATATGTATGTATTCATACATATTACTTATTTAAAAAATTACTTATTTTTAAAAAATATACCCTAAAGTGGTATGAGTAAAGAGCCATAATACATGAAAATTACTACCAAATGGCTCAGAAAAATATTTAAATAGAGGGATAGATAGATTAGAAGGGTAGATTACATATATTAAAAGATAGATAGATAGATAGATAGATAGATAGATGATAGATAGATAGATAGATAGATAGATAGATAGATAGATAGATAGATAGATACATAGATACATAGATATAAAGCCAATGGGGCTAAATGATAAAAATAGGTGAATCTGGGTAAAGGCTACACAGGCATTCTATGTATGATTCTTTTTTAAACAACTTTTCTTTCAGTTTGAAATCATTTCTGAATTAAAAGTTTTAAAAAACAAAATAGCTTATAGACAGCACATAAAATAATACTAACTATGGGGGCTGGCCCAGTGGCTCAGGCGGTTAGAGCTCCATGCTCCTAACTCCGAAGGCTGCTGGTTCGATTCCCACATGGGCCAGTGGGCTCTCAACCACAAGGCTGCCAGATTTAATTCCTCGAGTCCCACAGGGGATGGTGGGATCCGCCCCCTGCAACTAAGACTGAACACAGCACCTTGAGATGAGCTGCCTCCCGGATGACTCAGTTGGAGCGTGTCCTCTCAACCACAAGGTTGCCAGTTTGACTCCCGCAAGAGATGGTGGGCTGTGCACCCTGCAACTAGCAACGGCAACTGGACCTGGAGCTGAGCTGTGCCCTCCACAACTAAGACTGAAAGGACAACAACTTGAAGCTGAATGGCACCCTCCACAACTAAGATTGAAAGGACAACTTGACTTGGAAAAAAGTCCTGGAAGTACACACTGTTCCCCAATAAAGTCCTGTTTCCCTTCCCCAATAAAATCTTAAAAAAAAAAAAAAAAAAAAAAAGAGAGAGAGAGTCTGGCCATTAATCTAAAAAAATAATAATAATAATAATAACTTTGAATATAAAAATCTGAACATTTAATTCATATGAAATCAATTTATTCCGCTCCCCCTCAAAACAAATGTTTAACAAATATTTAGCAAATGGCAGTTTAAGGGATAGCAAATATTAGCCTGTGTGGGGTCCAAGACTCAGGGCAGCCCTAGACATTAGTGAATTTGTGAGGTAGGCTAAGCTTCTCTTGACATCATTTATATATCCTAGAAATTAGAACTTAAAAGCAACAGAAACAAACTTCTGGACTAATTCTTACCAATAAGAAAAACCTGCCTGGTTATCAAAAAGGAAACGTTAAAATCCCTGAAACAAAGCAGGAAGACCATTTTAGAGTCCTTGACAGTCAGTATGTGAAAGTATGGAGATAGTTAGACTTGGTAACCAAAGTTTTAAGAGATCAGAATTTTAAAAAATTCAGAGAAAAATTAGAATTGACCCCAAAACATGAATTCCTGGAAGAAGGTCCAAAATGTTTGAGGCACTTAGAGAAGGCCTCGTACTTGCAATTCTAGCAGATGAAGAAGAAAAAGGGAGGTACAGATGAAATAGGATTACAATGTGTAATAATTTATGACCTCAAAAAAATTTAATGTAAGCATAAAGGTAAAAGACAATGACAACTAGGCATATAGCAAAGGATGAATGAAATAGGGTGGGAGGACATGTAAAAATAATGTCAGGAAGACTAATGTCCCCACTGAAGTGAGGCTTGCTCACCAACCCTGCCCCCCGACAATGCTCAAGAAAACAAAAACATTTCTGCTGCTATATGTAAAGCAAACAAATAAACAAATAAAGGGAAGACAATTTCCTCAGCCTGAGGGGTCATGGATGAGATATCACCTGGGCTGAATTTTACAAGTACAGTTTAAGAAATAAAAGGGTTCACAGGTCTTTCTATGTAGAGGGATAGCCAGAGTCACACCATATAGATGTGGAGTTGAGAATCTTAGAACTTTGGCTGGATCACATGGGAGACTAGGCGTGGCACTACGTAACACTCCCTTTTGTAAAAGCTCAACCCCTTTTGTAGCCTATCATGCCAACCTTACATCCTTTCAGAAAAGACAGGAAAAGATCTAAAGAGGTTTTTCTCCCCCTTGTGCTATAAGGTACTATTAGAGAGTTTTGGCCCCCTAGGGGAAATTTCCTAAAGACAGCCAGAACTTAACCCTGCACTGAAGTAATACATCTGTTTGGCTAATTGTTGATATAAGGGAAGAAGTTTGACCTAATGATGGAGTCTAGAGCCTTTTGGTCCCTGTGATGTAGAGCAGGCAAAAGTACTTCAGGTCTCCCTACTGCATAGCACAGTTTATAGAATGGTCCATAGAGAGGTAGTGGTCTGCTTCTTTGGTAGATCCTGGTGTGAAGACAACTACCCCAATGGATTCCTGAGCATGTCTAGCTATTTTGAGCAGTTCTTAATAAATATTATTCCTGGTGTCTTGCTCACTTATTGTGCAGAGTCAAGAGAGAAACTTTCTAATGCTTCTGATGCTGGGTTTTGAATAACTCTTCCATACTGAACTGAACTACTACACTCATAAAACCAGGAAGACAATTACCCTCTAAGACTGAAATTTCCCAAGAATTGCTATAGTTCATTGGCTTCCCATATGCTGCCCTCCCTGTAAAAAATAGATTGGTAACTCACATTCCCGCACCTGCTCACCCTCTACTACCAGGCCTCCCTTCAGACAAAGCTAGATGCGTTCAGAAGAAATAAATAACTACATTGTTTCTCATAGGCCAGGTAAGTACCAATGATAATCCAAAAATAGAAAATTATTAAATGTTTAAGAGTAATCCATAGTTTTAAGGATGGAAATGAAACTGAAATAGAAAAGATAAATTACACTGAAATAGAAGAAAACTTTATGGCAGAAATGTATGGTGATGAAAGAAACAGGAAAGAACTAAAAATAATTCAATGAGATCTGAGGAGAAATTCTACAAAAAAAAAAATAGAAGAAATATAATAGAGAATTTTTGCTAGTAAAAATTTTGACATTTTTAATTTTAAAAATTCAATACCAGCAGTGGAAAATAGAATTAATGATGGTGAAAGCCTCATTAATAATAGGATAATATGATAAATGAACTGGAAATTATCCTAAAATAGAGAGTAAAAAAAGACAGAGTGGTAATTAAGAGAAAAAAAGATAAGCTTAATGGAAGATAGATCCAGGAGATCAAATATCCCAATAATTCAGAAACATAAACAGATGGAGAAAGAGAAACAATCAAAGAAATAACAAGAGAATATTTCTCTGAGTTGAGTTTTCATATCAAGGCCCCTGTTTGTCAGGCCAGAATAACAATAACAAAAGAAAGGTTATAACCTGGAAAATTTTCTGAACTCTATGGATAAAGAGCCAATCTCCCAAGCTTCCTGAGATTAGAGTTTACCAATAACAAATCAGAATACGGAGAGATGTTCGCTTTGAAACTCAGGAAGCTGCAACAGAGTAAAACACAATGTATTTATAGTTTTCTAGAGCAAAAGACTAGAATTCAAGGACTCTATAGGCAGCCAAGTTATAACTCAGCGGCAAGGAAAAGAATTTAAAACTTATCTCACAGAAACTGAGTAATTAAGTAGACAAAGATATACAAGCATATAAAGAATTTAAAGAATATAAATTGATACACAAACTGCAGAGTAAAAACAGAATAGTCATTTTTTTCTTATGCTCGTGGAACATTTTTAAAAATTAATACATTTTGATCACAGAGAGAATCTTAATAGGTTCCAGCAATGCATGTTTTACGGTTATATCTTTGGACTAGAATAAGCTAAAATTTAAATTTTCTGGTTATTTAAAGATCATAAACATAAGAATATTCTATATCAAAGACTATAGAATACAGCTAAAGGAAGACCCACAGCTTTAAAAACTTTTCACTATTAAATAAAAAAAAATTTAAACAAATGGAATAGCCATTCAATTTAAGAAATTGGAAAAAAAAAGAAATTGAAAAATACAAAAGTTGGAAATTAATAAAGATAAAAGCAGAAATTACTGATTTAGGAAATAACAGTAATAGTTAACATTTATAGAGCATTTGTCATATACCAACTACTGAATAAATGCTTTGTAAGCACTGTCTTATTTAATCTTCATAATAACTCTAAGAGATAATATTCAATGTGAAAAATAACAGTCATAGATCTTTCTGAGGCAAATAAATGCATCAGACTCTATAAAGTAAAATAGAACTACAATGTTATAGAGTTCTTTAAAGAACTCTCTGCTTCTGATTAGTTTAGAAAACGAAAGGCCAACACTCCCTGCAAAACAAAACAAAACAGCTCAGAGAATTTGAATAATAAGACAAAGTAGAAGACGTACGTGTATTTACATTTCTTTCCTACAAACCCGGCATATGCTTGGAATTAATAAATACAACTCATATACTAAGACCCCAATCAAAATTAAATCTGAAAAACTGAATCTTGTACAGGTCACTCACTGTCTTTATCTAGAATTCAATATATCAAGAAATTAGTAAGTATTTCCAAATAGAATAATTAAGGAATTTGAAACGTATCCTCATCTGAAATTATATAATATTGGGAAAATAACAAATGAGGATTTTTTCCCCAAAATTTATAGACAAGGCCACATCTATAAATAAAAGCAATTAACAGTCTGAAATATTTTGAATATTATACAAGAAGGAAAGGAAATAAACTAATTATTCAACTCACGAAGTTGTGATATATAAAAATTAAGGAAATCTAGCAAGGAAGGACTTCTGAAAATAAAGTAAAACAATTATTTAAAAACAGATTAAAAAGAATTGTTAAAGCTTTTTGCTCTTACTTTTTATTTCTTTTCTTTTCTATTCAAATTCATTCTGAGTGAACTCAAGTTTGTATCATGACTATATCTTTTCTCAGTGGTGACTCTGCTCTGAACTGTTTCTACAATTTATTTTACTGATGGAATTTCTTTATGTTGTTTGCTGATCTCACTCAGCTACCTTTTTCATGTATGCCTGCCTCTCCTCTCAAGACCCTTTCTTGTCACCTATCATGGACACCATTGTATCATGGGTCTGGCATTCTTTTCCATGAATTGCCTATTCCTTCATAAAGTGACATAGGAGTGGATGCACTAGGCTGGATTGCACCAGACCCAAGGTGGGAAAAATCAGTCCGTTTTCCATTGAGAGGAAGAGAAAGATAGAGAAAGAGACACCAGTCAGGCTCTCTCTGGGAATGTGGACCTTTAAAATATAAAGGCTGATGCTTCTGGGAGCCTTTTTAATGCCACATGGGCTGGTCGGTAGTGAGAGGGTGGAATGAAGCAGATGCACTGAGAGGAGCAGAATTAAGAAAGACACGAAGACTCTGCAGTTCTCTGCAGGTCATTCTTGCTGCACAGTTACATCTCAGACCTTATGTCAATGAGCTGTCCCTCTCTCTATTCACTCCGTTTTGGGCTGTTGGAACCAAAAGATTCCTTACTCAACATATTCCCTTACCTTGAATTTCTTATTTTATATTTCTAGTAATTAGTTTTCACTGACTATTGAGAACACAAAGTCAATTCTTTAAATACCTAGTTTTGCACCCTTTAGTCAATCTTTCCTACAAGTATGCTACTCCTCGGAGCCTTGAACACTATATACTCTATCTTTCTATTAATAATCTCGGTGGAGGTGCTTTTTGTTTTCCTTTTGTAGCAATTCCTTCTTGAAGAAAGGCAAGTCCATGCAGTCATGCATGAATTCTCTTTGATTCTTTTTACTCCAGTGCTGTTGGATGTACACATCCCTTAGTCACCTATCAGAAGTCACCTATAGCCCTTTCTCCATGTGACTCTGCTTCTGGGTAGAGGAATCTCCTGGCCATCTTACTGTGAGAGGTGGTTCATTTCTGGTTATTCTGCAGCAGCCTTACATCTTCTCTTGCCAGAATCAGCCAATGAAGGACCATAATCCCTATACGAGCCACTTTCAGCTCATGCAGGCTCAGCTCGTTCCTGTAACTGATTTCCTATCTTGGAATGTCAAGTGCCACTCCCTCTCCAGTCGGCCTCCTGCTTCCATGCATTGCTGGCAATTCTTTATCCACCCTCTAGTCCTGGAGGATAAAGGTTCATGTCAGGGTGTGCTTGTTTGTAACACAATGATACACTTGGCCAAAACCACTGGTTCTGTGTCAGAGTCCAAAGATATTAAAACAGGCATTAAACAGATATTAAAATATTCAGTGTTAGAAAAGTATAGAACTTTGATAAAGAGAATAAATTGCCCTGTGGACATTAATCTGTAGGTCCCTGAGTACGTCAGGGTTTAGTATTTTTAGAGAAATAATTTTAAAAGGGATTAGAAATCGACTGAGGAAACTGGGTAGAAGGCTGTAGGGAGAACAAAGAAAAGGTTCAACAACCTCTCTTGGTGTGGGTGCTTTCTTGCTGTCATCCTCTGTAGTCATGTTTTTTGTAGGTCATTATAAAACTCAAACATAACTCACAATATCAGAAAATCAAAAATTAAAATTTATTCATGGGTAGCTAATGAAAAGGGAGTGTCGTGCAGGGTCTCAGCTCCCACTCCCCGCCCAAGAACGCAGGACACGGTGAGGCCAAAAAGGAACACCCACGGAGCCATAGATAGGGGAATCAAACCAATATATTCTCGCTGGCGGCTGGGCTGGAGACACAGGAAGCAGGATCTACATAATCTGCCTAACAGCAGTCCGCGCTTGCCAGCCACCACCTTCTTGCTAGCCCCATTCCCTCTCTGCTAGCGTAGCCACAGCCGTTATATTAGTGGCCAATGGCTTACGGGTTACAGCTGACGGCCAACTAGCCACAGCTGCTGGCATCTGATCACAGTTGATGGCCATTTACTACCCGAGCCAGCACCTTTCTATGTGAGGCCGAGAGCCTGGAAACTGCTTTTTGGGGGTTTTGTCCCCACACTCCACCCCTACAGGGTCTCGCCTCACAATCTACGCGACAAGCGTCTTCTGCGAGGGGCCCTGTGCAAGGAGCCTGGAGGTGAATGCACTATCCTGAACACAGCCAGGCTCTCTGAGCACAGCCAGGGTTTCTCAGGGCACCACCAGTACTTCTGGGCACAGCCAGACTTCCTGGGCTTCTTAGGGTACCACCTGTCTCCCCGGGCACAGCCAGGTTTTCTCAGGGGACCACCACAGTACTTCTGGTCACAGCCAGACTTCCTGGGCTTCTTAGGGTACCACCTGTCTCCCCGGGCACAGCCAGAGTTTCTCAGGGCACTGCCACTCTCTCTGGACACAGCCAGACTTCCTGGACTCAGCCAGGGCCTCTCAGGGCACTGCCACTCTCTCTGGACACAGCCAGACTTCCTGGACACAGCCAGGGCCTCTCAGGGCACTGCCACTCTCTGGACACAGCCAGGGCCTCAGGGCACTGCCACTCTCTCTGGACACAGCCAGACTTCCTGGACACAGCCAGGGCTCTCAGGGCACTGCCACTCTCTGGACACAGCCAGACTTCCTGGACACAGCCAGGGCCTCAGGGCACTGCCACTCTCTCTCTGGGCCTCTCGGGGTACTGTGCTGGAACAACAGCGGGTCACATCAAGGTGCTTACATATTATCAATGGCGGCCAGTCAAGACACAAAAGCAAACATCAACCAGTCCCACTACATGATGGTATGTTCCCAAACAGTCAAGCGTCCATTAAATTAGGGATGGAAGGCAATTCCCCATAGTCCATAGTCATTCGCCAGGGCTGCCTTGGGGGTGAGGGATGACCTTGACCTCACCCTCATCTCCCACGGAGGACTCAGCAAGCATTTCCTCCTGGGACAAGTCCCACATCCAGGCTGTGTCAGCAAGCAGTTCCCAGCCCACAGGGCGGCAACAACCTTCGCTTTCTCCGCTTTCTCCGGCCTCTGCTGGTTGGGGAACCATCCACGTCTTTCCACCCCTCCACGGGAATCGAGCTCTCCGGCAGCTGCTCCTCCTGGTCTTCCTCAGACTGAGCTTTCATACGCACAAACTGCTCCACTGCCCTTCGGAAAGCTTTGGCCAGCACCATATCCTGCCGACTACGCCATGTGTCACGCGGGGGACCCTGCTCGCTGCGCCATTTGTCGTGCAGGGTCTCAGCTCCCACTCCCCGCCCAAGAACGCAGGACACGGTGAGGCCAAAAAGGAACACCCACGGAGCCATAGATAGGGGAATCAAACCAATATATTCTCGCTGGCGGCTGGGCTGGAGACACAGGAAGCAGGATCTACATAATCTGCCTAACAGCAGTCCGCGCTTGCCAGCCACCACCTTCTTGCTAGCCCCATTCCCTCTCTGCTAGCGTAGCCACAGCCGTTATATTAGTGGCCAATGGCTTACGGGTTACAGCTGACGGCCAACTAGCCACAGCTGCTGGCATCTGATCACAGTTGATGGCCATTTACTACCCGAGCCAGCACCTTTCTATGTGAGGCCGAGAGCCTGGAAACTGCTTTTTGGGGGTTTTGTCCCCACAGGGAGATACGAATAAAATAGCGTAATATCAGATGATTAAACATTGTTTAAAGGAGTCAATATTAAACATAAGGGAGTTCATTACAATGCAATAAATAAAAATATTTTACCATTTTTAAAAAGGTTAATGAGATAAAGATTGTTTCCATCATTACCTCAGCATGAAATTAATGGAATTCTCAAAGGGTTTAACTGAAAGAAATTTAAAGAGGGTCAATTTACAAAAAGGACTGGTGAAAAATGGGAAACCATGACTACTTCTAGACTCCAAAGGGGAAAGGTGTTTTCAGAACCAGTGAGGGCCACATTTCCAAGGAGAAGGTCAACCTAAGGCAAAGGAACAGCGTGGCCAGGGAAAGAGGGGACCTGTCTCCCTGACCACTCTCCTCCCACCTCCAATCTTCTACTTGTGCCACAAAATGAGGCAGAGAGAGCAGAGAATGAATCTGGAAAGGGAAACAGAGAAAAACCAACCTGAAGGAAATGGAATTTAAGGCCAGAAAATTATAACAAAATTAAAAGCATGGAGGTAAAGGGGAAAATATTGATCAATTTAAAACATAAAAGTTCATTAAATAAAAAACTAAAAAAGTGTAGTCCTAGTGGGATTATAGATCAAGAACAAGAATTAGAGGCTAAAAAACTGAGTCAAAATATGACACACTAACCAGGTAAGTAAGAAGCCAAGCAATAATTTATTTAAGAAAATGAAACTAAGAAAAGAAATTCTAATGTTAAAAAGACATGATAGAACTTGAATGTAATAATGAAAATCAACATAAATTGAGGCAATATACACAAAAAAGTAACCTAACTATACGCATTAGTAGAATTACTTCCATTTTTTAAATACTTTATATAGTTTCAGATTTTTGAAATAATAAGTATGCCTTATTTTTATCATCAAAAAGGGGGGAAAGTATTTAAAATTAGAAGCACATACAAACACAGCCCAGTTAGCCTGCTGATATTCAGAGTGATACATCAATTAAAATAATTTATTTCAGATGAGATAACTGTTCATAATTAAGTAATTTGCCTAAAACCACACCAATAGTGAGGAAATTAAATCTTTCTCCTGTGCTGTACCCACTCCTTCTTAGCTACATTTTAAACTCAATCACAATAGTTTCTCTCTCTCTCAAGGTTTCTGTCACAATTATTTTATCTCTTTCCCTCTCGAGCAGAGAAGAGGCAAGTATCTCTCTATATTTTATTACCTGCCATTTAAAATAATTTGGGGAAGCAGACACAGCGCACTTGGTATCTAAACCCCCAATATGAATATTCCAACATTCAAAAACATACACTAAGAATGTCATTGTACTACTTTCCCAAGGCAACTAATTGTGCAATCTAAGCATAAAAAGGAAAGGGGAACATAACAGAGATCATGCATCACCTCGCTTCACCACCAGTGTACAAAGTACCTACAGCAGTGTTATCCAGCCCCACAGTTGGGGAATTCTTATATTACTCCCACCATCTGCCTTGTCCACCATGGGAAACGTGTCTGTTGAGAATCACTGCATTTCTCTTGTCTTTTTCAGCCCCAAACAATGTTTTTTGAACTTTACTTTCTATAGTTTATATTATGAAAACAAGTTTTTTCCCCTTCCTTCTAATATAGTAAACACCGATTCAATATTTTCAGAAACTGTACCAGTCCCACTGCCACAAAGGTACAGAAAATTCTCTCAGTTGCAGATCCTCTCTTCCTAGCCTTTGCCTGGATAATCACAGCTACCACTGCCATGCTGAGAATTATGGTCCTAGAAAACAGCACAAAGACCATGTATAGATCTCAAAATAGTTTGTCCCTTTAAGAAAGATGGAAGAACTGTCTTGCCCTTACATTTTCTCCTTTGCACAATAAGGTCATGTTGTCTCTATGTGTGTATTTTTGTTACATGTTCTGGATTTTCAAGGATTAAATTTCCAAGTGAAAACTCTTGGCCAAGTCATCACACCTTTGGCAAGGTAAACCCATGTTCAGGAAAACTACTCCCTGGTTAAGGTGGACATTGCAAAGAGAAAAAGAAAGTACTGTCTACACTGAACTTTCTTGTCATTGTCATCTCTACAAAAGGACCCAGGAGAATCCACAGTCAGTGGACTTTTTTTCCCCGTCGGTATGGAAGCAAAGTCTATTTCCACTGCTCTGTACTTTTGCTCCTGACATTTTACATTAAGAGAAAGTCCAGACATCAAACAGAAATATAAGGGGAAGCTGAAAACTGAATATAGATAAATAAAGTAAGCCTGAATAATGGGAGTTGTTGAAGGTACTATAATTGGTCCTTGCAACTTTATGGAACAGATGGGATTCCTAAAAGATCTTAAGAAAAGATAACTGGAGGGTGGCATATATTATATAACTGTCATATTCTGAACTGAAGGAGAGTTCTGGGGAGAAATAACTAAATTAGGAGCATGTAAAACAAATGTGTTTATTGTTATCTATTATTTATGGCCCTCTGGATAGCTGGTAGTTCATTTGACTATACGTCTGCCTAAACCAATTTAAATTAATCTAGCTGGTAAATTGAATAATACTGTATCAAATGCTTTGCTGCAATTAAGATATATTGCATATACTCAACTCTCTTAATCTGGTAACCACATTTTCCAATGTTGATGGATAATTGCCTTTAAGTGCATCTCTGCCCTCTCTGCTTTCAGGCCTGGTTGATAGGATCATTACTGGAAGTGGTATGTTCCCAGAACCATTTTGAGAATGCAATTTGGCTTAACTCTCCCATCAGTAATATCAGTATAATCTGAGGGTTCTAACGGCTATTAGCTTTCTCTAATGGTCTTTGACTCTCTTAAATAATGACCAAAAAGGGGCCAACAGACAAGAGGAAACAAACTTCAACTTTCAACTCCCTAATCTTTTCTCCTGTTCAATATGAGTGTTCACAGCAGTTTGTACTCATATACTCCTGAAGGAAAAGAACACCTCTGTAAAGATTTGTGTGTCATATTGATGAATGCAGAGAATACAGTCTAATCAAACCTGTAATTTCCAAAAATAAATTTGCAACTGTAGTCAACATTTCTATACTTTCCTTGGACATTTGTATCATGACATTTGTATCATTAGCAGAAATCTATCAAAAAATAGTGTTGGTAAAAGTCTTGCTTTGTAGATCTGGACCAACAACTAAGCTAACAGCATTTCAATAAGGTATGAATTCCCATCCCTTTCAGCAATATGACAGGCTCAGAATTATGAGCCATTTGCACTTCCTGTTTCTTTCTAAACAGTTGATAGATATTATGATTGGCTTTAAAAATCTCAGCTTGCATATGCCTCTATTCTGACCAGGAAATCTTTTAGTTTTTATAGCTGCTTGCTCTTTCCTTTAATGTTCAATGTCAGAGCTGTAATTTTGTGAATTAGTTTAGATGTCTTCTTTACTCTTTAAGCTTTGTTTCTGGAAATTCACCTGGTCGTGATTACTGATAACTATCATAGTAGACTTACAGATGATCATACTCCTACATGAGCAAAGCATGGACAGGGTTTTCCAGGTGTGAGTATGGCTACCTGTGGATCTACCTTTGTTTACTGTTCCTCTTTGTGATCAGTGAACCCAAATACTGGTGTAGGATTTAGTCCTGGCAGCGTCCTTCTAGATAAGAGAGGAGGGGTTGCCTATTTGAGATCTAGAGAAAAATCACCTATTTCTAAGAATTGCAGTTCTTTTCAGCTGAAGAAGAAAGGAAACCCACAAAACCTTGGAGGTTAAACATTATGAAGATAATCGCTACATGATCATACCTGAAACCTCTAATGCCAAGGGGAAAACAAAACATAAAAATAAATAAATGAGAATAATTTCCTTCTGTTTGTTGTATCTCATCAAATAAGACTGTTAATATATGAGTATATTCTGTTTTTATCTTGAGCTGAGAGGAATGTGTATATCTAGTACATAAGTATATAAAAGAAATGTACGTATATGTGTTTGGGCCAAAATAAAATTGAGATCACATATGGGAAAGTACCATGCTTTACAATATATTTAAGATATGAGATTTATTAGGTATAGATTTATAGGCCTAAGAAGCAAGATGCTCCTTCAGCGTTATTACATCGAATTATCCAGTTGGAAGTATGTTACCTGATTCTTCACTGCCATTCCCAGGTAATCATTTGATCGTGACATAGTCTCCCAACACAAATCCTTCCATAAATGGAAAACTGGAAATCATAAAATATTTACCAGAGGAACAAAGATGACTGTCTCAAATCTTCTATGGCTTTCAGATACACGTGTTAGGTAATATTTCAAAAGGCATAAATATGTATAACTTCTGTATGAAAATCCATGTGAGTTATTCTCATATATTAGCTAATTTTCCATCTTTATACATACAAATTGGGCATACACACACATACATACACATACAGGTCTATCCATATATACACATATATATGAATTTTTAACAGATAAAATTAGATACAGGCTTTGTACAGCGGTGAGTTTTTATATCTTGCCAAAAAGTCATTGCTGTTTTAAGAAACACAGATCTCTTACATTAACTTCTCTAGTAAGTGTTTTAATAACTCACAGCTATACATTTTAAAAATATATGATACAAATAAATTAAACTCAACTGTGTGCTCTTTGAGGAGAAAGATTATGCCTTTTGTTTCTTGCGTAATTTTACCATAGATCTTACCATAGAACACTGCTAAATCAAAAGTCGGTATCTAATAAATGTTTACATTGAATGGTTGGCTGAAGAATATGTTTCTAATATATTTCAAAATAGAATTCCATGTTTGACTTGGAAATGTTCAGTTACTACCAATGATAATGAGGAATATATCTGGTCCAGAAAGACTTTCATAAAAGGTTAATTCAAGCCATAAAACCAGCAAAAACCATCCAACTATCCATAGCCTGAACAAGCTGGAATGACTGAGAATTACTTTCTTCTTCCCCAAGAGAGACTTAGGTTATAAAGTGACACCTGTTTATTCAGGCCATCCTTGTTTCATTTCAAATACAGTGTGCAGAAATACGATTCTTCTTCACTATTGCCAGGCTGTGACTAGTATATGATAATGACAAATCAATTACACCAAGGTCTGAAGTAACAAACACTTTTATCAAGTAGATTTTGTTCCAAATATCAAGCCATGATATTAATTCAGTAAATGCTCTAGGCCAGGGGTGTCCAAACTGCTGCGCACGGGCCAACTGCGGCCCGCAATCCATTTTTAATTGGCCCACAGCAAATTCCAAAAATATATTTAGTTTACTTAAATAAACCAGGTGAGGCAATACGTACTTCACCTCGAGTGAGTGGCCTGGCTGTTTATCTATTTTACCGCATATGGCCCTTGGTGAAAAATGTTGAAAAAAGTTTGGACACCGCTGCTCTAGGCAGACTCAAGTCAGCAGATTTTTATAAAGTGGCTCTTATGTAATTAGCATTTTGATAAGGACTTCTGAAGAGTTTCTATTCCTGGAAGTTTACTCTTGTTAGGGAGGACACAGTTACACATATATTTTTAAAACCTAAGGACAAAACAATTATATGACCCAATAATAAAATAATAAAATGTATGCTACAGATTATAAGTGTTTGAGGAAATCAGTGTGATCACCTGTGCTCACAGATAGGTTTATAAGGGGACAAGATGTTGGGAAATGAGCAGGATTTGGATTGGTAGGAAGAAGGGCAGACTTGAGAGAAGTGTATGGTGTGGGGACAGAGCCCCAGAGAGCAGTTTCCAGGTTCTTGGCCTCACACAGAAAGGTGCTGGCCCAGGTAGTAAATGGCCATCAACTCTCCCCTCCTCCCTTACACACACAAGCTTGGTTTGGAGGTTTCAAGGACTGGGAAAGGTGAGGGGGGAAGGAGGGACCTAGAACTGGTTTGAGAATGGTTTGGATTGAATTTGGGTTGAATTGAGAAATGAGATTGATTTGAAAACCTACATAGAAAGCAGTTAGAATTCAGGTCCTCTCCTTGTCTGCATGCAGGCAGGAACTACCTGCTCTGAGTCAAGAAATGACTAACACATGTTTATAACTAACTGAAAGAATTATTTTTCCAGACTCTAACTTTATATTTTTGCCTCCTTGGACAGTATATTGTTTCTTCCTATATATCATTCAGTAAAATCTTTGCTGAGCAACTAACATGTCCATGGCACCCATATCAGCATTCTGTAAAACGGAAATATATTCTTTTAAAGATTTTATTGGAGAAGGGGAACAGGACTTTATTGGGGAACAGTGTGTACTTCCAGGACTGTTTTTCAAGTCAAGTTGTTGTCCTTTCAATCTTAGTTGTGGAGGGTACCATTCAGCCTCAAAATGTTGTCCTTTCAGTCTTAGTTGTGGAGGGCACAGCTCAGCTCCAGGTCCAGTTGCCGTTGCTAGTTGCAGGGGGCGCAGCCCACCATCCCTTGTGGGAGTCAAACTGGCAACCGTGTGGTTGAGAGGATACGCTCCAACCAACTGAGCCATTCGGAAGCTCAGCGGCAGCTCAGTTCAAGGTGCCATGTTCAATCTTAGTTGCAGGGGCAGAGTCCACCATCCCTTGCAGGACTCGAGGAATTGAACTGGCAACCTTGTGGTTGAGAACCCACTGGCCCATGTGGGAATCGAACCGGCAGCCTTTGGAGTTAGGAGCATTGAACTTTAACCACCTGAGCCACCGGGCTGGCCCCAGAAATAAATAGTTTTAAACAATAATAACAAAGATGGCTATCTCCTTGAAAGTAGGAGGTGATATTCTGGTTGGGGAAGCAGGACATAGAAAAATACTTGACACTATAGGTGACAGAAATGGTGTGGGAATCATTATAAGGCATCAATTGAGATGGGCCATAGCTGCTGAGGCAATATGGCACTTTATAAAATGTGGTAATTAAACCCTTCATCCACGGAGTCAGAAAGAGCCGGATCCTAATTCTGCTTATGTAGTATTAGCTTTGTGACCTTGGGTTACTTACTTAAATGATATAAGCTCCACATACCTCATCCTTAAAATAGGTATCAGAATATTACCTGATTTATTCAGTAATATTTGTGTGTCTACCATATGCCAAGTTCTAGGGATATAGTTATGTACAAGTATATGATACTATCAGCCCTCATTAAATAAGCAAGGAGTCAGATTGTGGTAAGTATTCTGAAAGGGAGATATGAGCAACAAACAAAACTAAATCTACAAGAAAAACCTTTCTGAGGAATTGCTCTTGTAAAGGTGATCAAAGTGCCATGTTGCCAGTAGTCTCCTGGAAGTGGGTTCAGAAGAGTTGGAAGGCCTGCAGTGTGGGGTAATTGGTGACATCAAGGAAGGAACAGAAAAGTCTGATGGCTGGAGCAGAGACAGAGAGGGAGTCAGGGCAGAAGAGGAGGCCAAGGATTTTGACAGACAGTGGATTACAGAGGATTGGTAAACCACAATAGGGATTTTACACTTTAACGTAAACATGGTTAAAATCTATTGAAGAATTTTAAGTATACTTCATTTAAAGAAGTGTTACAGGAATTACATGAGAAATTGCATGTAAAATTTTCTCCCTCAGTCTTTTACTTCCTCCCTCCGTCCTTCCCTCCCTCCCTCTTTCCTTCCCTCCTTTCTTTCCTTCCTTCTTTCCTCCCTCCTGTCCTTCCTTTCTTCATGTTTTTCTTTTTATTTCTTTTCTTTTTTCAAATGAAGGGCCCTTTCTACTTCAGGGAAAGTAATATTAATTTACATCTCAACTCACTATATGAGAAGCTATGTGTTTAGGACCAAGTTATTGAGTGGCCTATTTCTGATTCCTTTATGGATGCTTCTTAGCATGCCACATGGGGTGTTTTCCAGAGAGTTGCCCAGGTGACCCACCTCTTAATTCAATTCTATAGGAATAAATTTAAAATGTTATTTTAAAACAAACATGCAATTTTTAAGAAACATACAATACCTCCAAACTCCAATCACCCTTGGAAGAGCATTCTTCTCTGATAAAAGGGAGACCTTAGAGGAAAAGTTTTACAAGCTCAAATGGTAATAGTTCTTACTAAATGGCAATGTTATTATTATTCAAAAGAGGGACAGAGAGGAGGTTGAGAGAAGACTTGAAGGCCCAGGGGAGATTGAACTAGAATTTGCAGGAGGAGTAAGATAGATGAATGTAGAAAAGAGAAACATGTTATAGGCAGAGGAAATAGTGAAAGAAAATGCACAGCACCAGTTTGCAAACAGTAAGTTGGAGGGATAATCAGTGGCGCAGTCTGGATAGGACAGGCTTAGGGGGTGGGATGGGGAGCATATACAGTTAGATTCAGAGAGAAGTAGAATTAGACTACAACATGATGACTAAATCCATGGTAAAAAAAAAAAATAAATAAAACAGGATGCTTTTAATTCAACAACCTTTTTCATTTTCTAAGGCACAAAATAAATTTTTACAAAAATTGTGAGCATGAAAAGTAGCCTCAGAGATACAATAAAATCATTAAGTATAAACACCTTTCCCCTCATATACACTGAAGAAGAACAGTTAATTGATAAAAATGAATGCTACTGCATGCTGAACTAGCTTCCATTCAACCAAATGGAGAAAACAAATCTGGGGTCAGATCCCTTTAAATAAAAATCCATGACTATGAGCTTCTTCATAAGCGGGAAGGAAGAGAATACATTAAATAATTAATACAGTACCTAGTACTGCCTTGTATAGCACATTGATTCATATCATACACAATAAAAATTGATGAGCTATGCAGGGGATTGTTCACTTACAGAGTAGGAAGTCAGGCTGAAAGAACCTTATATAATTGCAAAATTAAAAGAATGATACTAGTAAAAATTCAAAACTTTTAAAGAAATCTATTATTTTTTTGCATGTGAAGTTTCAAAAGAAAGCATTTGTCTTATACTATTCTTAGTTTATACATCTTTGGGAAAGCCAGTGAAAAGAAAGACAACAGAGCTATTTTTAGGAGGTTTTCCTACATTTTTATTGCCTTTTAATGAAAGAGATCCTTGGTTTGTAAGGAGGAGATGATAAATAGTAGGGAGTGTGAAGTTTAAAAGAACATATATCTTGGCTATAAATTCAATAATTTGGATACAATCCCTTTTGGTTAGATCTCTTAATTTTTCTCCCAGCACTGTATAGTCTGTTTGGAAATCATCCACATATTTAAGCTGTATTTACATCTCAGAATCATGTTTTGATGAAAACGGTGATAAAGACATGGGAATCTTCCATGTAAAGAGGAATGTAAAGAGGAAAAATAATCAAATGAATAAAAGTAAAAAACAAAAAGCCAAGCTTTAAAAACATCACTCATGTTCAGATTGAGACAGCACACAAAATTCGGAGCATGTCGCTACTGATGAAATTTTGTAATTTCAAAAACAAAGAGAAAAATTCTACAATCCGAGAGAGAGAGAGAGAGAGAGAGAGAGAGAGAGAGAGAGAGAGAGAGAGAGAGAGAGAGAGAACCTACAAAGGAACAAGAATCTGACGGCATTTTATTTTTATGAATCAGATGCTGGAAGACAATGGAGCAACGTACTCAGATATTCAGATTTCCACTTTGAAGTAGAATTTTAAATTACATATAGTGTAACTATACATATACACGTAATTTTATTTTTGAAGAGCTATATTCAACATGGTTCAAAAATCAAAACAATATAAAAATATATAATCTACAAGGAGAAGACTCCTTCCTTTGTTCCCATCCTCTCCCTTTTTGTATATTCTAATAGTTCCTTATAAATTTATAAACAAATATTAATATTTATTGATTTCCCTCTTTCTTACACAAGATAGCTTACTACAAATATTGTTCTACTACTTTTTTTATCACTTAACAAAAAACGTTGGAGACCCCACCATTGTGGTACTAATATCGTTGTGTCATTCCTTTTTGTAGTTTCCTGGAACTGTGTTGTATGGGTACACCAGAGTTCCTGTGACCGTTCCCTTACTGTTGAATCTTTGAGCAGTTTGCAAACTTGAGCAGTTTGCAATCTTGCACTGTTATAAACAATCCTGCAATTAATAATATATGTTATTTCTTACATGTCCATGTGTACCTGTAGGATTATTTCCTAGTAGTGGGATTACTAAGGAAGGTTAAATGAATCTTGATAGAAACAAATACCAAATTTCCTTCCTTCAGAGTTGTTCCACTGTGGAATCCTGAAAACAATGTACGAGAGTACTGGTTTTCCTAGTTTTGCTAGAATAATTTGCTAGCCTTTTGGATTAATGGCAATAAAAAAAATGTAAAAAACGATTATTTCATTTTAGATTAAACTTCGATTTCTTGTATTAGCATTGAGGTGTAGCTTCTTTCCCTGTATTGGAGGGGATCTGTGAACAATCTTAACCACATTACTTTGGGATTGTTAATCTGTTTTATCTCAATTTCTGAGAGCAATGTATATATTAAAGAATTAGCCTTTGTCGATGATATGAGTTACAATCCCATCTTCACTAACTATTTTTCATTTATCTTTTGAGTTTGCATATGGTATATTTTTCATTCCATTCAGAAGTTCTTGATTTTTATCTAATCAAAATTATCATTCTTGTGTTTAATGACATCTGGATTTTGCATTTTAATAAAAAAAGCCTTCCCCATTCCAAGAATATAAAAGAATTCAATGATGTTTTCTTGTAGCATTGATATGTGTGTTTTTAATTTTTAATTAAATTTATTGGGGTGACATTGGTTAATAAAATTATATAGGTTTCAAGTGTACAATTCTATAACACATCAGCTATATATTGTATTGTGTTTTACCATCCAGCATTTATATGGTTTTATTTTCAAAATTAGGGTCTTTGATCCACTGATAATTTATCATGGTGTAACATGCAACATTAATATATTCCAAATGGCTAATTGTTTTAATATAATTGATCAAAAGCTCATATTTTTTTTAATGAACAGAAGCCATGGGTTAATTTTTGTGTATGACTTCAGATTGGGGAAGGCTTTTCTAACCATAATACAAAATCCGGTAGCCATGACAAGTTAAGAGGATACTTTGGAGCACATAAAAATAAAAAAACTTCATCTTTACTCATTGTTTTCTGATGACACCTTTATTGTACATTAAATTCCTGAACACATTTTTGTTTATTTATGATCTTACTATTCTGTTTTATGTGTCTGCTCCTGCACAAGTACCACACACACTGTTTTACCTTTTGATGTTTATAGTATACTTCATATCTCTTAAGACTAGTTTCCCCTCATTGTTCTTTTTCAGAGTTAATCTGAAAAAGTTTAGACTTGCTTTTTTTTAAATGTGAACTTCAGAATTATTTTATCTAGTCCCACTTTGTATCAAATTTAAAATCACATTCAATGAAAACAAACAAAAGAACTTAAGGAAAATAGACACCGCTGATATTGAATCTTGCTATCTGAGACTGACATGTTTTCCTATTAATTTAACTTTACCTTTATGTCCTTTAGGAGTGGTTTAAAGTTTTGCTTGTTTGTTTGTTTTTCATACAGGGTTTACACATTTCTTGCTAAGTTTAGACCTATGGTTTTATTTTTCTGTTGCTATTAAAAATGGGATCCACCATTGTATCTTTGAACTGGTTGTTTTCTGTTTAGGTAATTTCTATTTACATACATTAATTTTATATGCCACCATATTACTATATTATCTTATACTGGATCTTGAATAATCCATTAATTCTCTACATGAGAAAATACAACTCATGTTCAAGACAGATGACGACAGAAGGTAAATCAAGAATCATTCACAAAAGGTACATTTCTAGATCAACTCAACACATCTGAAGGTTTCAAGTAAAAGTAAACCAACACAGCTCTAGACTTTCTTTTACTGTTATGACTTTCCAATGACTGAACTACCTGGTAGCCTCCTTGGTGTGGTTATCTGTGAATTTGATCTGTGCCAACTGACTCTTTGATACCTAGACCATGTTATGCAATCAGTAGTCTTGAGTGAATGAATGAATTCCACGCTCAAAATCTATTTCATTCTTAATTTGGGGAATTTAAGAATCCCAGCAAGCAGTACGGTTGCTCCTTGGACGGCCTTGTTGCTGTTGATCCTGCTTTGAGTTACTCTTTTCTTGGAATCTACCTTTTTCATGCCTATCTTCCTAAACATGGGAGTGCTGCCCTAAAACTTCATTTTCTTTCCCTGCCTTCTTCTCTCAAATCTGCCTGACTGTAACCCCTTGTATCTCACTTATTACAGACTCCTCTGATGTCATGTGTTATTGACCTACCAAGGTCTCGGTTTCAGGCACATCTTTTCTACTTCCTCAGATTCTTTCAGTTTGCCAGGAGTGTCTGTTCAACTCCTGGTGAGCTCAAGGGTTTCCAGTGCCTGAGGTCTACCAAATGTACTCCCAGAGTGTGTACATCTCCCATCACTGTGGACTTCAATGAAATGCCACATAGCAGAACTTTCTGAGTGGCTGCCAAAGCATCTATGATGACAAAACCAGAAGTGGGGAGGAGATGAGCACACCATAGGGCAAATTTTAACCAATACGAAATAGGAGATGAGAGCGAGCTTAGAAGATACAGTCTCTCTTCTTTCCAGTGGACTACTCCAAAACACAGATTTCCCTATAGTGTGTTTGGAGCTGTCCCACATGGGAATTTCTGCTGAAATACCTACTGGCTATCTTTGCAACTCACAAGAAAGTAATGGCCAGAGCAGTAATACATCACTTCCAATAATTTCCCATCCTTCAGCTTCACTTTCCTTATTTCTCACTCTTGCTTCCCTGAGCTTTTACCTCCCAATAAAAGAATTAGCACTTGATGCTTGCTATGAACTGAATATTTTTGTATCCCTCAAATCATACATTGAAGCCCTAACCCCCAATGTGATAGTATTTGGAGACAGAGCCTTTAGGAAGTAATTAGGGCTAGAAAACCTAAAATTAGGGAGTGCCTTTATGATGGCATTAGCACATTTATTCAAAGAGAAACCAGAGAGGACACAGTGAGAATGCACTGTGTAGAGAAGCCATCTACAAATTAGGAAGAGTCTTCACCAGACCTGACCATGCTGGCACCCTGATCTTGGACTTCCAGCCTCCAGAAATGTGAAAAAAATAATTTCTGTTGTGTAAGCCACCCAACGTATATAATATTGTTATATCCGTCTGAGTTAACTACTATAATGCTTAAATTAGGCTCTGTTTTCTAGAAAAACTGGGCTAAGAGAGCATCCATGACTTTATGAATATTGGATCTCCATATTACTTGCTACCTATTTACCGGAGTCTCTGTCCACGCTCCTGCTGTTCTGCTGTGTTCAGCAGAACTCCTCCTGTTTCCATTATTGAAGGGACTACCCTGCATCCCATGTCTTGTGTTCACATGCACGTGTGGTTTCTGAAATCCAGCTCTTGGGGTTTAACTCAGTTGAGGGTTCCGAGTCCAGTTCTGCTGGCCTAACAAGACAAAACTAGCACTGACCCTGGGAAAGAGCTCCACTGACTCATACCCAGAGCCTCCACCCCTTAACAATATGGCTGACCTGTGAAAAGAGAATCATTTATAAAAGGAAACACTTTCTCTTTTTTGTATAGTTTTTGTCGTTTTGACTCTGGCTAGCATTCCTGAAGTCAGACCGTGCATACTCTATCCTGTGAGTAAATACTACTACCTATTATCATCATGCTTTCCTCCTGTGGGTGTTGATCACCAACTTCCCTGTATAGTCTTGGTGATAAAACTGCATAATAAATTCAAAATCAACTAATGATAAGAAGGTTGTTAAACAGGACAATTTTGCTCTCAGTTTTGGCTGAAACCCCACAGAGAATAATGGAGGCCAACTACCCCCACATCTTAAAGCAAAATGTGAGGCCATATAAGCTACCCTTGCAAAGAACTACACTAGTTTTTATACCCTTTGTCTATTGCTCAACTTCAGAGTATAAAATTTTGAGGTTGAAAATTCTGAGAGTGTGAAATGTTTGGGAAAAGAGTGTCAATATTCTAAGCTTCTCAGGAGGGAAGCCAACAAAGAGAGAGGCCTTAGACAATCACTCTTGTCTTGAGTGATGTAGGACTTTCACCAGAAGAAATGTGATGGTGAGAGCCTGGCTGAAATTGGCAGCACCAGAAAAAGGATTGCAGTGGGAAGTAACTGCCTTCAAACTGTAGTGGAACAAAGATATTTATGGACCAGATGTGACTCTTGCAGCAATAAACTAGCCTGGGATGCATTTCAAAATTATTCCACTGAAGAAGATCACTTTGGAAGACCCGTATGATCTAATAAATGGATGGGACACAGGAAACCAAAAAGCAGAATGGAGTTTCATAAATAGTTAGACAGAGAGGAGATTTTAGGCATAAGGAAAGTTACAGTAAGAGATTCCCAGTGGAGATACCATAAGAAAGTCAGTTCTAGATCTTCTCTAGCAGCAGGTGACACCTATGCCTGATCACATCTGTACAGAGAGCAGTTAGCAAGTGGGGAAGGGAGTAATAGGGGTGGGGGACATTGAGGAAAGGACAAATCGACCATGTCCCATTGCCCCACTGCAGTCTTCCCAGCTTAAGTCAGACCTGAACTGCTTGGAGAGGAGAAATTTAAATTGGTAAGAGTTTAGAATTTTGATATTGCTCTGGACTGGCCCAGTCTTTCTATTTTCAAAGAGTTGAGGAATCAAGCTTGAGTGTCATCTCAGATGTAGGGAAAAATAAGTTGTGAAAATGATTTGAAAGAGCAATGGGAGAAAATGAAGTTGGTTTCTGGTCATCCCTCCCAAGTCCATTTGTTCAATAAATCAGTAACAAATTCATACCCCTTCTTTCAGGTTTTTTTATACACCCACATTCTAGCAAAACTGGAATAAGACTCCTCAGTGTTTAAAGAGGATCCTATTGGCATTTATTTCAGAATAATTCATTATTTGCAGGATTGGCTCATGTATTACAGAATTTTAGCATTCTACATTCTTGGCCATTAAATGTCAGTCAAACGTTTCCTAAGAATTGTATCTCCAAATTGAGAAACACTAACTCAGAGTAAACGAGTTAATGCTGACAGCCTGGGTATCTTCAAATGACATGGTAATCCCCAGTAACATATTGCAAAATGTGAACCTTGGATGGAAAACTCTAGATTATCTCTCCAGTTAAGATCTTATATATTTAATAATTTATATCTCAGTAGGAATAAAAGAAGAATCCATTGAACTTGATCAGTTTCCTAGGGATGCACTTTAGCCCTTGAAATGGCACCTAAGGTCCAACTAAGAATTGAGAGCAAATGCCATGTTGAAAAACGTATGTTTCTTCTTCAAGTCCTACCCAAACATAATATGCTACAAAAGCTTATGATCCTAAAGTGCCATCTGCAATAATATGGTGCAAATGAAATCTAAGATGGTTATAAACCGAGCATGCTCACAAGCAATTATTTATCAGAGATCACATCTGCAGCAAATATTACAAAAGAATTTTGAACCTACAAAGAGGAGATAGTGTCAAAAATAGAGTTCTGTACAACATTAAGGATTTATAATGAGACTTCTTACACATGGGACCTGAAAAAAAATAGCATGGTCAAAAAGCAGGATTAAAATGTAAGAATTAAAAAAGAAAAAGAAATACTCTGTACTGTGTCAGAAACATAAATGTTAAAACAAACAACCCCCCGCCACATACACACACACTCACAACTAAAGAAAGAGAAGATATAGGAGGAACACGAATAGATGAAGGAAAAGGAAGAGGAAGAGAAGGATGGGGAGGAGAGTTTAAGTAAAAGGAGGGAAGAAGGGAGAGGTAGTACCAGTAATTTTACACGAAAAAATTAGTTCTCTCTCTCTCAGAAACTAGAGAGATGACCTATATCAGTTATCAAGAAGTGAGAATCAGAAAATAAAGGGGATAAAATCAGCACTGGCTATATTAAAAATTAAAATGGATACAACCTAAAAGAAGTAAAACTATAGGCAAAAGTATGCTATGCAAGAGGCTCTTGAAGCAAACCACTCAAAGGGAAATAGACATCAAAGGGCAGACATTGCAAAGTAGACATTAGCTTCTTACATTCCCTCAAAAGAGCAGGTTTATGACAGTCATTAGAATAAATAGATACAACAGAGACTGTAAAATAAGTGGTCCAAGGGGAATAATCCTGTATACTGGAGGGTTTGTCTACAATAAATACACTATAGCTAAATGTAAAGAGACTCATTTTACAAAGTAGAGAGATGAACTAATTACACTGAAGGCAGTTAAACTATTACACAAATAAATTGGAAAAAAGAAAATTTTTAGTAAAACATGCCTTTAAAAATTTCTATGGTTTATTACTTGGTAGAAACAGCCCTCACTAGATTTAGCTACCTCTTCTCCCTTAAAAAAAAAAAGAAAAGAAAAGAAAAGAAAAACCACAACTTGGAAAAAAATATGAAAATATAATTTTAGATTAAAATTTTAAATTACAAAATGAGCCTCCACTTCCATTCCAAAATTGAAAGCAGACTGGTTGAATCAAAAATTAAGAAGAGGTGTAAATATTAGCCAATTGTCAATGCCTTTTGTTTGTACTCTATTCACTTCTTATGAATGGCCCCTGGTTGCTTCTCACATGGCCTGTGAAGATGACAATTGTGCTAAACCTCACTGAGATGACTCTGAGCAGGCTAATCGCTCTTAATAATTGCTATTAAGCACTCACCAAACACGCAGCAGAGTTCTAAGCACCTTACATGTATTAACAATTAATTCTCAAAACTTTTGTATGAGATCGATACTGTAATTAGCCACACTTGACAAGTGAAAGTTGAGAAAACTGAACTACCAAGAGATTAAATACCTTGCCCAAGGGTATGCAGCTAGAAGGGGAAAAGCTGACTTTTAAACCCATCATGCCTCTCCAGTTCCAAGCAAAACGACTAACTGTTGGTGCTTAGCTTGCATGACTAGAAAAACGAGACACACCTGGTCTCTTTCATAAATAAGAGTGAACTTATATGTTTGGCTAGGGAAAATCATCAGGGAATGAAGACGCCCAGAGAGTGAAGAGTGCTGGCCAGGAGAAGAGAGATGCAATGTATAGAATAAGTGGGAGGCGCTTAGTTGTGTGGGAGGTTGTTGCAATATCACTTCTCATGAGATATGTAAGGTCCAGCACTTACTTCCTTCTGGCCAGGAGTTGCAGCAAAAGGAGAAATAGTATTGAAAATGGAAAATAAAATTTGGGAAGATTTGGGGGTACAATATTATAGATTAAGATAAATCTGGGTCAGCTGGAAAAATAGTTTTAAAATATTCTAACATTTCTTATTAGAAATAGAATTTTTGAAAACAAGAAGCCCATCCTAAAATAATATCTCTATACTATACTTTTAAGAAGTTGTAACACACAAGCCCATCGATTGTCTCCAATTTTTTAAATCTCTGATAATTTTGGAAATTATTAAAAAGTATAGTGATCATTTCTTTCTTATTTAACAATTTTGGCAATTGCTCCCTAACTTATTTTATACAAATTGTAGAGATGAAATGTAATAATTTTATCTGTAACTTTATTAAATGAAAACCTTTAAATTCTTTTTCTGCTGACTCCCCAAGTTTCAAATTTGTATTTGTTTATATTATATACCTGAAATACAGATATTCGTTTGCCTATTAACATTTAAAGATGCACTAAAGAATGAATCTATGAAACCTGTGATTGTTTACCATCAGAAAAAATAAATAGATAACACAGCAGATTGATCAACCAATATTTTGTTGATCAGCTGTCAAACGGACAGTTTTATAAAGATTTATTGACCAGTTTCTATATGCCAGACATAGGGTAGAATACAAGATGATAGGAGGCATGGGGGCCATGCTCTCCAGGAGAGGTCTGTAATAAACACGTAGTCATCATGGGATGAGGTATCTGACAAATAACTCAGGATTTGTGTACAAAGGGTCAAAGAACAAGGGATGAAGTCATTTGTGCTAGTGGGCAAAAATCAATGAAGGTAATCTGAGGCAAAGGAAATAAAACTAAGGAATGGAGGCAGGAGAGTAAATTTTCCAGATTTGCTGAACTATAGAGGATTATTTTGGGAAAATGGAAGCATAAAGAAAAATGTAAGCTGGATCAAAGTGACGAAGGGCCTTGAAGGCCAGTCTAGAGCTATTTATTATTACATAGATAAAACATCTGGATGACTGATCTTTTCATCCAGATATTTGGCATTACCCCAACATCAGACTCAGAATTTTAAGATTAAAGAAAAAAAATCAAGGAAATATAATCTTTGAGTAAAGGTCAAGGAATATCTGAATTCGACTTTGGAATTTTTTCCAAGGGGAACAGTCTTACTACTATCCCTTGAGACTCACAACAAAAAGAGAGCAAAGTTAAGAAAATAAATTCTAACAAAATGTCAAAAAATGAGATGGCCTATAACATAAAATGGGTTTCATCTAATTCAAATTTATATAATTTCATTGACATTAATATTTTAAATGGTCTCTAAAGTGGTATAGAATACCCTCACCCAAACACAGCCACGCCTGGATGTCATTGCATTGGCTATTCCTGGGTCAGTGTTTTAAATAATCAGTAACTGCACACTGATTTCCACTGAACTCACTTTGAGGTTCAAGAATCTTTATTTATTAGTGTATGCACTTAAATCTGTAAGATGGAAAGTCGTGAGTTCAATCATAAATTTGGGAGTCATGAATTTGTAGGCAGTCTAGAGTTCAATCATAAATTTTGGAGTCATGAATTTGGCATTGGTTTCAGTCTTACCAAAATGCATCTTCCTAACTCTAATCCAGTGACATCACTATGGCCTTCAAAACTTAATCCCTAAGCAGGCGCAGCTCCAACTATAAAAGCTAGGAGTTTTTCACATTTTAAACTGTAAACCTCATATAACCAAGAGTTTGGTGACTTTAAGTGTATGTGAAACTCAAATGTCAATCCCTGTAAGCATAAAATAAAAATAAAAATTCTTCAAGCATATATTCTAGCAAAATAAACAAAAACAAAAAACCGTGTTTTTCTTTCTTGAGTGGGGCATGAGTTAAGAACAATCTGTCACCATAACTTTGAACTACTTGATCTTGGTATGCTTTTTTGGTCTAGTTTTAATGTTTCTTAAACCCAATTTCTCTTGTCTTCTTTAAAATGGACTAATCTCCAATCATCATGGAAATAAGTCAACTAAATGAAAAATCATAAATTACATGGGGACTCACTAATTCAGTCGGTTTATTTGGAAACAAATGCCTGGGGCTTCAAAGAGAAGCAACTGCCTTAGCTCCAATTCATCGTATACATTGGCCAATTTAACTTGCCAGGGAAATGATAGATGATTTAACAAAGTGAGTGGCCAATGTGACTTTCTGTTCTATCCACAGAAGTATTGGGGGTGGGAACGAGGTGGGGGTCAGGGAGGATAGAAAAAGTCTGGAGCATTACTTCTAAATCACGAAACACTCCGGTTAGTTACATCCCCCCCACCAAGGAAGTATCATAAAACAACCCCAACATTTTCAAAGTTAAACGCTTTCAATTCAATTCTCTTCTAATTGTACATACTATAAACCACTTTTAGGAAGTTTAGGTAATCCCCAAGGGCTGTGAAATACAAAATTAGATATATGCCAATCAGAAAATAATTGAAACTCCCTTACAATTTAAGTTACATTATTGAAAACAAAAACCATAGGATACCAACAAGAAGAACAAAAACAAAAATGAATTCAAGATGTAAATAACATCTATCTTATAGCCATTTTGTGGTTTCCAGGTGTAAATTGCTTTCATCATATTTATATGATGGCCTAGTCATGTGAGCTGTAAGAAGTAGATATTGTTCCTATTTATCAGAGAAAGAAAACTGAATGGAAAAATTTAATGATATATTCAAGGCTACATAGCTAATAAATAGAAAAAAACAGATATCCATAATTATTCCAACTTTCCACTGTAATTCACTAATTATTAAAATGGAAGTGAGAAAAAGGAGGGCTAGACAATAGATAAAATATTTTGTAGAATCCAAGATAATATTCATTCACTTGTTCATTTTAAAATGATTTCATATATTCATCTGTCCCATACTTTATTATGAACTAGTCAATAACGTAAAATGAAAGATAAAATAGAGTTTTAAAAGAAACAGGTTGTCAGATATAGAATTTTTAGAGTGGCAACTAGTTAGATGAAATTGATATTTTCTTATTACTTTTGCCTCTATATCATTTATTGAGTTTTTGTATTCTTCCTTGCTAATCCCTTTTTTAACTTTTCTGAAGATAACTTGGATGAGAACTCCAAAACAAAATTCCACCTTTAATTTCAAAGTTTCATTCATATAGGGGAATTTTCTACCAATTCTTACCTCATATCAAGTGGTTTATTTGAAACATAATAATGTATTAAGGGCAAAAACACTTTGTAAAAAGTTAATAACTACATTATGGTGAATTAATAATAGTGGAATCAAACTGGCATTTTAACCCTTTTTTTTTTAACTCTCAAATTTTAAGTGGATATAGTATGGATTGACAAGTATAGACTTAGCCTAAGGGGCAATTTGGAAAAAGATTCCTGAATTCATGTATTGATGTACAGGAAGTAGAAAGCAAATGTCAAATATAAATGTAAAACAGGACATAATAAACTATTACAGCAGACCACGAAAGTGGCTCAGTTCAAACAAGCTTGTCTGGGAATTTTGTGCTATCCAGATGGGTCAATTTGATACATGCACTTATATACATCCTACGAAAGTCAACTAAAGTCTCTTATAGCTGGAATGTATCACAAGCTGACAGCTTATGAAATACCAAAGTATTGAAGTACAAGCACAGTGTGATGAAAATTAGAATAACATACAAAAATCAACTTTAATTACTTGTGCATTAATTGGATCCAAATTAGTTGTATACTCACAAGGAGAAGCATTTGGATGGATGCTGTAGACATCTACTAGATGTGTATAGGCAAAGACAGAAAGATAATTTTATTTTCAGCTACTTTAGGAAGGAAACAGAGAAAACATAGCAAATATGACAGGCTGATTAAATAAATTAGATATTTTCAATTACTGTACAGTGAATTGTCATGTTAACCAAAGAATTACCATTTAATGTTGGGCAAAGTCATTAGAAAACAAAACAAAACAATAATCACGAGGACAATGTATGTTCTAAATAAGTACATAAATCAGAACCTTGGGAATGAAGACTTAAAAAATAAAGTGGAATAAATATAAAATAATGAAAGATTAAGATCTATAAAATTTTATGTTTAAACAAGCGGGGTTGGGGGGGACCTTCTTCTTTGCTGGTAGCAGCAGTCATATTAGATGACCGAAAACCAGAAAGGTTGCTAACAGGGATGGCTACCTTTAGCTAAGTTGTCAACAATGAGGTAAATTAGCAGGAAAACCTGCTGCTTTTCTGCCCCCTTGCTCCCTTCCTTCCTGCCATCTTCAGAAAAAATACAGAATTATCATAGCACATGTACCAGAACTTTCTCCTACTGGTATCGCTTTTGTATTCTTCTATTTCTGGTCATTGTACACTAAATTTACACCCTGACCCGCAGTGCTGGATAAAATCCATTCCGTTAAGTCCCTTCATGTTTAGTGATCCTAAATAAACTACCTTCAACAGACTATTCCTGTGCCTGTGTCCAGATTTAAACCCATGTAACACCTGGACTTTGTGAGCTTAACCTGCTGTGACAAATAAAAATAAATAAGAAGGTTTCCCGTAGTTGACAACCCAGGTGGAAGTTTTACTACAATTTCCATCAGTCATGGGACAGGCTTCAAGTGAAATAAACTGTATTTACACACAAGTTTGCTCAGAAAGGTGGCTGCATTATAGCTTTATCCAGTCTCTGAAACTTGCAAAGGAATCTATAGATATAAATAAATCCCTTTGTTCACTTGAAATTTATATATATATATATATATATATATATGTTTATATACATGCATTTTTTTGTTTTCTATATCTAGACAACTTAGACCAAATTAATTTTGCCTTAATACAGGGTGGGGAGTGGGGAAAATCTGTGCACTCCATGTTGAATGACATAAATGCTTTGGGGTAAAAAAAGCCAAGTATTACACATACTTGCTCAAATCTGTATCTCATACCAATTTTGTAATTTTAGTTACCCTTTTGTTCTAATTTACTGAACTGATGGTATGGGGGGAAGTATGATTGATTAAAATTTTAGAAAATACTGTATAAAGACAAAAATAACTCTCATGCAACTATAATATAAGATAGAGCGCTGGATAAACAAATCTGAAATCTAGGAGTTTAATCAAAATCTCAAAAGTATTTTTCTAAGTTCCTAAATTTTTCCTAAGCATATGGTATAGAAACCCATGATAAGTAAAAAAGATTTATGAGAAAAGACTTACAGTAAGATACAAAAATGTATTATAAAGCTACTATTCTTAATCAAGTGTGGTGATATTGACACAAAAATAAAACTAAATTTGAGTTCTAAGAAACAGAAAACACTATAGGAAGCTAAAATGTTGTATATAGTAAGAATGGCCTTAAAATCAATTGGAAAAGGATGATCTAGCCAGTAAATAATGTAGTTAGCTTTTCAGGAAAAAAATGAAATTATACCTTTACTTTTACCAAGCAACAAATGGTTTAAATGGTTTAACAATCTTAATATTTAAGAAGGAAAAAAAACAGAGGGTAAAAGGTCCGGGGGTGGTAGATGAGGGTAAAGGGGATCAAATATATGATAATGGAAGAAGAACTGACCCTGGGTGGTGAACACACAATGGGATTTATAGATGATGTCATACAGAATTGTACTACCTGAAATCTATGTAACTTTACTAACAATTGTCACCCCAATAAACTTTAATTAAAAAAAAAAAAAAGAAGGAAGAAAAGAAATCCTAAGTGACTAAAAAGAAAATGCTGGGGGTGCCAAAAAAACATATACACATGACTTGTATTCATCTTTTGTTATCAGTATATATTATTACAATTTTAATACAGTTTTTTTCTTTCTTAAAATGTGTATACATTTTTTGGCACCCTCTATATAGATAAATATTTATCTGATATTGAGGTGTAGAAGAATTTAATGACAAGTTCCTAAAGCATTACAACATACATGGTAGATTAGTGAACACAGTCCTAACTAATAAAGAATGACAAATAAATAAAAAGAAAAACACACCAATACGATTGATTATACACAAAAGTCAGGAACAAATTTTTAAAAAATCATTCAAACATATCAAATAAGGTTCAATTACACTTTTAATCTCAGAGGTATAAATGAAAATGAAATACCGCTTTGAAACAGTATCTTATTTCTTACTTTCTCTTTGGAAAATCTAAAAATAAATGGTAATATCTAGTGTTGTTTGGGTAAAGCAGACACTGTCACATACCGTAGGCAGAAGTATAAATTAAAGTATTTTGAAAAGATAAGTTGCCAATATGAATCAAGATCCTTAAAAATGTCTATGCACCTTGGTTCAGCAATTCCAAGTCTGAAAATTAATCATATGGCATTAATTTAGAGAGACACACTAAGATTTATGTAGAAGGATGGTCATAACAGCTTTATTTATAATAGGAAAAATAACTTAAAAGCTCAATAAAAAAAGATGAGCTGAATAAATTACAATACATACATTAAATGAAATATCCCACAACCATTATAAATCATATCTTCAAAGAATATTTAGTGACATGCAAAATATTCACAAGAAAATCCGGATGCAAAATGCTATATACACTTTGATTCAAATTTTGTCATTTACACAGAAAGACACTATACTGAACTATAAGAAAATGTTAACATGAGTTAAGTTGGATTTGAGTTTATTTAAATTTTTCTCTTTACATGTTTCTTTATTTTCCAAAGTAACAATGAATACATATTGCTTTTCTAATTTATAAGATTTTCTTACATAAAATCTAGTGTATGACCACAGCTTCGCCAGCTATGTGAACCCACCCAGGACACTTTACCTTCTTTTTCGGTCTTCATTTACAAGTGGCCACCATCTCAGTTATACTTTTCAGAGGTAGATAGATAGTGTGTTTAACAGTTCCGGAAAAAAAATAATAAAAGGATTTCTCATAGTTAAAGTTGTGCTGTTGTTTTATAAAAGAAGAGTGCATTTATTATCAATCTCTGATGCCCTCCTGAAAATGAGGGACAAATACTCAAAAGTGGTGTGGGCTTTAAAGTAAGTAGAATTATTGTGGAAGGTATATCTAACGGCAGATCCACACTATGGTTGCGGATGGCAAAGTACTTACATTCTCCACCAATTAGTACACTGAAAACCAAGCGGAAAGAAAATTAGGGTACCCACATGAAACATACATTTTTCTATAGTGTTCTGGATATTTTTGTTAACATGAAATCTGAGTACCATTTTTCAAGAAAAGTTCAAATAGATTTCTGTATTACTCAGATTAATGCATTATTTCTGAAACGTTGGATCATGATCGATTCAGTCAAGAGTTAGGGGGTACTAATATCTAACAAAAGTGGTTGAGGCAGGTTTTGACACTTGATAGTCTCTCATTGCTGTTTGCCAATTTCTAGCCAATGTGAAAGTTAAAATTATTATGTTGGCGATAAGGAAAGGGTAACATAGGTGACTCAACGTATAGGACAAATGAGGAGCAGTAAGTTCTCACTTAATCATGGATAGGTTCTGTGACTTTAAGAGAAATGACATATAAGGAAACCAATTTTGCCATAAGCTAATTGATATAAACTAGTCAAGTTCCTACATCATCTCATCAACATTATAACAATATGACATTGGGCCAAAAGACATTATTTGAGGACCTGCTGTATCTGTTACTAGAAAGAAAAAGGTGGGATTGCTGTTTTAGGAAATCTAAACCTTGACAATAAGGAGTCATGTACTGAAAATTATAAAATGAACCCCTTCGTTATACTGTTCCAATATAGTTGTTTAATATTAAAGGAAAAATATTAATCTCAGTGGTCATGTTTTTAATCTACCAAGAATCCTCTTGCATTTGAGGTGAGAGGGTCTGCTATTGGGTTGAAAAAAATCAAAAGCATAGAAATGTCTGATATTTACATCTTTAAGTATGGAATTATAGATACTAAGTTTCTGAAGTTTTGAAGGTTCGCCAAGATTAGATTTTCACAGAGGATTTAAAAATGTTAAAAACTCACCTTTGTTGAATATCTAGTCATATTCTATCGTTAATAAAAATAGGTGAGATGTTTTGCATGCATCTAGTCTCTAGTCTCTAGTCTAGAGACTAGAATAAACCACATCACTTTTATCATCCTTTGTAATCATCTGTTATGGTAGTAATTTATAGTGATAATTATAACCTTAATCTACTTTGGTGCTCTGGTACAAGTTGGTCATTTTTGTTTTTAGAAAGGTTAAGCAAGTCATGCTTTATAACATCAACTTTAAAATATCTTTCTTTGATAAAGAAATTTGAAAGAACAGGAATAAGTGTCACATTCTATGGTTCCATGTAATAACTTTCTCCCCTTTAAATCACTGTATTTCTTCAGGTTTCATCTGAAAGTTGAGGAGAAAGTTCCCCCAGGGAGTGACCAAGATGATCAGAGTAGAGTACCAGTGACTTTTCAACAAAAGCAACAGAAAGTTCACTGAACTCCTCCTATTCAGAAACTGTCTTCTCAGCTAACTTCTTCCTCCATTTTAGTGAAGGAACATAATTTCTCCTCCCATATGCTACTTCTCTCACCACGAGTTGGACACGTATATTCACACGGTTACATACAGTATGCATAAAATATTTTTATGTTGCATACTCAGCTTTAAGAGTGTAAGCATCTTTATCCACAGATATCTATCCCTTTTCTTATATGTGAAGGTGGTAGAAGCTTGTATGACTGTCCCCCTGTATGACTGTCCACCATTTGTATTTTGACACATCTGAAGAAATTTGGTATTGCACAGTGGCAAGCTCAGAGTTAGTTTTCTAAGCACTTAATTATGACATTCATGATAATGAAAGGAATCTTTATCGTTTATCATTGAGTTTAACAGTTGAGAAACAATAATGTTGGAAAGATCATGGACCTTAGAGCTAAGTACGACCTTAATTTAATCTCAGCTCTAATTTTCAGCCTTTGTGATGGGACACATTATTAAACCATAATGATCCTCAGAATCTTTATTAGTAAATAGCTATGTTTTGGCAGCAGGGGTTAAATAGATAACTATGACAGAGTGATTATATTTGAGGGCAGGGATTAAATATGATAAAGTATGAAGGAGTGATGAGTACATAATATGCACTCAAAGAGGGGAGAAGGGAGTTTAAATACTTGGTTAAAATACACTAGACATTATTTAACAGGTTATACTTCCCTTCCACGGAAAATCTGTACCCTTCCTGTCAAAAACATTCAGAGGTGATTTGTAAGAAAAGTTGTTTGAATGTTCACATTTTCAGTAATAATTGAAATATACAACTGGTACCTCTTTTCCTCATTTTTGAAATTCGTAGGCTGCAACCCAATTATTTTTCACTTCTTGAATATCTCTCTTTGAATCTACACTGTAAGCGTCACAAGGTTAGGGACCAGGTCTCTTCTGCTCCTCTTTGCTTTCACAGTGCCTAACACACGGTAGGCATTCAATAAGTATGTGTTGATCGAATGAATGAAAACTAATGAACCTCCTTTAAGAGAGAGTGAGTGATGGATGTGATGAATGTAGAGCCTTCCGCACTGGGCTTGCTGACTCCCTTAACAGCTCAGGAGAAGGGAATGGAGCTACAAGCAGAAGACAGTCTGTTGTACCATTTGATCTCTGCTGAGTCCCCTAAGTCCTTATTATCATTGCTATAAATAATATGCCAAAATTATTTCGTTTTGCATTTCTCAATGGCTTTGTTACTTTATGCCAGAGTTGGAAAAAGAATAAGAAAATGTTCTTGTCTATAAGAGAAGTCATGGAAAATGCCCAGTATCTACCCCAGTACTGTTTGGCTACACATGAGACCTCTGCATGGAGCCCACTTGAGCTATCTGTGGCATCCTGTGAAACAGCAAGTCAGATCTCCCTGTTCGACCAAAACATTAGGCAGCCAGCGAGGAGTGGGAAACCTGAGGAAGGGGTAGTTTAGCTTTATATTTTACTATCTGCCACTTCTTTTGAACAGCCTGGGTGGTGCGTGGGGCCTCTGGCACTGTTCCCAGAAGCGCTGCCCCTGCCAGGCAAAATTTGCACCTTCAGAAGTGCTGATTGACTGTGATAGAAAGATATGGTCCCCTTTTGGAAGCTGCTTTCTGGGAAAGATATTACACCTCCAGTCTGGTTGTGGGGAGTACCCAAGGAAAGAGGAGTATTTGTCTGATACTAGTAGGTAGCAGATACTTTCTTTTGTGATAACAGTTGTTCAATCTACCATTTATTTTGAAGAATTAAGTTCCCTAGACATAGATCATGGAAAAATAATAAAATATGGAAGCAATGAGGTTTCTCTTTTAATTTCTCTCTCTCTCTGTCTCTCTCTCTCTCTGTCTCTCTCTGTCTCTGTCTGTCTGTCTCTGTCTCTGTCTCTGTCTCTCTCTCTCTCTCTCTCTCTCTCTCTCTCTTTTTACAGAGTATTATAAAAGTTTGTTTTCCTGGCTAACAGCAGCAATGTACAAAGCTTTCTTCGTTAGGGCTTGCTATTTAAACCATCAGCTCATTCTGCAAGAACATCAAACATATGTCTACCAGATGCTGGGAACAGCGGGTCCTAAGGACCTGACTCAAGTGAACAATAATCTGGGGACAGCGGGTGTGAACCTGAGCTGGGCCAACACCTCATCAGACCGAATGGCTAATTGATTTCAAAATTAGACTTGGTATTTCTGAACAATAATCTTAAAAGGCAGCAATAAAATACATCAGGATCCTTTGAGCTGGCCAAGCTTTCATCCAAATGGCTTATTACAAAGAGCTGGCACACCTGAACTTTGGCACAGTCAAATAAATCCAAAAACAGCAAATGGAAACCACATTTGGCACTGGAGGTTTGTCAGGAGAAGTTTGTATTCACGAGAAAACATGATTTTTGATTTTGAAAATAATTTTTGTGTTAGTGGCAGGAAGCAATTCATTGAATGTATTTTACTTTGACACCTGTGATTTATGCAATAAAATATGCACAATAGGTATTTGAAGGCTTTGGGGTGTCACGTAATCTTTGGAACACCAGGAGCAGGCAGGGCACAGTGAGGGTTATAGTAGTTCCATTAGTGATAACTTAATCGTATGTGTAGGCCTACCCCTTTGAACTCTGAATGGCTGTTTTGTGGCATCGGGGTCCAAAAGGGTTTAAATCTGACTGCTCTGCAGTGACAATAAATTATACCAACTATTTTAGAAATGCTTGGAATCTTATCTTGCCTTCAGAGTGAGCAAACTAAGATTACAATCCCTGGTTTAAAAGATGGCATAAATTTTGTGAACAAACACCTAAGATTTACACAACAGCAATGATGTATTTCAATACCCTTCTCTTGGAGCATTTTATGAATACTTCTACAGATACACATTAAAAGGGCAAACAATAGAATATATCTGGGGGAGTCGAATGAATTAAAAAATTGCATGCCTAATCTTTATAAAAATGGAATTCTTATTTTAATTTGATGGCTATTTTAGGAGAAAAGCTTTTGGCATTTTTTTACGCTTCTCATCCAAATCATTTACTCAACTTTTAAAATAAAATTTTATGTAAAGGCTCTGCTCAACTGGATATATTTGTAAAGCTTTTTCACTTCCTTGCCTGACATTATCCAAAGATAACAAAATATTTCATAGAAGGCGGAGGGAAAAGAAAAAAAAAAATGAAGGAAACGGAATCCTTAGCATGGTCTAACCCAGAACTCATGCAGCAAAGAATTCTCATGAGAACAAGGAGGGCAGGGAATGACCCTGGAAAATTTATCTCCAATTGAAAACATTTTTCCCCTGTTTGTACTCTCCCTTTCCTAGGGCAGTCTTTCTCTGGTTGTTCAAAAAAAAAAGCTGACAACTTCAGTGCATTTGTGATTCTGACTTTCTAACTAAGAAGTTACTTACAGCCCATACATAGCATGTGCTCAGCTCATTAGGGGGTGATTGCCTCTTGGGAATTAGTGGTTAGAGATCTGAAGAAAGTCAGATATGAGTATTAGCCTCTGCTCTTTCATTCAATTCACTTGATGATCTTGGACAGATCTTCCTTTTTGGACTTCAGATTCCTCATTTCCAAATGATGAGAATTGCACTAGATGATCTCTAAGGACTATTTCAATTTAAAATATTGCAAAGCTATAAAATAGTTCCTTCCAAGTTGAGATAAACAAGCTTGGTGCATGCATTGCTTGAAAGAACACAGAAGAAAAGAAATATTTAGGGTGTGATATTTAATGAACTGGATAACACATGCAATGGTCTTAGAAATTTGCTTAATAACCACATCTTTCAGCATAATGAGATAGATAACTCACTGACAAAAACTTAAATGAGAAAATACTATTTGAAGTGGAAATAATTTTTTAGCTATAACTAAGTAGATGGAATAATCACTCACTAACTCTACTAGTGCAGAGTAATAGCAAAATTCTCCAAAATAAAATTAGTTTCTGGGAGCACATCCCTCAAACCACTTCTCCATTCATCTAGTTAGCCAAAATACTCTGAGTGTTTCTTTTATAAAGACAAATGAATACTCAAGATATACAAATTCTCTAGAGAATTACTAATGCAGAGTGTTGAATTCTGGAGAGTTTTAGTTATTATGAAGATTAACTACTTGGTATTCTCTTTATGTACTGTGTCCAGTATAAAAGAGTAAAGCATGTATTTAGTTTCAAAATGTTATTGACTCTTAAAAATTGGAATCCAAATAGTTCTTAAATTACTAAAACACTTTTATGTTCTACAATCAAATCCAAAATTTTTAGGGTTTTCCATTTCAATACATACATATTCATTAAAATTTATATTAACATGAAATTGTATCTATACCTTTAAAAACTTTATCTTGAATCTTAACTAATTAATGTATTTTACAGTATACTTATTTTTATCTTATTGATAAATGCTTTATCTCATTTAACTAATTTTCCAATATTTGTATTATTAATGACAATAATATTTAACAAGTGTATTCTAGTGTGCCAAGTGTTTTAAATGCAGTAACTCCTTTAAACTTCACTATAAACTTGCAAGGTGGGTACTAGTCTATCTATTTTACTGATGAAAACAAGTTTAAATAGGTTAAACAACTTGCCCTTGTTAACACAGTAACTTGTAACGATTACTTACCGGTTCCTATTTTCTGCAATATGCACCATTAGCAACTGCAATGAGTATAATCCATTTATTTATTCATTCATTCTACAAATATTCATTGTGGCCTACCAGATGGCAATCATCAGCCTAGGCATAGAGATAGCAGTGAATTTACACTCTATGGTGGGAGATCAAAATAAATAAATAAATATATAAATGAATAAACAAGATTATTTCAGTCTGAGGGTAAGTGCTACAAGAGCCACCATATTTAGCCATGTGAGTTGCGATTCTCAGAATCGTAAAGAAAAATCAGAATGATGCACTAGGGAGTAACTGGAGAACAATTATAGATTAAGTTGTCAAAGAAGGCTTCTTAGAAGAGGTGGCATTTGAACTGAGATTTAAATGACAAAAAAGCATCCAGCCTTGGGAAGATCTTGGGCAGGGGCGCCAGGCAGAGCAAATAACCAGCACAAAAATTTCAAGGCAGGGACCAGTTATCTGAGGACAAGAAACATGTAGAGGCAGTGGGACTAGAGCCCAGAGAAGGGGCGGGGCAGGGAGGCAAGATGAGTGCAGGGAAGAGGGCACTGGGCCATTGTGGCCTCCCTAAAAAGTATGGAGAATGAACATGTTACTAAAATACTAACACAAACCTACCTTTTAAACTATTGTCATTAACATCTGTTCTAGTGACCTAAAGCAGACATTTGTGAACTTTCTTGATTTTTAGAATGCTTGGAGACGTAAGAGAAAAAAAAATAAAAGCTGTGGATCATCTCCTTGGAAAATGCTCATATACACGGAAATGTGCACACATTTCAGGAGTGAATAGGGTTCATGTCCTCCCCGGAGCTTAGATATGGGCCCATGGATTTCAGGTTAAGAAAAATCACAAAAACTACTTAACAGTGAGCTAATAATCTCCACCTAAGTAGACAGTTCCCCCACCCAAAAAGAATTATACAGTCTAGACCATAAGGCTCTACACAAAGCTAAGTTTCCAGTTTCAACCTCAGAGTTGGTTTGTTTGGAATTTTTCTGTTTGTTTTAGTTTTGTTTTTGTTTTCTTACAAATCTACAATTTCCTTTCCACAATTCTGTCATGCAAAAGCCAAATTCTTAAGCTGAAAAAAACAATTTAATAAATATATTACCAGCAAAATGAGACTTGAACTTATGTGTGATTTCTGTTTACTTGTGCCACTCATATTTTTTGAGCTAGTAATGTGTTAGATTACAGAGTGATTCCTCATTCTCCACTGGTTATGTCAATAGATAGCTAGATAGATAGTAGATAGGGCCTTACATGCAAAAAATAAAAATAAAAAATCACAATTCCAAAACACCTGAAGCCTTGAGATTTACGGGTAAGGAAACATGGAGCTGTATAACTTCTCTTCCTCCTGAAATTTTTCTTTTAGTATTTTATACGTCTTCACTTTGCATTCAAGATATCAAACAGAAGTTAAGAGACCACTTCCCTCCAGCTGGTATTCTGACAGGTTTTCGACGACAGCCTAGTGTTTCCGCAGTGCAGACCTCCTCAGGAGTAGGAAGGCTACAGGACACTATGAATGTTCTCCCTCAGCGTATAAAGGAAACATCTGTACCAAATTAATTTATATTTATCCAGTGTGAAATTCACAGGGTCCCTCAGCCTAACTTACCTGTGAAGGATGGTCTACTGACTTACTGTGTTTCCCCGAAAATAAGACCTAACCAGAAAATAAGCCCTAGCATGATTTTTCAGGATGACACCCCTGAATATAAGCCCTAATGCATCTTTTGGAGCAAAAATTAATGTAAGACCCAGTCTTATTTTTGGGGAAACACAGTAGCTGCTGTGCAAAACAAGCCCATGCAGGGCACCCTGGCCTCTTGACAGGCTTTTCCAGGAATTATTCCTAACAGATTCCTGAGCTTGTTTCTTCCTTTGTTTTCTCCATTCTTACTTAACCTTTATTTATATAGTGTAGCTTTGTATTTTTCAAGGCGTTTTTACCATCGTTAAATGGCTAATGCATCCCACATTGTCTTAAAGGAGGCTTTATTCTCCTTGTGCTGGGAGAGACCCAGAGATGGGTTAAGTAATTTGCTCACTGAACCCAAATGTGAGTCAGGGATTAGGCTACAGTTAGAACTCAGCGTTTCATACACACTGTTCTTTCCTCAGGTCTCTGGGGCACAATGCTATTATCTGGAAAATGTTCCCAAAGACCAAACTAATTATCCCTAGCTCTGATGCTTCTGCCTCACATATAAATACTTCTGGGAGCAGAACAGGAGGGAAGAATCATAAAAAAATAAATTTCCTAATTTATCATAATGTATTAATGTATTGACTATAATGAATGTATTAACTCTTATTCAGGCTTTGTAAAATAATTTCCCCATTATTTGAATATATTTTAACATGACCATTTAAAACCTAAAACAATTATACATTAAGAAATAAAGTATTAGATTAAAGCAATTAGAGTTGAACTTTTGTTGAAGTACATTCATTTACTTATTTTACTTCATACGTTCAACTGAAAGGTTAAGATTCATTTTTACAAGTAGTGTAAAAGAATGTATATTTTATAAAAGTTTCTACTGGATAACTGCCAAAATTAAAATATTTCTCTTAATCCAATCTGTACTTTTTTAGATATGAAAATTTGACAGATGACTCAATAAGGAAAAAGGAAAATTCGAAGGAATTACTCTTCTCTAGCTTTCCCCAATCCTTTCTCTCTCCTGCAGAGTCTGTGGTCAGGACTTAGTTTTCTTCTTTCTCTGCCCCACTCTGGATCACTGTAACTGACCAGTCTCCATTTACATGCAAGTTGCGTCCAGGTTTTTCTCAACCTCAACCCTTTAGATTGTTGTAGAATCTGCTGTTGTGAACATAAATTTCCATCTATATATTCATCTATAAATTACCACCTATATATATTCCATGGGTCTAGAAGTCCCATTTGACAACTCAATTCCGTATTTTATTTTTACACTGCCTCACTTCTCCATCAATGCCAGTGACAACTCTCTTGAGTATTTGGACCACCTCCTTTTTTATGTATATCTTTTACAGAAAAGTAACACATTTGTACTTATAAAATGTTACTTTGCTCACATTTCCCACTCCCCGAGAAGCCCAATAACAGTTCCATCTCTCTGTGGGATTCCCCACAGCACCACCAACATAATTGCCCAGTGTTCATCCTTCAGACCCCATCGCCACCATTCTGAAAAACATTTCAATGGCTCTCAGGATTACAGCTCTCAGAAATGGGCTATATAAAAACCATTCTGTTCATTCCTCAAACACCAAGTGTTCCCTAAGACAATTTAGGGTGTTCCTCTTTTGCCAATCATAGCCAATTTGTTGATCTCTAAGGGCTTGGCAGAATTCCTTCTGAACATTCCCTAGATTTCCCCTTACCCACGTACGAGGTCTGACAATTAAGTTCACTAACTTGTTGCAACGATGTTGCTAGCCTTTTTTGATATCAGAGGGATTATTCCATATGAATTTGTACCAACTGGACAAACAGTTAACCAAGTTTATGATTTGCAAGTGCTGAAAAGGCTGCATGAAAAAGTTAGACGACCTGAACTTTTCTCCAACCATTCATGGCTCTTACATCACGACAATGCACCAGCTCACACGGCACTGCCTGTGAGGGAGTTTTTAGCCAGTAAACAAATAACTGTATTGGAACCCCTCCCTACTCACCTGATCTGGCCCCCCATGACTTCTTTCTTTACCTGAAGATAAAGGAAATGCTGAAAGGAAGACATTTTGATGACATTCAGGACATAAGGGTAATATGACCACAGCTCTGATGGCCATTCCAGAAAAAGAGTTCCAAAGTTGCTTTGAAGGGGAGACTAGGAGTTAGCATCGGTCCATAGCTTCCCAAGGGGAATACTTCAAAGGTGACTGTAGTGATATTCAGCAATGAGGTATGTAGTACTTTTTCTAGGATGAGTTCACGAACTTAATTGTCCAACCTCGTAAGAACTGAGGAGACAGGGGTGTTGTAATGGTAGCACTGTCTTCTATTTTGAGATCTGGATCTCTGGTATAATTTAACAAGTGCAATTTAGCTTGCGACTTTTTGAAGCTTTCTTTTCTTTCTTCACTTTCTTTCCATCAAATGTTAATGATTCTGCTTCCTATACATCTACTATAAAGTTTCATTGGTTCTCTTTACTTCAGCCATGCTGGCCCTGTGACTTGGGAAAGGTTTTGCTTCTGTATGGGATCCATTCCTGCCTCCATCTTAAATCTACATAACATATGATAACCACTTTAACTGCTTTGTCCACCCCAATGGACAAAGCCAAACTCAATAGAAAATTCCACTACAGGCCAAAGCAATCCTGGTTAGAAAAATATAAAACTTGAAACAGAGACTTGACACAGTAATTTCCAGCAGACTCTGCCCAGCTGACCCTCCTCTTACTTTAATAAATCTTCCTTCTGTATTTCTACCTGACTCGTGAATTAATTCTTTTATGACCCACGAGCGAGTAGCCACAATAAACTATTCGATTCAATTCTATACGTTCTAATTTTCTTCGTTTAATCTTGAACTCTCCTCCTTCCATCAAGAATTTTTTCCTTATTAACAATTCATGCCCAAAATTTCTCCATTTACCTTAACTACTGGCAAGAGCTCCTAAAACCCTTGTAATTTCCTAAGTGATAAGAATTACAGGAACAACTTTTGCTATAATATTTGTTTTTTTTCTCCAGTTCTTGAAATAGCTCAGAATGATAAACATGAAGGAGTGTCTTTTGTTATTCATAACAAGTCCCTTTCAACCACACCTTGGTATAGGTTAATGGGGGGACTTAGGGACTTGATTCAAAGATTGGGGAGCTGGTTGCTTGAGGAAATCATGTAACTAGAGGGTTGGAATTTTCAGCCCCACTCCCAATTTCCAAAGGAAAAGGAGCTAAAGGTGGACGTAGTCACCAGTGGCCAATGATATAATCCACCATGCCTATTTAAGGAAGTCTCCATAACCCTAACAAAGGAGTTCAGAGAACTTCTGAGTTGTGAATACATAGAGGTGCTAGGAGGGCGGCACACCTGTAGAGGGCATGGAAGCTCCATGCCCCTTCCTACATACCTTGTTCTATGCATTTCTTCCATTTAACTGTTCCTGATTTGTATCCTTTATAATAAAGTAGTAATAGTAAGGAAAGTGATTTCATGAATTCTGTGAGCCATTCTAGCAAATGATCAAACCTGAAGAAGGAGTCATGGAACCCCTGATTTTATAGCCTGCTGGTCAGAAGCACAGGAGTCCAGGACTTGCCCCTAATTGGTGTCTGAATTAGGGGCAGTCTTGTGGGAATAAGCCCTTAACCCATCGGGTCTGTGCTACCTACAAGTAGTTAGTGTCAGAACTGAATTGTAGAACAGCCAGTTAGTGTCAAACACACACACACACACACACACACACACACACACACACACACACACACACACGTCATGTCAGAAGTGGTTTGTGAGCAGAGAAAAAACTGCTTTTTTTTCTTTTAGGGAAAACTGCTTAACAAGACAGACAGCCTCACAAACAGAAAAAGAGAAAAGATGGATGTATCTGTCTTCATTGAAGTTAAAACTCTTTTTTACAAAATGTCCTATAAATGAGTTAAATGACAAGCCACAATACAATGTACTTGCATATGCACAACAAAGAAAGAATTAGTATCTAAAACATTTCAAGATCTTCCAGGATAAAAAGTCATTGATCCCAACAAAAATATGGAAATTGTATGAACAAACAATAGAGGCAGGATTCCAAATGGTTAACATTTATATTAAATCTTTGTAGTAATAAGGGAAATACAAATAAACACAATGACATATTTCACACTTCACCAGATTTGCAAATCCTGATGAAAAGTCTAACCAAAGCAAGTATTGGCAACAATGTAGAGGAAATGACTTTCATTTGCAGAGATATTCAGCCATATCTAGCCGAGTTAAAAGTGGTGTATCTCATGGTCCACTAATTTTACTTCTACGTAGATATGTACAAATATACAGACCAGAGAAACAAATATTAATGTATAACCAAACATATATCCAAGGTGCTTATTGCAGAACTGTTTATGATGGCAGCTTTTAGAAGCTTCCTAAAAGTTCATCAACATATAGGCAAATGGATAAATAAATTTTGGTACATTTACATGAGGAAAAAAAATCATACCCTAGATAAAACTTGAGCTTCAATTATAGACATGACTAAATCTCAAAATCATAATGTTGAGGAGAAAATGATAAATTCAATATACTATTTATAAAAATACACAAAACTAATTGAAACCATTTGTAAATATGTGCAATAAAATTATTTTTTAAATGGTGGGAATAATATACAGCAACCTCAAGACAGTTTTTAGTTCTGGGTAGTGGGAGGAAAAGAGGAAAGGGACTGGAACTGGAGAAGTTCAGAAAGAGTTTTTAATAGCTCTATAATATTTTGTTTTCTTGAAAGACACTTTTTAAAAAAGATTTTATTGGGGAAGGGGAACAGGACTTTATTGGGGAACAGTGTGTACTTCCAGGACTTTTTTCCAAGTCAAGTTGTTGTCCTTTCAATCTTAGTTGTGGAGGGTGCCATTCAGTTTCAAGTTGTTGTCCTTTCAGTCTTAGTTGTGGAGGGCGCAGCTCAGCTCCAGGTCCAGTTGCTGTTGCTAGTTGCAGGGGGTGCTGCCCACCATCCCTTGTGGGAGTCGAGGAATCAAACTGGCAGCCTTGTGGTTGAGAGCCCACTGGCCCATGTGGGAATCGAACCGGCAGCCTTCGGAGTTAGAAGCACGGAGCTCCAACCGCCTGAGCCACCGGGCTGGCCCTCTTGAAAGAAATTTTGAAGCAAAATTTACAAAATGCTATATACCATTTTAGTGTTGGAGAGTGAATTCATGGTATTAGATATATTATCCTCTATAATTGTCTTCATTTTTTATGTATTTCATTATAAACATACTTAAAATTTTTTAAGAAACACAGTAGAAGTAGATATGGACAATATTGTATAGTAGAAATGGAATGGACTTTGAGATCTGAAGCATGAGCTGTGTGCTTGAGAAATTTTTTTTTAACGTCTCTGAACATCGAACTCTTCTTTTGTAAAATGATAGATACTTTTTGTCTGCTGGTATAGCTATGAAAATTAAATTAGTTGGCATAATACCAGGTGCCTGAAAGCTAATAAGTGCACAATAAATATTAATTACCTTATCCCAGGAACAGATTCATTATTTCAATATAAACACATGCATAACTGCTTTTTTTTTATCATGTCAGGTAATATTACTGAAAAATTCACTTTCGAGACTATACCAGTCTACAATAAGTGTGGCTGCCCAAAGAGTTGTGTGTTTTTGTGGAGTGGTGTGTTGACTCTACAATGTGTTCAGGACTGGAACCTCTTCTGCACTTCTGTCCAACCATTTTTTAACATGTGGTTTTGTCTCCCACACCCCACATTTCTGGTCATAAGATGACTACTCCACCTCTAGCATTCTATTTTTTTGTCCAGGTATGAAAATAACAAAGAGCAAAACCAGTTGCTCTTTTAAAATAATTTCCAAGAAGTCCTACTCAAAGTTTCTGTTTACTCCTCATTGGTCAGAACTGTTATATGGCATCTGTAACAGTAAGAGAGGCAAGGGAAGGTGATCGTGTAGCTGGACATGTCCCTTGAACAAAAGTGGAATTCTGTTAGTAAGAGAATGGGACAACAAACACAACCGAGTTGGGAACTAGCAAGGGCTATCGCTGAGATTGTGGCTTTAGGCATTCCATGAGGACCTCCATTTTGAGTCTAGGTTTGCTTTTCCAGTGTGTGATAGCTTCCGAATTCCTACCTAGAAATGATTTTGGAGCAACAATCTGACTTGAAATCAATTTCTTTAAGAATGCTTTTTAAGCCTGTGTGTAGAGCAAGTGCACTACTCTTATTTAAATGGCACGTATATTTGGGGTGCAGATGTGGCTGATGGAGCTGATCAATGAGGAGAGTTCTGAAGTCCCCTAGAGTCTTCAGTCGAACCACAGCCTCTAAAACTTACATTGTTCACATCTCTTGATACAAACACTTAAAATCTAGTTTTCTTTGCTTGTGGAGTAAATCAGTACAGCACAAAGACTACAACTCTTGTTAATAATTTTTTTTCATGAGAAGAATTAACTGGATTTGGGCAGAATTGTGCTTTTCTTCTTTGAGAATCTTTCTTTTCTCTTGGTCTTATAGGAAGAAACTATTAGAACTAATATTTTTTAAAGACAAAACAATATTCCTCCCAAGAGGGATCTTGCCTGAAGCAACTTCTTTTATATGGTGCTTCCTAAGGCAGTAAGCCCAGTCTTTTATAGACATGGTGCCACACAGGTGTGTTGGAGCTGCACTAATGAGCAGCATACGCTTTTAGTTATATTCTCATTTATGGTGTCATCAGGGTCCAAGAAAGCAAGAATATTATAAATTTAAGTAAAAAAAAAAAAAAAAGAACAAGGGAAGACGCAAAGGCTCTTTTAAAAGTTAATTATTCTGGGAATCACGATTGAAAGAAAAACTTTGAACTATTACAGTACACCCATTTATAGTAAAGCATTCACCAGTGTAAATTACATGGAGAAAAAGTGTTGTAAAGTCTATGGGAAGAGAGGGGAAATAAAACAAGTTTTCCTGGAATGTCAGTCTGGGCTAACCTTAACCAACCTCCATTCTAGATCCAGAGTTTGGCCCAATACACTGATCTGTATATACATTCCGTTAACACTGGCTTTTAAACAGGGTCAAAAAAGTGAAACCAGATTAACGACTTATTGCAAGGTTTAGCCTCACTGAACACTACAAACCAAGCCGTGGGCTCCTTAAAACTAATTGACTCATTTGCGACAGTCCAACTTGAATTTTATCTTGGTTTCATTTGGAAGGATAACTCCTGTTATGACCAAAGGGGATTATGACTGGCTTTCCTCTGAGGAGTGATCTGAATCTTTGGACTGCCTGTAACTACAAACACTATGGAGATTAATATGAACGGTCTTAGATAAGGATATATACTTGAGTTCCTTATTGTAGTCACATAGAATAATGGAGAGACATACAATTCACAATCACACCCTTGTCTGTTGCACAAAAGCTCGAAACTGTCACAATACATGCATAAAGTGCAAATACGCTTCCACTTAGATTTTTTAGCCCCATGTCATCTGGCAGTGAGAATGAAGGGAGTAAAAGCATAGTAATGAACAAAGGAATCAGGCTTTTGTGTCTAATTTTGTAATGGTTTGGGTGTGAAAGAAGGGGGAGAAAACGGAAGACTATGTATATACTATTCTCGACTGTGTAGTCTCTTCCATTGGAGACTGATGGCTTAGCAGTTACAAAGCCAATCCTAGAGAATGGAATGAGGGAAGACAGTAGATCCTGGAGCCTAGTATTTAAAGTAAAAGCAGAGTGGGAGACAGGCCAATCACATACCAGTCAAGAGGCAGAAGATGCCAAACCTAAGCAAGGCCAGTATAAGAATCAGGTACTGGAACACAGTTAAGAGTAAAGTTGCCTGGAGTTGACGAGGAGGAAAGGAAACTAGAAACACATCTCCATTTAGAAGGACAGAGTTCTTTGTGGTGGCTTCCTATGAAAGTATGTCCCCTCCCTTGCCCCCAAATATCATGCTGCCTCTGGTATTTAATGGGTAGAATTTCATATTTCATCAGCCTGTCCTCTTTCCCACACAAACCTTTCTAGTTTTGACATATTTTATACAGTTGTCATACCCACTGTCCTCAGATAGGTCTGTATGCTTTAGACAAACCAAGCTGCGCTGATACAAATGTCTGTAACCAATAAGGAATGAGGCATCTGAAAGGCTCATGGCAGCTACAACCAGAAAAGAACTCTGTCCCTTTTCCTTCTCTTCTTGGAAACTGATGCCCTTTCATCTTTCCATCGAAACACTGTTCTTCCAAATTGTGTGTTCTTACCAAAGCAAAGATAATTCTTCCAGGTGACAAATCTGTCATTTTTGACTCAACCTTCCCTTTTTTCTTATACATGGAATCTCATCATGTCTGCCAACCTCTGTTTCCAAACAGATTTGAATTCATGTTTTCCTTTTCTCTCTCACAATCACCACCTAGACCCTGATCACATAAAACCTGGATTATTTCAATGGTCTCCTAATTCTACGTGTTGGTTCCAGCCTTTCTTCTCCATAGTCTATTTTCCACACATCAGTCTCTAGCTCTGGGATCCACTACCTGTGACACTAGTCCTAACCCTTCCCATAATGCTCAGTATCTGACCCACATTCTCTATCCAGCTACATTTCAAACCTACCCCTTCATACTACTCATTGTCCTATTTCCAGTCTTGCTATGTATTTTCCCCCCCACTTCTAATCAATTTTCTTTGCTTAAAATGTCTTCTCCATCCTCTCCAGCTATCCAAATGCTGTCTATCCTTCCATGTTCAATTCAAATTACTGAATTGTTCATGTCAAAGTATCTCCATTAAGCCTTCTCTGACAAATTTGGTCCCCTTAAATTCCACAGCCTTGTCAATACCACACCTTTAAATATCTAGAAAATCATGTTATGGTTGGTGTTATTTAATGCTTGTTTTTGTAAGTTCAAATTTGCCTCCTTTGACTGATTTTGGGAGGAATAAATTTGGAATACATTTCTCCTACATTAAGATTTCTCCCCTGTGGGGGCATGCAATAAAACAATAGACATACAATGGATGTTTAATATATATTTATAAAATGGGCCTGAAAACATAGACACAAGAAAAGAATTATTAAGAAGGACTCTTGGAAAGTCAGCTTGGGATTTGGAGAGGCTTAAATACTTTATAAACAAGAATTAATGTAAAGACACTAGGAATGAAATATTCTGCTCCCTCTAACCTTTGGGCTGGCAGCAATGCTGGTACATTATATCCAATTTTTGGCCCTTCTACCACAGTTCCCGAGCTGCTTAATTAACCCTCATTTCAAATACATCACTGGAATGTAAGACCTCACCTACACATTTAAATAAATAGTTGACTCTGACCTCTTGTTTTACCAAGTGGAACAGTGATTTCCCAAAAATGGGAACCCCACAGCTCTGCCACGTCCTTTGTGATTTGGGAAAGGTTCTGTTGTTATCTCCTCACATCTCTGTGTTGAGTTCATTTCTCCTCCCATGAAAATGACATTAAAGCAGGAAAATCAGAGCCCAATGAAAATGGAAGGATGAAGAAAATGCGATTTTAAGCTCAGAAACACTTTTCATTCTAATGAATTTGCGGACATATTCAGTTCAACAAAATAATATGATTTTTAGTAAGCACCAAAGAAGCAGAGAGCCTTGGTAAAGTGGTTGCTAGTTCTGGATCTGCTCAGCAGTGGGATAATCCAATTAGTAAACAAAACAAGAAGGTAGAAAATATGCCCAGAATATGGAAATTTATTAAATAACAAGGGAGTGAAAATTCTCTTCAATAAGATATTGCAAATGCCATCTTCAGAGGCTGTAGCAAAATTGTTTAATGCATAGAAACCATGTAAATTAGGTAAAAATCAAAAAGAAAGGAAAGTTGATTTTAGACTATATAAACAACACCAGGGCTGGGATCACGGAAACTGAATTGACATGCAGTATCTACATGCAGAATTAGAATCTGGGAGTAATCAATTAATTTTGAAGAAAAGTATCTCATTTTTACCATTCTTTCTTTATACATATGGTTTCAAATTTCAATAATTAAACCAAAATGGGCTGAAAATACCAGGTTAGCTCACCAAATCTATGTGTAGACAAGATTAGCTTGCAGTAATGTGCTGACTAATCTCACTCACCCTAAACATATTATTTTCAGATTTGACTTAAATAGCTAAGTTACCACTTTATCTCTTTCTTTGTCCAAGCCAATCTCTTCCCTCCCTTTCTTTTACAGTACCATCTTTTCTTCTTGCTCAATATTATCAAACCAAGCCACAAATCTAATTAAGCTGTCTTGATGCCAAAATCTCTGCTCCTGGAGAAATGCATCATGCAGCTCATCTAGGTAAGTGAATTAAAAGAGCATCCAGGCAGGTATCTGGTGAATGTCTCTGTTCATCCTTGCATAATAAACTATCTTCTCCTGCTCATTCATTTGTCAGTCACAGTAACTAAGGATTATTATTTGCTGAATGTACGTGACACCAGCAATTTGCAAAGTCTGTTGGCAAGAAAATCAGGTTAGAATGACAGAGTGAGAAATTAAGCAGAAGCCTGATGTAATTAGCTACAACAATCAGTGCTCTAATTTCTGATTTATTGTTTCCTGTTTTCCTGCTGCACTCCACTCTGTGTATACTGTATGTGCTTCATATAGGTCAAACAATTGCCTTATCAGTCCTGGCAAAGCGAGAGGTCAGAGTTAACAATATTTATTTAAACATGCAGGATGCTTCCCGTTGCAATTAGGAAATAACTATTACTAATAGGTCCTTGGCACTGCTTCCTCATTTGTACAATTTTTTTGGGGGGAAAAACAGAAACAAAAAAGAATTGGGATTCATTTCTTACTTACGCATGAGAGTTGATTTAGCTCTCCCTCTAGAAACATTTTTCTGTACTCTCAAAAGTTCTATGATTCTAAACGAGCCAAACATGTCCTTATTGTTAGAGATGAATATCCATGAAAACATGGGAAAAGTATTCTTTCTGATAAATAGTGAAGTTTTATTTTCAAAGCTGCATTAAAGAGTAGGCCCCCTCCCCCGGAAACTCTAGTGTATAGAGAATTTCCTTGCTTTCCATCATTCAACCACCAACATATAATGGGGTTAGTCATTTTTTCATATACTAAGAAAACATTTTTCAAAATTGCATGTAGGACCTTTTTTAAAGAGGACAATTATGAGCATTTTCAAATTCTGAATGGATTTTTTTAAAAAAAAATCTTAAATAACAACCTCTTGTAAGATAAAAATACTGCTATACTTTACCCAAAATAATGTTAATATTTCTGAAAAGTTGATTGTAACTCAATTCAGGAAAAATTCAAATGAAATTTGAACCACTAGCTATATAAATGACTATATGAAAAATAAAGGAACTGGATATGATGAAATATTTTTGTTTTTATTCTTTTAATTTCAACAATTTACATACCAAACTCTCCCAGAGCACTATAAGTCTACAATAAGATAAAGTAGAACATACTAACAAGGCCCTCAGGGAATCCTCAGAATCTAGTCAGACTGTAGAGTAATACGGGAAATTGGAAGACACATTAGATTGAGTGTTAGGAGACCTGGAATTTTTTTTCCAGGACACTCTTCTCATTAACTAGTGGTTTTGAGCAATTCATTTCACCTCTCTAGATCTCATTTTCCTTAAAGATAAAATGAGAAGTTTGAACTTGATCTTTAAATCCTTTTTGTAGTAAAAATTAACATGTATCAAGCACTTTGCTCTGTCAGATTTTCCATTTTTTGACATTGGTTAAATTAAATTAAAAACGTTACTGAAATTTAAATTTAAATTTAAAGCATCATCAGCTCATGGCACTGTACACCAGAAGCTAAACATTAATGAATGCCAACTATAATTTTATATATATAAAGTGATGGCTCTGGGCGAGGTCGGAGGGATAGTGGATGGGGGGAGGGGGGTTCACAGTGTGAGGGATATAAATGATGAACGTCTAAGTATTACCTTGTCTTGTACACCTGAAACTAATAAATTAAAATAAAAAATAAAATAAAAATTTAAAGCATCATAATGGACAAAGTGGCACTTGTAAAACACATGAGGAAAAAGACAGTCTATTGTATTTGCCCATATTTCTGCTCTTTCTATCGCCTTTTCTTCCTGATGCTCCATGATTCCTTAATTTATCATTTCCTTTTCATTCAAAAAACTTCTTTTAGCAATTCTTTAAGAGTAAGTCTGCTAGTGACAAATTTTTTTAGTTTTCATTCATAGGAAAATGTCTGGGTTTCCACTTCATTTATAATAGATAGTTTCGCTGGATATACAATTCACTATCAATAGTTCTTTCCTTTCAAGTTGACAGATGCTTTTAATTTTCCCAAAAGTCTATGAAATAGGAATGCATTATTTCTATTTTACAGCTGAGGAAACTGAGGCTTTGAAATTCAGCAACTTGCTTGAGGAATTCAGCTGGATCAAGACCCAGGGATAATTCTAAACCAGGTTAATCTGTGTTCATATCCCAAGTGCTTAACTTTGTTGTTCTATAAACTTACGTCTTAAGATCTTAACATATTAAGATTCTAATCAAACAAACATACAGATACATGAAAATAAACATAATAGTATATATCTTAAACCAAGTGTAGAAATTCACAAGGTCCTATTAAAATAAGATGGAATACCTTAATGTGTGAGCATCCAATTGTATTTCTGTCTAATAATAGTTCTAAAAATGACAATAAGTAATTTCAAACAAATACCATGAAATCAATCACTAAATAGTTGCTGAGTACTACTATCTTCTCAATTCAGGATTCTATTCTGTAGGAGGGTACAGTTGTCTAAAATGCACCCTCTTTTCCCAAGAGACTCACAATCCAGTTGGGGTTATACTCCATGTTGTACATTCATTTATGTTAAAATTTAAGGAACACATACCAAATGCTAAAGGCATTCAGGTGAAGGATTTCAAATACCAAGAGCTAGAGCAGTCAGGGAACACTTCTCATAGCTGAGGTAAATAAATATAATCTGAATTAATAGAAGAGGGGAAAAAGAGCTTTACTGGCAAAGAAAATGGCAGGAAGGTGTTGGTCAAGAAAGTGACTAGGGACAACAGTGTTTAAGAAAATCTAATATAATAGTGTTCAGGACAGAAACAGAAGAGGGGTGTGTGTGTGTGTGTATGTGTGTGTGTGTGTGTGTGTGTGTGTTTATAGGGGAAAAGAGAGAAGGACCTCATATTTAAAAGAGTTTCTTAGGCATCATTACAAGGTTTTACTTGTAATGGTTAAAACCTAAAATGAAAAGAAAATGCCAGCAGGAAAAGAGAGGAAAGACACGTGTGAGAAATATTTTCAAAGTAAATTTGAAAAGATTTCATTTATTCATTCAATCATTTATTCATGTGATTAACCATGACTGTAGCCTTATATTCAGGAACTATGCTGCTGCCAAGCACATAAAGATGCTTCAGGAAAATCCCTGTTTTTAAGGAGCTTATAGTTACTGAGGAAAACGAAGAGGCAGACACATAAACAAGTAACTACAATATTGTGTATTATGGTGAGCCATGAATAGAGTCCAGTGATATTAGGGGAACATCTGTGAGGATCTCCCAATCAAGGTTCACCTTCAAACACAATGTCTTGAAGGGGTTGCCTGAGTTAAGTCTTGAAGAATAAATAGGTAGTATCAAAGTGAAGGACCAAAGTAAAGATATTTCAAGGCACAAGTCAAGCATGCTCTCAAGTGAGACACACCACTGCATGTTTGGGGATCTGAAACAAGTTTGAAACAACTGAAGTATAGGGTGCTAGAGTAAGAAATGAAAAAGACACCACTAGATGGGAAGGCTGAGACAAAGTCTTAAAGAGTCAGGAAGAGTCCGGCGTATCTTCCTCTGAAGATAATAGGAGCAATGAAGAGAATAACATGATTGGATTTGAATCTGGGAAAGCCCTATTTTCAACATAGATGATGACATCATCTGCAAACAAAGAGTTTTATTTCTTACTTCCCAATTTGTATACATTTTATTTCCTTTCCTTGTCTTATTGCATTAGCTAGAACTCCCAACATGATGTTGAAAAAGAGTGGTAGAAGACATCATCAAAATGGCAGCATGAGGTGAGCCTATGGAAATCTCCCCTAGAATTCACAACAAATTGAAAAACTATAACTCCAAAAAGGACTCCCTGCACAGCAGGCAGGCAAGATGAAGAGTCTCACTACTGCATTCACCTAAAGGTGGAAAAATTGCGTGAGCAGGGGAGGAGGGAAGGGAGAAATGCGGAGATGGAGCCGCGCAGGCACAGGACGCAGACCTAACTCAGTGCTCTGAGCTCTCTGCATCCGGGAACTACCGCAGCTGCAGGAGAGGGAAGAACTCAGACTGCTAGGGCTCCGTTTATGGCCCACAGGGCTGAGGGGACAGCATATAACATGGCTGAACCCAACGCTCATGGCAGAGACCTCCCAGCAAAGACTGAGGGAAGAAGGTCAAAAACAGTGGTTTAAGCCCTCACTGCCGCAGAGGATGGAAGCCTTAGGCACTGAGATTAGCCGCCCCTTCTCTACCCTCCCAGAGCTCGCCCCACCCTCAACTGCCCAGTGCTAGAAGTGGAATAGTAGCAGTGTCAGATGAAAAGAACAGAATATTTGCTGTTCTGAGAAGTGTGGACCACAGATACAGATTCACAGCCCAAAAAGTTCCGGTAAAGGGGAGGGAGCTGTGGAAGCAGGACTGGCTGTGATGGTGGTTACAGACATTGCTCTGGGCCAATTTTCACAACTCACCCCATCCCTGTCCCCACCTATCAGGGTGGATCCCTGCAGGAGTAAACAGAACTGCTGAAACACACGGGCTCTGAATCTGGTGCAGGAAGAGCTTTGGAACTTCAAAATCTCTCTGCATCCCCACACGATGCAGCGCCCTATGACCCAGGCGAACTGTTAACAGAGGAGAAGCCTGCCTCCTAGGGAATCCCCCCATTGTGTGAGAAGCCTGAATAGTGCAGAGAAAACATAACACTACAGTGTGAGAGAGAATAAAAGGCTGCAGTCAGAGAGAAAATAAAACATTCTACAAACACGTATTGGAAAACACAAGAAAGATCTCTTCCTATCAACCTGTTGCAGAACCCACTCCTGTAGATGTCTAGGAAGAGAAATAAGAAATCAGTAATTGCCATGAATAACCAAGGCAACAAGACAGCTCAGAAAGAAAGTGAAAAGTCTCTAGAAAATGAACTTACAGATATGGAAATATGTGACTTAAATGACAGAGAATTCAAGATTGCAGTTCTGAAAAAACTCAATGAGATGCAAAAAAAACACAGAAAGGCAGTTTAATGAACTCAGAAACACAATCAAAGAACAACATGAAGATTCTAACAAAGAGATAGAAATTTTTAAAAAGAACCAAATAGAATTTCTGGAGGTTAAGAACTCAATAAAAGAAATGAAGAATGAAATAGCCAGCTTAGGTAGTAGAGGGTAAAGGGAATCAAATATATGGTGATGGAAGGAGAACTGACTCTGGGTGGTGAACACACAATGGGATTTATAGATGATGTAATACAGAATTGTACACCTGAAATCTATGTAACTTTACTAACAATTGTCACTCCAATAAATTTTAATTAAAAAAAAAAAAAGAAAAGTAGTGGTGATACGGGACATCCTTGCCTTGTTCCTGATCTTAGTGTGAAAGCTTCAAGTTTCTCATCATTAAGAAGTTATAGGTTTTCTGTAAATATTCTTTATCAAGTTGAGGAAGTTCCCCCTCTATTCCTAGTTTACCGAGAGTTTAATTGTGATTGGGTGTTGGATCTTGTCAAATACTTTTCTTGCACCTACTCATATGATCATGTGACTTTTCCTTTTTTATCCTGTTTCTGTGGTGGATTACATGAATTAAATGTTGAACCAGCTTTGTATACCTGGGACAAATCCCACTTGGTCATGGTGCATAATTCTTGTTATACATTGTTGGATTTGATTTGCTGGTATTTTGTTGAGGATTTTTACATCAATGATCATAAGAGAAATTGATCTGTAGTTTTCTTGTAATGTCTTTGTCTGGTTTTGGTATTAGGGTAATGATAGCATCATGAATTAGGAAGTATTCTCTATGCTTCTGTCCTGTGAAAGAAATCATAGAGAATTGGTATAATTTCTTCCTTAAATGTTCAGTAGAATTCAAAAGTGAATCCATCTGGGTTCTGTGCTTTCTGTTTTAATTATTAATTACTGACTCAAATTCTTTAATAGATATAGGCCTATCCAGATTTTCTTTTTCTTGTGTGTTTTGGCATTTTGTGTCTTTCAAGGAATTGGTCTATTTCATCTAGGTTATCAGTTTGTGGACATAGGGTTCTTCATACTATGCCTTCGTTTGTATGTTTAATGTCCAAGGGATCTGTAGTGATGTTCCTTCTTTCATTTCTCATATTAGTAACCTATAGCCTTTCTCTATTTTTCTTTATTGATATTTCCAAAGAACCAGTGTTTGGTTTTGTTGATTTTATCATTTCCTGTTTTCAATTTCATTGATTTCTTGCTTATTACTTGATCTACTTACTCTGGATTTAATTTGCTCTTCTTTTTCTAATTTCGTAGAATGGAAACTTAGGTTATTCATTTTAGATCTTTCTTCTTTTCTAATATATGCATTCAATGCTATAAATTTCCCTCTAAGAACTGTTTCTGCTACATGCCACAAATTTTGGTAAGTTGTGTTTTCATTTAGTTCAAAATATTTTAAAATTTTTCCTGAGATTTCTTCTCGTCTACTACTACTACTATTACTACTGCTATTACTACTACTATTACTACTATTTGTCTACTTCATGTCCAATCTACTAAGAAGCCCATCAAAGGCACTTTTCATTTCTGTTGCTTTATATATATATATATACATATATATATATATATATATATATATATATATGTATATATATATATATATATATATATATGACATTTCTCTTTGGTTCTTAAGATTTCCATTACTCTGCTTACGTTGCCCATCTGTTCTTGTATGCTATCTACTATATCCGTTTAGAGCCCTTAACATATTAATCATAGTTGTTTTAAATTCCTGGTCTGATAATTCCAAGATCCCTGCCATGTCTGGTTCTGATGTTTGCTCTATCTTTTCAAATTGTGGGGGGTTTTGCCTTTTGGTATGCCTTGTAATTTTTCCTTGATAGCTAGACATGATGTAATGGGTAAAAAGAATTGCTGTAAATAGGCCTTTAGTGATGTAGTGGTAAGGTGTAGGGAGAGAGGAAATGTTTTATAGTCCTATGGTTAGGTCTCAGTCTTTTAGAAAGCCTATGCCTCTGCACTATGAACTTCACAAGAGTTTTTCTCAAAGATGGCGAGAGTGGGTTGGACATGGATATTTTCCTTCTCCCCTGTGGAAAGCTAGAGCTTACTGGAGTTCAGTTTTTCCTTTCCTTACGTCGGTTAGGTTCTGATAATACGTGGTTCCCATGGCGATTTCTGCACATGAATCTGCTCCAGTAAGCTGTGACTCCCTGTATTTGCTGGTCTGTTTTTCCAATCTTAAAGACTTTGAGTTCTCATCTATCTTTTGGATTCTAGAAGAGCTGTTGAGTTTTCAGTCTGTTTACACAAGTTAACTGAACTTGACTTCCAAGTTCTTCCAAGTTCTGGTGACTTCCAAGTTCTTTACATGTGGAACCAGAAATGGGAAGTGCCTAGATTTTTTACGTGGGTGATTGGGTAAATATTGGTGTCATTTATAGAAACAATATTTGTTATCAGTAAAATCTTGTTGAATTTTACATAGGCATAGCTGTTACATAAACCTATGCATCGCCCATACCAAGGTGTACTGTGAAAAGCATGCACCCAGTAATTCTTTCATTTATTCCACAAACATTTACTGAGTGCAAAATAGGCACTGTGCTAAATGTTAAGAAGTGGTGAACAAATAAGGCAAATCTGTGTTCTCATGGCAGAGACACTGGCATTCAAGATGTCTACCAGGAGGTAAAAGTCTCCATGAATGACGGTTGCCTGAGATTTAGCCACTTGGGCTTCATTTAAAGAACAGCAAGATGGACAAAGTGCACAACATGCAGGCTGGAGTGTTGAAAGAGGCATCTAGCACAGTGTATTTCTGGGTCATAGACTTAAACTTCACACAAACAACAACCATGTCAACAAGTATGATAGCTTATGAGAATCTGAATTTGAGAAATTTTCTGATTTCTTCAAAACTCTTTATTGTGTTGCTAATGGAGAAAGTCCTATATGTGAAGGGCTGAAATTGGGAGGCAGTGAAGTTTTGTGGATTGGTGCTTCCTTTGATATTGGTGACTAGCAATATGTCCCAGTGTACCACAGAGGTGACATTGGAATTCCATCAGAATGTTGATGCCCATATCTCTCTCATGGAGATGTGATTCTATGTTCTTCCCACTCTAGAGGATGGTGTAGAGTGGGTTGAAGCATTCGCCTAGTGTGTGCTGTCCTAAGAGGACATAATCTAAACCATTGGAGATGCATCTTTGGGAACTTCAGTATCTGACTTCCCTTGATTGTTAGAACATTCAGATGTACCTCCACCTTGCTACACCTGCATGGCAAGACCTTTTACTACAAGATGCCCTATATACCTCAGTACTTAATCTCTTTTTGCTCTCCCATAAAAACCAGCCCCAGATGTTTTTTGTGACCAGCCTGCATCCCCAAATCAATCTAGGAGGGTCCAACCTGTTAGCACGTCCTCATTCTCCTTTTCTCCAAGGACGAGGACATTTCCTTGCTTCCCACTATGAACAAGGAAAAGATGGAGAAGTACTTTGATAGGCATACAATAAGAACATGGTCAGGATTCCTTCCAAGAGATGGCTGGCCAAGTGTGAAAGTGCTGGTGAACTACAAGATCACAGTCCCAGGTACTTCCCTAGGGTATTCAGGCACCCAGTGTTACCTGCTCCTACAAGGTAAGCTCAGGACTGCTATACCTACTGGAGCAGGGCTTCATCTATATTCACAAGCCACCCACACTCATCTATGAGCTCGCCTTTATTAACTTTGCCTGTGGCACCCCCACCACTTATTCCTTTGATGTTGATATTGAGACCAAGCAGGGCACTCAGTATACCAGTCAGCAACATTGGGAGGGAGAAGTATGTGAAACTGATTTTTTCAATGCAAAAAAGTTCAACATCAAAAACTGAGTATTGAAAGACGAGATGAACCCAAACTACAACAAATAGGTTTCTAATTGATGAAGGTGAGCATGATACCTCCTTTGAGCAGAAAAGGGATGCCTTCTTCGAGAATGCCACCAATGCCACAGTAATGACTCAGGAAAAGAAACCATACGTCATTTAACTCAGGTGAAGAGGAGGTAAAAATGGCAGAGAAGTTTGACAGCAATGCCTCTGCCAGCTCCTCCATTATTGAGGGTGACGGTGATTGGAGTGAAAAGGAGGCAACAGCTGCAAAAGGTCAGATGGCCAAGAATCACAATGGTCACAGGAAGCTTGTGGAGGTGGAGAAGGGCAGAGACCCCACTGTCTCCAAGAGGCCCATGTGTGGCTCAACCTAGCTGAGAGAAGATCAAGTCAGACCATCTTGGCATCAGTATCACAAATCTTTCCAAGAAGACAGACAGTATCTAGAAGGGAATGCCCAGAAAAGAAAGGGGGAGTGAGATTACAAGCTGAGGATACCAAGAGAGAATATCAAAAATCCATAAAAGAATATAAAGGGGAGTAGAGGGAGTCTTCTAAGAGAAACAAGTCAAAGAAATGGGAAATAAAGGTAAAGATGGAAAAGAAGTCAATACCTCTAGGGGCTCATCATTCAAATCATTCTCAAGATAGCTAAGTGAGAGCTTCAAGAGGATAGTGTGTGTCCTATGATGATAGTTCTTCAAAAAAGAATAAGAACAAAAACAAGAGAAAGCAGAGTGAGGACTCTGAAAAAGAGGAACTAGTCAGTACTCCCCCAGGTCAGGGGACTGGGTTTCAGGATTCAATGAGTAGAGGAGGAAATTTTTCTCTCCTTGTACTTGCCCTGTCACACCTTCAGTCTCTCCATCCATGTTTTGATATCAGTTTCTCCTCACGTTAAACATAGTCCTTGGATTCTGTGCCATCTAAACAAGCTTTCCTGGTGATATGCACTTCACTGAGGTAGCAGGAAAGGCGTCTTACTACATCCATTGCATATGGATGACTCTTTATAACTTGGGAGAGACTGGATGGGAGGCAGGTTAAGGCAGAATCCAACACCTCCTTCTACATTCCCAATCTAAAGAAAATAGCTGGTTCTTGTCCTGTTCAAGTTGCTGCAGCATGAGTCATGTAAGGTCAGTCCTGAAGCTTCTAACTGGGGCCTATTTCTACTTTTACTCTGTATTTCTAGTCTGTAAAAAAATCGACATTTAATAAAGGGTACTGAGTTTTGGTGGGGAGAAGAACAAAGGAGGGATCCATTTTGCCAAGTGCTACAGACTGGTAGAGAAAGATAGCAGATAATGGCAATGGTTAATGACAAAAAGTCCATGGAGCTTTGACAAATGAAGGTCCTGGACGAAAGCAGATTCATTGGCTTTGAGGTGACACATCTATGGCTTTAAAATCAGGCTCCACCACTTAATAGCTTATGACTTTGGGCAAGAAACTTAAATCTTCTAAGCCTCAAATTTTTCATCTTAGCAATTAGGTTATAATGCCTACAGCCAGACTGGTTGGATAATTAACAAAATAACATATGGGAAAGATCTTGGTATGACTCAATAAATAAATAGTGTTCCTTTCTGTTCCTCTTTACCAAGTCACACACAAACACACACAAGGAAAATATTGCTAATTAGTTTTATTAAAGCCAAATAAAGCCTATGTATAGGAATTTAGAAAATAGATGCCTAAATATTTGAAGCTACCCTTCCACTCTCAACTTTATTTAAGACAGCAAAATTTAAACTTTGTAATAGGAATAGTCATAAATTACTAAATAGTCACATAATAGCTAACAATTTTAATAAAGACTTCAAATTTCTATCACAGAGGAAATAACTAAAACATGTGTCTTACACTAAGAACTACATTTTTTTCTGAAATAAAACACAATGAAAGAAGAGATCATGACAATGGGAGCATTAATAAAGTTAAAGGCATATTAACTTAAATTAAAATGTTAATGATGCCCCAGTAAAAATGAATATATTATTCTTTTTAGACTGAGGGAACAATTTCATGCAGAATCTCTGGCAAAAGAAATATCATCTTTGTAATGGAATCTATCATCTGGTAATTAATTAAATGTTGTGGCTGGGTTAAGACTTAATAGCTACATAAATCTTAAAGCAACATGAATTTCTACCAAGATATTGAAAGAGCTAAAATATTTTGTCACCTGGGAATTGCTATACTACTATCTTAATTGTGTCTTTACACGAATGAAGTTCCCTAATATTAATGTAGCCAGATTTTTCAATCTTTTTCTAAATGGTTAGTGCATTTTGTGTCCTATTAAAACCTTTTTCTTATCTAGACGTTCATTCATTTATTCAACATTACTTCAGTATTCCTCTGGGTCAAAAATAAGATACAAAAATGAACAAGATAAAAGACAGTTCCTAACAAAGTTTTTGTACAACTATGAAAGGGTGAGAAGGTGTGGAAAAGACAATTAGCACAGACAAACATTTTAAAAAGTGTGATAAATGCTATAATGTAGACATACATAAAATGCTAAGGGAGCAAAACAGGGAGGTTAGTTTGCACTGCTCGGGGACACACCTTATTTAGAATGTAGAAAGTGTATTTCCAACGCACCTAATGGCTGTGGAAATAGTGTCTTCAGGCTTATTGCTGGTTAGACCTCGTGTGGCTTTATCAGCTCTGTAAATTCAGGTCATTGTTAACCAATCCGAGTTTCAGTTTCTCCAATAATGAAATAAGCATATAATGCCTGCCTGACTGATCATATTTTGTTAAGGAATTTTGCACCTATGTTCATAAGAGTTGGCTTGTAATTTTGTTGTTTTGTGATGTCTTGTCAGGATTTTGTTATTAAAATTAGGCTGGCTTCATGGAACAGGTAGGAAAATATTCTCTCTTTTTTTTAATTGTTTGAACAATGTGTTAATATTGTCTTTCTTAAATGCTTGACAAAACTCACCAACCAGTAAAAATGATTAGTCTTGGAAATATTTTTGTAGAGAAGTTTTTAATTATGGATTCAACTTCCATATAGAGCTATTCAGATTTTCAAATATTTTTATTTCAGTTTTGATGGCTTATGTACTTCTAGGAAGTATCCCATTTCATCCAAATTTTAAAATTTACTTTAATGGAAATGTTTGTAATGTTCTCTTATGATGATTAAGATGCCTGTGGAATCTGTAGTGATCATTCTTTTTCCATTCCAACATTAGTAATTCTCTTTTTTCTTTTATCACTTTTTCCAGATGTTTATCAATTTTATTATTCTTTCCAAACAGAAATTATTTTATAGATTACTGTTCTTTTTATTATTTCCTACCCTTCAACTTTCTTTGTGTTTGATCTATTGTTCTATTCACAACTGCTTACAATATATACTTGAGATAATTTATTAGTCTGTTTTTCTTTACAGAGTGTTATAAATTTCTGTCTCATTTTCCAACAAAATATTTATATATTATATCTTCATTACTATTGAGTTTAAAATATTTTCTAATTTCCATTAGTTTTTTTTTTTACTCATGTATATTTTAGAATTACATAGGGAATTGTACTGGAGATTTTCTAGTTAATCTATACTTATTTTTGTTGGCAATTTTGGTAAATATTACAAATACAATTGAAAAGAATATATATCCTGCAGTTAATGTGTGCAGTATTCTGCATATTTAATTAGAACAAGTAAGTTAATTGTGTTTATATCTTTATTGTTTGTTTTTTTCTGCCTATTCTATGAGTTACTAAAAGATATGTGTTAAAATTCCAAATATGATTATGCATATTTTTTGTCCTTTCAGTTATGTCAATTTTTGCTTACATATTTTCAAGCTATGTATTAAGTGCATACAAATTTAAAACTCTTAAGTCATCATGCTGGATTGAACATTTTCTCATTACAAAATGTCCTTCTTTATCTCTAGTAATGTTTCTTGCCTAAAAACAAATTTGGTATTAGTTTGATACACCAGCTTTCTTTTGGTTTGTAATTTATGTGATTTTTCCATTCTTTTCCTTTCAACACTTTTTTATCCTTATATTCAAGGTATATCTCTTGTAAGTAGCACATAGTTGGGTTTTTTTTAAAGGTGTCTGATAATCTTTCATCTTTTAATTAGAGTATTATATTTAATATACTTCCTGATGTATTAAGGTTTAAATCATCTGTCTTACTATTTGCTTTTTTTCTCACCCCACCTCTCTTACATTCTATTTCACTCCTCTCTTGTTTTCTGTATAATTAATGAAATATTTTATATCATCTTATTTGTTTCTCCTCAATGATATATTACTAATTTACATGATTAATCCAGAGATTACAGCATGCCTCCTTGACTTATTAAAATCTAATATAAATTAACGCTTCATCACTTTCCAGATATTGCAAGAACCTCAGAATAGTATACTTCAATTATCCATCCTCCTTGTGTAATTATTATTATATATTACATCAATTGTCAAATTCACAAGACAATTGATACAATTAATTTTCACTTAGATCTTTAAATATGTACCCCTTTTTCCTTAATGCATCTACATGCTTCCATCTGAATCACTGTGTCTAAAGAAATCCTCTCAAGTCTTTACAGCTTTGGTAACTTTCCAATACCTTCAAACACTTACTTTAAAATTTTGTCCCAATTTTCTAGTTGTTCTTGGTAGGAGTACCGGTCTGAAATAAGTAAGTCTGCTACTACTGGAAGCAAAAGTTTCACTGGATATCTCCACCTTAGACCTCTCTCCCAGATTCATATATTTAAATACCTGTTTGACATCATGTAGATGTCTAACAGTTTAAACAATATTGAAATCCTGGCCTTCCCTAACAATCCCTGTCCCCCAACAAAACCTAATTTCATTACAGCATTCTCATTTTATTTGATAATATTATCAACCTTTTAGTTAGTCAATCTCAAGTCCTTGGAGTCATCTTTCATTCCTTTCTGTTCCCTTAGACTTCATAGTCAATCTGTCAGAAATTCTATTGGCTCTATCTTCAAGATTTATCCAGAAATCAACCATTTCCCTCCATCTGTAGTGTTACAACTCCAATCTGAACCACTGTAATCTTGCCTGAATAGTGCTGTAATAGGTCTCCCTGAGTCTACCCCAGCCCCTACAGTCTATCCTCAACAGTGCAGCTAGAATGATCCTTTTAATAGTTAGGTCAGATCATATCACTTCTCAGCTCAGACTTCCCATGGCTGTGCATTTCAATAATCAAAGACCTTACTATAACTTGTGAGATCCTACTTGATTATCCCCTCCTTGCCTCTCTGACCTCATTTACGATTTTCATTGTATCCCATCACAGCTGCCCTTTTTTGCTGTTCCTAAAATATATAATACACTCTGACATCTCAAAGTCATTGCTCTAGCTATTTCTTCTTTATACAGAACCCTTCCCTCATCTATTTTATTGACTAACTTTCAGCCTCTCAAGTCATTGCTCAAATCCCACCTTTTCAATGAAGTGAGTCCTACCATCACCAATCTATTTAAAACTGCAATTTACATGGCTTCTGAATGGCTTATTTTATTGTTTATCTTTATTTGTCTTCACAGGCTAGAATACATGTTCCAAGAAGAAAGGAGTCTTTGGTATATTTTCACTGATGTATTTCAAACATCTAGAACAATATCTGGTATATAATAGACTCTCCATACATATTTGTTGGATGAATGAATTAATGTATACCTTCCTCTTTCTACACATTCTTGTTTAGAAGATGAAAAAGACGTTTGTCTTTCTCAAACCATGAGGACATGTATCATATCCTAGTCTATTAGTGTCCCGTGTCAGCTATAACAAATTACTACAAAATTGGTAACTGAAAAGAACAGAAATTTATTCTCTGACAGTTCTGGTGGTCAGAAGTCCAAAATCAGTATCACTTGGCCCAAATCAAGAAGTCCTTGAATTCAAAATTTAGAAGGGTATTCCTCAGCTTTTGGCCACATTACTCCAATTTCCAAGGCCATCATCCTCAAATCTCTCTCTGCTCAGCTTTCAGATCACCTTTTCCTTTGTATGTATATCAGATCTCCCTCTGCCTCCGTTTGTGAGGATACAAGTGATGGCATTTAGGACCTTCCTGAATAATCTGACATAATATCCCCATCTCAATATCCTTAACTGAATCACATATGCAAAAATCACATATTTTCCCAAATAAGGTAACATTTAAAGTTCCAACTATTAGGATATGATACTTTAGGGGGAGAGGGGGCCCTTAACAGTCTACCACACCGAGGGATGATGGTGTAGTCAGTACAGCTGCCTTAGAACTTCATGGAGGAGAGTTGTCATACCAGCCCTAGAATCCTTTGGGATACTAAGTTAAAGAGAAATAAACCTATTTTAAAGGCACTATAATTCTGGGCCTTATTAAGTTCAACCAAATTGAATTCTAACTGATAAAAGCTGTTGTATCAATGTTAATATTTTTAATTAAGATATTACATTTACCTAAGATGAAGTTTCACAGGTTAACCCTAATATCATGTTTCTTTAATAAAACTGGAATTTTATTGACTCATTGGATAACATTGGTTATCTCACACTGATCAGAAACTGATATAAAAATGAAAACAAAATGTTATAACAATAATAAAGCTTGGTAGAAATATTTTTAAAACCCAAAATGCCTAGAGAACATAAAAGCAATGGAAAGAAATCTTATTACAGAACGATCTAGAATTACTGTTCTATGTAAAAGCACATGAAGTAGCTAAACCGCTATCTTCTTTACCTACGACATTTTCTCAAGAAGCCTAATAAGGAGAATATTACAACTCAGTCTAGACTGAATCACAGAGACATAAATGTTCACAAGAAAGTTGTGTTCTAAACAAATGCCATATTTGACAAGTGCCAGTGAATAGTTACTGAAAAGCCTCACTTTTTAAATAGAAAAGTGCCTCTCTAGCCTAACTGTAAAAGCCAATATTTATTTTGACATGTTTGTCAAACTATAAATTAACAAAATATTGGGCAATTCTAATTCTGCAAAAATAATCCCCAACAAACTTTCACAGATACTCTCAAGGGAGAGGTATTACTGGGGATTATAAACTGAAAAAAATCTTTAGGCGATGGGAACTTTGAAAGATAGTTCAGCAGGCTGTGAAATTCTAGTGGATATCTGTGTTTGGTCATTGCCCACATGTCCTATTATTAAGTAGCACTGTTGAATAAACATCTCAGGCCAAAAAAAACTTTATTACCTCTTAGAGTTATGTACTAAATGTTATCATATTATAATGAAGATATATTTGCTCCCAATTGCTGCCCAATGATCATATAAACCATACATTTTATCTAGATACCAAAAATTATGTTCTGGCTTTTTTCTACAAATTATCAACTGGCTTATTCAGCAATTAATGTATCATCATCTAGTCAGCTGTCCAAACCCAGATCCTTTTTTTCAGTCTTCCCCTCCATATCCCGTGAGGGAGTAAGTCCTGCATATCTAATATCTCCATCTCTGTGTATCCCTAGCACTACCACTTAGGTCAACCCTTGAACGATCATTTACCATCCAGGTTCCATTAAGCTCCTAAATGATCTCCACACATCAATGGATATCTCTCCAATACATTCTCCACCTTGGAGAGGGAAGTGTGAAGCCATCATTCTTCTGCTAAAAATCATTTGGTGATCCACCAGATTCTTCAAGGCCATTTATAATCTGGCAATACCATGGAGTCACTGAGAACTGGGGCCTTAGAAACAGACGAGGTGGGTTCCAATTCCACTCTGCCACCTCCTAGCTGTGTGATTCGAGGAAGTTACTTCATGTCTCTGCTTCTCGATTTCCCTTTTTGTAAACTGAAAAGTATTATAGTACTGTAGCATTAGGATGGGCATAGGGATTAAAAGAAACGATGTTGAGGGCTAAAAGATGCCCTTAGTCCAGTGGCTGGTACACAGTGAATATTCCATAAACATGAGTTGCTCATATACCTCTAGTCCTGTGTTCTCCACAGTCATAAGAAATTGCTGGCAGTTCTCTGAAGGTTCCATTTATGGAAAGAAATCAAAGGGAAAGACATCCATTTGCTTCTTTAACTGTACCAAGATCCACATCTTCTTGCCAAAACAGGCACGTGCTGATTTTTGCAGGGGTTATTTAACAGGGCAGAGTAACTGCAAGACATTATTGCTAATTTGCTACCTGTGAATGTGTGGTACAAACCAGAATTTCAGCCTGACCCTTGATTTTATCATTTAATACCAATATTACTTACATTATTAGTTTTACTGGTAAATCAGGAGCAAGTTGTTGGAGTCCAGCTGTGACCCCAGGGCAAGAACTTTTTGCCTGCTGTCACCTTCTGACAGTTTGGGCTGTTAATTACCTCAATCAACTAAAACACAAGCACCTCTGTGTCTGCCAGCTGGCAGACCCAGCTTTGGAAACTGGCAGCTTGGGAAGATTTAAAACCTGCAAAAAGGGCTGCTATGTAAACAGTTTATTGTATAATATTCAATGACCACAGTAGACCCTCATCAGTAATCAAAGGGAGGGTCTGCTATTGTGCCTTCATAGGTTAGCAAAGAAGAAAGTTAAAAATAGCTTTAGTTTATATCTTTTTAATCCAGAAGAATGAAGTAGGGATCTCAGTTCTGGCGGCATTATGTTCATGCCTTGGAGAAAAGTCACTCATTTAGTTCTGCTGAAATAAATGAGGATCCAAACAAAAAGAAAGGTAAGTAAGCAGTTGTGTTTAACTTGCAGAAATCACAAAATAGGTGGAAAAGCTTAAAGCTCTGCTAGTTAAGGATGTTGTACGTGCATTCACTCTAAAGGTAACCTGTACCCATAATGCATGTGTGTAAATTATATATGTGCTATATTATGTAGCCGATTATGCTTGCTACTATACTGTGACCAAAACAATTTTCCGAACAGTAAATGACATTTAAAATACATTTTTCAAAATCATGCTCAGACTTTTGAGATTGTATCTGATATTTCACAATCTCCTTTTCAAATTCCATAGAAAACATTTTAAATGTTAATTTGAATAGACTATCAAATAGTAAATCAAAATGCTAAATTATCCTTAATTCTTTAAATTGTATTTGAACATGAAAATTCAGAGACCTCTGGCCTTTTTTTAAAAATTTAGTGACTTGTTTCATAAGCCAAATGGGTTAAATTCAAATCCTGATCAAAATCTAAACTGTTTATTTGTTTTAAAGGAATAAAAACAAGCATATTACACTGACAAAATAACAAATAATGAAATATGAAATATACAAATATGAAATAACTAAGTAATTTTCATCAAAGCAATGAAACCAAATTAGCATGCATCTGCTTTTGATTCATTTCTTTAAGGCATTTCTTCATAAATCATACTAGAAGAAATAGTAGCCTTCTTGATTTTGTCCTTGGAATCCCTTTTCATGTAATTATCAGACTTACTGAAAATTAACTATTTTTATTCAGGCATGCACACACATACACCTCATCCAAACACTGTACAGGTAAGAATTATAAAGATACCTATATTGCAAAAAGACTTCAAAACCCCACATCTGCAGGTGGGTAGTTCCTACAGATTTGTAACCCTTGCCTTACATCCACTTCTCCCACATTCTTTTCAACTGAAGCATCTTTTATTACTGTTGATAGTAGTAGATGATATCAATTGCTTAGTATATGCCACACAAAGTGAGAAGCACTTTAAGGGTATTATTTCTAATTTATTTTTTGCAACAGCCTTATGAGATAGGTTATAAGATTGCCTTCACTCTACAAATAAAGATTATATAACTTGCTCAAAGTCATGCAGCCTACAAATATCAATCAAGCAGAGGTGCAACAGGAAATCCTTCTGACTCCTGGCTCTAGACTCAGTCACTCTACTATTCTACCTCCCAGTCATCAGCATTTTCTTGAAACTCTTTCTTGAAATACAATCACATATCTGTGCTTTCTTGGCTCTCCTCCTTTCTTCTGTCAGAACTTCATTAGCTTTGTATTTTTTCTCTACACATGCAGAGGATTTCCCACATTTCCAGGGCTTCTTCCCATCTATTGTTCTCATTTATTCAGTGGCTTTGACTTTTACTAGTATTCCTGTGGCTTCAAAATCATCAATTTTCTTGAGTCCCAGAACCCTCTATTTGATTGTGGTTAAGCTTCCCTCTGCAGTAAACCTGCCCTTTCACTTGTAATTGCATCCTAGTTAATGGCATTACCATCCACCAAACTCAAGATTTTATCTTTCATGTCAGGTGAAAAAAATCTTAAGAATCCTACTTTTGAAAAAAAATTTTTTTCCTTAAGCCTATAGAATGGCTAGTTTGAGTCCCCATTATTACTCACTAAAGTAGTATTGCAGCAGCTTTCCTAATTGCTTTCATTTCCTCTTGTCCCTATCCTCTCTAATCAGTCCCACATTGTACCACAGAAACATCCCTTTAAACACAGAACCGTTCTTAGAACTCCCCTTCTCAAAAATCTTCAATGATGAGGGTAAAGGGGATCAAATACATGGTGATGGAAGGAGAACTGACTCTGGGTGGTGAACACACAATGGGATTTATAGACGATGTAATACATAATTGTACACCTGAAATCTATGTAAATTTACTAACAATTGTCACCCCAATAAATTTAATTAAAAAAAAAATCTTCAATGGCTTCCCAATGTACACAGACCAATATCCAAGATCCTCAGTTCAGTAAACCCTTTGGTTCAGTTCTGATGTATCTTAATTGAGATTAGCAGCTACTTCAATACCCCGACATGCACGTGCTGCCATTCCCTACTTGCACCCTGCCCTTGTCTCCTCCAGACTATGTTTGTGTTGTTCTTTCCTAGTGGCCTTCTTATTTCTCTTTCATCTCAATCCCTCTTGATCTACTTCTGGTTTTCGCTTATGAAACTCCTCACGGTCCTACTAAAAATTTATCCACCTCTTCATTTATTTAAGAAATATTTATTGAATATTTACCACGTGCCTGACATCATACTAAGATATAGAGCCTTAAAAATAAAAAGCAGGGTCCCTTGCCTCAAAGAGTCTATGAAAATCTAACAAAGAGACAAGCAAGGAAATAAGTAATGAAAATGACACGTGGTTTTCATAAAAGACATGAACTACCACCGCTCACTCAAAAATATGCTATGAGAAGAAAAAGGAGGAAGAAGAAGAAGAAGAATGCTTCACTAATGAATTCTACAAAACATTTAAGGAAGAAATGATACTGATTATACACAAACTCTTCCAAAAGTCAAAGATTCCACCATTACACTGATATTAAAACCAGACAAGGACCTTACAAAAAAAAAAAAAAAACAACAACAACAAAGAAAAAACACTAAAGACCAGTATCTCTCATTAATACAGATACAAAATTCTATATAACATGTCAGCAAATCAATTCAAGAAATATATTAAAAATCACATATCATGACAAGTAAGAGTTCATCCCAGAAATGTGAGGTGGGTTTCAACATTTGAAAATCAGTAACTATAATTTGTTGTATCAATAGACTACCAAAAAAAAAAATTATCACCTCAGTAAATAAAGAAAAATCATTTGACAAAATTAAAAGTTTTTAGTGTGTGATAGAAACTCTCAGGAAAGTATAAATGAAGGTAAACTTCCCTAACTTGCTAAAGGGCATCAACAAACATTCTACAGCTAATATTATATTTAATAGTAAAGGAGCAAATGCTTTCCCCCTAAACATTGAGCTCAAGACGAGGATGTCTAATCTCAGAACTTCTACTCAATATTATTCTGAAGATCTTAGCCAGTACAATAAGACAAAAAAAGAAAAAGGAAAGGAAAGGCAAACAAATTGGAAAGGAAGAAATAACTGCACCTTTACTTTCAGGTGACATGATTGTCAAGGTAGAAAAATCTTAAGGAATCTAGACAAACTCAACTAGCAACAAGTGACTTTAGCAAAGTCACAATAAATGATGTGAACATACAAAAATCTATTGCATTTCTATATTTAAGCATCTAGCAACTGAATTTTGTAACTAAAAAATCACAGCATCAAACACATAAAATATTTAGGGATAAATTGAACTAATTAAGTGCAAAATCTGTACACTGAAAATTTCAAGACATTGTTGAGAGCAATTAAATACATTGAAAAATATACTATGTTCACAGATTAAAAATTCACTATTGCAAAGAAGTCAATTCTCTATAAATTAATCAATAGGTTCATCTAATATCAGTCAACATCCTAACAGGCTTTTATGTACAAATTGACAAGCTGACTCAAAAATGTATATGGACGCAAAGAAATCAGAGTATACAAACAATTTTTCAAAGGACAACAAAGTTCCATGACTTGCACTACCTGATTCCAAGAATTATCACAAAGCTACAGTGTGAAATCAGTGAAGGATAGAAATGTAATCAACTTAAGGTAATTCAAGAGGAAATATGTAGTCTTTTCAACAAGTGGTACTGGACCAAGTAGATATTCATTTACACGGAAATGAACTTCAACCTTTGCTTCACACCACATATAAAAATTAACTCAAAATGTATCATAAAACATAAAAGATAAGTCTATGAAACTTCCTAAAGAAAGCATAGAAGAAAATCTTTATGACCTTAGGTTAGGTGAAGATTTTGTAGAGAGGACACAAAAATGCAAACAACATAAAAGAATAAATTGATAAAATGGATATAATGAAAACAAAAAACATCTACTCTTTGAAAGACACTATAAGGAAATGAAAATACAAGCCAGATTAGGAAAAAATATTTGCATAACGCATATCTAATAAAGAACTTGTATCCATATCCAGCATATATAAAAAACTCTTATAGTAAAATAAAAGGACAAGATTTAACTGACAGTTCACCAGAGAAGATATGTGAATATCAATAAACACATGAAAAGATGTTCAACACTATTATTTATCAGGGAAATGCAAATGAAAATCACAATGATACTAAACACCCACCAAAATGGCTAAAAATTAAAAATGCTGATGATAACAAATGCTAGCAAGAATATGGAACAACTGAAACTCTCCTGTTTCTGGTGTGAATGCAAAATGGTACAGGCACTTTAAAAAATTGCTTGGCATTTTCTTACAAAGTTAAACATATACTTACTGTTGTCTCCTGCGTAGTCTCCGTCTTCTTTCCATTCCAAACACGTGTGTCATCTCCAGATTAATTTTTCAATACCACAAATTCATCACTTTGCTAATTTCTCCATTCAAAGAGCATTTCAGACAAAATGGTCTTTCTCAGAAGTTTTATCAACTACAACATTTCTAGTGTGAATTATATCAGGTTTAAGCAATTATTTCTCAATCCAAAACCGTCCAAAGCAAATTAATTTCTTTGTGGTTAAATCGGCTACATTTATCAGATTATGCAAACTAACAAAACTAATATCTTAAAACATCAGAAGTTTGTTTCTTACCTTTGTTGTAGTCATTTGACGTTTGAGGAGCATGTGGGGATGACTCTTCTATGTGGTGTCAGTTTAAGCTTCCATGACTTCAATTTCTGTGGTTTTACCACTTTAAAGGGCTTCATGTTATTCGACTGCATCCCTCTTCATCTAGCTGGAAAACAAGCAGAAACAGAGTGTGAGGATCACAAGACTGGTTTGAGGTACCAGTTCTGAAAGTATATATTGCTTCTTTTGGCATTCTACTGACTGGAACTCGGCACCGTGGCCCCATTTAAAGGCAGGAAAGGCTGGGAGATGTACTTAAGTTGTGTGCTACGGCGAAAAGGAAGCAAGTAAGCCCTGCAGCTCTCTCTGTCACAGAGTGACCATGAGAAGAGCACATACCTAATCATCTTCCTTTGGTACTTACATATACAGTTGACCCTTGAACAACATGGGTTCAAGCTGCCCGGGCTCACTTATCGTGCATTTTTTTTTTCCAACACGGCAGGCCCTTGGTAACCGCAGTTTTGCATCAGCTGACTCAATCAACCTTAATTGAAAACAAGCACTTCCAGTCTCTGAACTGCGGTTTCCTAACTGAGGTTTCTCAGCTGCAGAGGGAAAATACTATTTTCTATCTGTGGTCAATTGAATCTGAGGATACTAAGTGTGGAGTATAGAGTCAAAAGATACAGGCAAGGATTTTTTACTGTGAGTGATGGGTGCTTGTCGTGCTGGGGACCCTGCTTGCTGCGCCATTTGTCATGCAGGGTCTCAGCTCCCACTCCCCGCCCAAGAACGCAGGACACAGTAAGGCCAAAAAGGAACACCCATGGAGCCATAAGTAGGGGAGTCAAACCAATATTTTCTCGCTGGCGGCTGGGCTGGAGACACAGGAAGCAGGATCTACATAATCTGCCTAACAGCAGTTCGCGCTTGCCAGCCACCATCTTCTTGCTAGCCCCCATTCCTTTCTGCTAGCGTAGCCACAGCCGTTATATTAGTGGCCAATGGCTTACGGGTTACTGCTGACAGCCAACTAGCCACAGCTGCTGGCCATCTGATCACAATTGATGGCCATTTACTACCCGAGCCAGCACCTTTCTATGTGAGGCCGAGAGCCTGGAAACTGTTTTTTGGGGGCTTTGTCCCCACACTCCACCCCTGTAGGATCTCGCCTCACAATCTACGCGACAAGTGTCTTCGGCGAGGGTCCCTGTGTGAGGAGCCTGGAGGTGAATGCAATATCCTGGACACAACCAGGCTCTCTGAGCACAGCCAGGGTTTCTCAGGGCACCACCAGTACTTCTGGGCACAGCCAGACTTCCTGGGCTTCTTAGGGTACCACCTGTCTCCCCGGGCACAGCCAGGGTTTCTCAGGGCACCACCCCAGTACTTCTGGTCACAGCCAGACTTCCTGGACACAGCCAGGGCCTCTCACGGCACTGCCACTCTCTCTCTGGGCCTCTCGGGGTACTGTGCTGGACCAACAGCAGCTCACATCAAGGTGCTTACATATTATCAATGGCGGCCAGTCAAGACACAAAAGCAAACATCCGCCAGTCCCACTACATGGTGGTATGTTCCCAAACAGTCAAGCGTCCATTAAATCAGGGATAGAAGGCAATTCCTCATAGTCCATAGTCATTTGCCAGGGCTGTCCTGGGGGTGAGGGATGACCTTGACCTCACCTTTATCTCCCAAGGAGGACTCAGCAAGCGTTTCCTCCTGGGACAAGTCCCGCATCTGGGCTGCCTCAGCAAGCACTTCCCAGCCCACAGGGCAGCAACAACCTTTGCATTCTCTGGCCTCTGCTGGTTGGGGAACCATCCACATCTTCCCACCCCTCCACGGGGTCCAGCTCTCCAGCAGCTGCTCCTCCTGGTCTTCCTCAGACTGAGCTTTCATACGCACAAACTGCTCCACTGCCCTTCGGAAAGCTTTGGCCGGCACCGTATCCTGCCGACTACGCCATGTGTTGTGCTGGGGACCCTGCTCGCTGCGCCATTTGTCGTGCAGGGTGTCAGCTCCCACTCCCCGCCCAAGAACGCAGGACACAGTAAGGCCAAAAAGGAACACCCATGGAGACATAAGTAGGGGAGTCAAACCAATATTTTCTCGCTGGCGGCTGGGCTGGAGACACAGGAAGCAGGATCTACATAATCTGCCTAACAGCAGTTCGCGCTTGCCAGCCACCATCTTCTTGCTAGCCCCCATTCCTTTCTGCTAGCGTAGCCACAGCCGTTATATTAGTGGCCAATGGCCTACGGGTTACAGCTGACGGCCAACTAGCCACAGCTGCTGGCCATCTGATCACAATTGATGGCCATTTACTACCCGAGCCAGCACTTTTCTATGTGAGGCCGAGAGCCTGGAAACTGTTTTTTGGGGCCTTTGTCCCCACAGTGCTTTTCAAGGGTCTACTGCAGTTTAGTTGCCTCCAATTTTCTGGGAGCCAAGTAAGATGTAAATTAATGATTAAACTTCTCTTGTCACTAAACCATAACCAGTTTAATAACAGAGATGTTACCTATGCTGAAAATCTTTCCAGAGTACCTACTATAATTGCAGAAGGAGCTCATTAAACTTTTACCGTGATAATAAAAAAAATGTTTTATAAATGGCTCAATGCATGAAATGAAACTCAAAACCTTTCCATATTTGCATCCGTGGGATGACGTGAATTCAGATACCTGCATATGTTTCTAAATAAATTCAAACAGGAAGGCCTATGGTATGTACAAGTCATCCTATTGTCTTTATTTCTACTTCTTACCTAGGACAAAAGAACTACATGTTAACTGCTTCTTGATATTGAGGAGTGGTGGCAAGAGACGTGGATTATAAGGTAGGAATCCCAGGTTCTAGCTCTGGTTCCACCAGTGTCTGTGATCTTGACCAGCCAGTTCTTCCCTCTGGATCTTCTCAGTAAAGTAAAAGATGGAGACAAGATTATCTCCAGAGTACTTTCCATTTCTGATGTTCTGAGGGCCTTTATGGGCCCATCAACTCAAAGGGGCTTATCATTTAGGAACTGAGTGTTTGGTAGCAGAATCTCAACTGGAATGAGAAGAAAGGGAGAAAGGGAGTCAGAAACCAAATTGAACCAAAATGCCTTTTTACCTCAGGAATTTGTAATGTACAATTAATCGCACCCCAGGGAAAATTACAATTATTTCTGTCCTTTTGTCATGCTGGGACTCTAGTTCTGCTACTTGCATAAGAACACAGGATATTGTGAGACCAAAAAGGAACACCAACGGAGCCATAGATAGGGGAGTCATACCACTATATTCTTGCTGGAAGCTGGGTTGGAGACACAGGAAGCAGGATCCACATAATGTGTAATCTGCCATCTGCTTCTCTGCCAACCAATCAACCAACCAATCAACCAACCAACCAACCAACCAACCAACCAACCAACCAACCAACCAACGAACCCATTGCTAACTGCAATCTGCTCGTGCTATCTCAGCCACAGCAGTTATATCAGTGGCCAATGGCTAACTGGTTACAGCTGACGGCCATCTACTACCCGAGCCAGCACTTTTCCACGTGAGACCGAAAGCCTGGAAATTGCTCTCTGGGACTCTGTCCCCACACCTTTCCACCAAAGGTTACTTTGGGCTCAGAAAGTCAGTAGTCACTGTCACAGATTATAAACTAATTCACCCTGCACTTATTGATTGTGGAACAGGTTCTAACAATACAATAGCTAAGAAAATCAAATGAATATTTGAAATACTGAAATTTCCTGATTTACATTTAATTTTTAAGAAGTAACCACAAGTAAGATGATTTCAGCCTCCGAAGAGGCCACATGAAGTAGTAGAAATACCACAGAAATAGAAGCTTGAAAATCTGTATTATATTCTCTGTGCTGCCTCAAATTATTTGTATGATGTTGGCAAGTCACTTGTGATCCTTAGATCCCAGTTCCTTTATTAAAGAAAGAAGTATTGGGTTTGTTGGTCTGTAAGATGGCTGACAAGCATGGAATTCCTCCAATCTATAAAAAAAGAGGTCCAAATTGAGAAAAGCGAATAATCATATATACTGAAAGCCTATCCCAGATAAATGCAGTAGGAAGACTTATAAGCAACATTTTCCTCAAGAACTGGATTCTGGCTTATCTTGGCCCTGTCACCATTGTTAGAAGAGAAAGCAAAGGGTAAGTTTCATATTCTACTTAGAAGATAAAAGGATGAGTTAAGTTCATATGCCACAGATCTCAAAACCAGCAAAGTTTAAGGATAGAATAATTGAAAAAATAAGCAAATCTGTAACTTAGATCAATGGAAAGAAATTTGTCATAGTTTTCTTATCACTAAATCAAAGAAACAAGAGATGCAAATGCTCCTTGGGAGGAATAAATTTCAGTTTCAAGCCTCAACTTAAAACCTGTCAAGCTTTAGATAATAGATAAAATCTATTATCTATTCCAAAGAAAGCAGGAAGAGAATGAAGAGAATATATACTAAAGAATGATTCTAAATAAATTGAAGTCTATTTTCTAGCAAAAAGCTGCTTTTAGAACTTGAGGGGCAAGAGAATTTTCAAAAAGAGAGAGATTTCATGTTCAGAAATATTCTCATAGCAGGAAACTTTTCTAGAACCACATTAGAATATCTCCTGAATATTATAGTAGTGCATAATTTAATTTTCCTTTGAATTTATTTTGCTGTTGGAGCTCACGTTCCAAACATCTTACTAGTCAAGGTGGTTCAATTGTATAATTACAGTACCTTTTATTCTTTTATATTATCTCTTTAGAACTATTAGATACCTTAGACTTTATCCTTGAGAGAACAATTCTGTTAGGAAAACAGACTGTTTAACTACTCAGTTCTTAGGACAATCATAAGAATTTAGGTTCATAAAACCAAATAAACAAAAGTGGGTTTTGCTTACTGACCACATGATGAGCATCAACCTTCTTTTGCTTTAAACAAATATAGACTGTCGTTTTAAATTTCCTCTCATCTGTAACAAATATAACAAGACATTTCACAAATAGCCAGAAATGAAATCAGACTCTTGTGAGGATTCTCACGATATTTTTTGTGGGTGCTTGTGAACACACATTCACACACACACACACACACACACACACTCACTCACACAGATTCCCTGTCTTAAAAGTACAGTGGCCTAACAGTTTCTATAGACAATACTTTATTAATCCTTGGGCAAATCATCATAGGAACATGTGGAAGTTGAAATCTTGAACAGGATGGGCCCTTTAAACCATTCATCAATCTTTTATTAGAAACCTACATTGTTTAAAGTAATAGATGCTCGAAGTACATAAACAAGTTAGAAATACTTCAAAAATGACTCAGATGTCATTTTATAATTCCCCGTCACAGCAAATATCTAAAATAGTAATTTTTAAAATTATGCTTTGCTTTCTCTCTGGTGGTGATTTGTACCTTTTCATGAATTCTTATGTGTGTCTACCATACCAAAATTCTATTCTCAATTAAATTCTTCAATGAATAAAAAAAAATAAGAAGAAAGAGAGAGAGCTAAAAGAGGAGAAAGAAGAAGTGAAAGAAAGAAAAAATGCAGAAATTTAACATTTTTTAAATAATGATAAAACATCCCTTCTAGACTCTGTCTCTCAAGATTTTCAACATTGATAGTGGTTATAAAAGCTTCTACGGCTTGAGGAAGTATTTAGAAAATCTTCACATACTCTTTAATTCACTAACTATACCCAGAAGGAAATAAAATTCAACAGGAATTTTAAAGCTCTCTTGGATGTCATAGACATCCTACACATTATGTGTGTTCCAGAAGGAGGGATGTTTTCCAAAAATTCGCAGAATAAGGTGTTTATCCATTCTGGGCAAGCTATCCATTGACATTTAGAAGACTTTTAAATATGCCATGATATAGTCTACCAGTCACCTTAGCAGGACTCGCTTTTCTTCAACTAACTACATTAATACTTTCATTGGTATTGTCAAAGGACAGCCTTCAACCTTTTAAAGGCAGATAGTAATGTTACAATTCACCGAAAATAAATTGGAATCTAAATAACACTTGAATGGGAATGGTGTGCTGGTACATGTTTAACAACAGACTTTCCAGAAGGAAAAAAATATGTGCGTGTATGTTTATTATGATAAATTTTACTGATAAAAAGAATCTATAGCATAGAAATTACAATTAGTAATAATATCTAAAACTCTTTCAAATTTCATATAGCGAATTTATTTCTTGCAGAAAGCTTTTGTTGATTTTTGTCAAACTCTTAAATCTATAATCAATCTCTGGGTACAATTGATGAATAAATGTAGTTCCAACATGAACTTTAGTTAATATTTTCATTTACCTTAACAAACAAAGTGAAAGTAAAAATATTGAATAAATATGTTGGAACTTCACTGATTATGAATGACAGGAACATTTGCTTTGCTGAATCTCATAACAGTTTGCAAATACTAAGCTAGGTCATCAAATTTTGCAGTGGTTACAATGTAACAGCTACAGATACAATACACTTTTAAATTTGAGCTGAAGTATTAACGTTTCCTCCATCATCTTTTAAAGTCTAGACCATCAATCAATCAATCAATCAATCAATAAATCAATAAATAAATAAATAAGCCCTGATTCTAGTGTTTGCCAATTTCTGTGGTTGTACTTCCACTATGATGGAATTCAAGCTACTAACATGCATCCCTGAAAGTAGAATTGGGAAGAAATATGCAACAGCAGCACACCATTATATCATATTTCCACAATACCATATACAGTAGTAATGATACAATAGACATAAATTATTTCGAGTGTAGATGGTAGTACAATATAGCAAATTAATTAGGAAGTAATGAGTTTTGAGTAATTATTACTGTTGTTATTAACATTTTATTTAATTTTAAGTTTACATAATCCATTTTTCAGTGATGGTTATGTTTAACAACCAGCTCCCATAATTCCTCAATATTTAACGATCTGCTCTTGTAAGCCAGTACAAGACACTGCTCTTGTAAGCCAGTACAAGACACTGGCTTGTATAGAGACACTGGCTTGTATAGAGTCAAAAGATACAGGCAAGGATTTTTTACTGTGAGTGATGGGTGCTTGAACCCACTCCAACCCACACCGCCTCTTGTTCAGAATACAACAGGGACTTGAATACTTGGCATTTTGTCATAACTTCATGAATCTAAATTCTTGCCTAGGTAAAAGATTACTGGAATTACCAGAAGAGAGCTTCTTTTAACTTTATCTAAGAATATACCACTTAGTAAATAAGTCCTGAATTTGGCCAATGTTTTTGAAAGCCAATTTGTTAACGTTATAAACATCATATACTAATGTGTATTTATGCACCACAGAAGAACAATAGAGGGTTTACATGCGTTTACATTTTGTATAGGTTTAAAGCTTTTCTGTTTCTTTGTTTCCATAACAAATTACAGTAATCAGAATAGAAGCAGCAGGCAAATAGTCTGCTTATTCTCTCTAAAACCATTCAGAATGAAATTTATTTATAGTATAAAACACCAGGGCCTATAAAATTTCCAAAGCCCCATCTTCAAGAATGTAAGCAAGATACGTGGATTTGTAGATGAGAGTTTGGCCAAAATCCCACTAATCTTGAACACAGTCTTGAACACGGTCAGAAAGCCAAGTTAAAAGATACTTACAAATAAGTGATATGTTTAGTTGTGAATCCCTAAATAAACAACTTCGTGTACACACGAAACACAAAGAGATAATGTGACATAATAGAGAAAGAGCAAGAGGGTCAAAGAGTTGGAGTCAAAGAGGGTTTGGGCCTAAATTCATTAAGCCACTCACCTAACCATAGAACTTTGGGAAGTTAACCCATCAAATCCTCAGGTTCAGAGATTACAATATTTAGTTTACAATACTATCAGGATTACATAAGAGAATATGTGTACATTCCCTGGCAAACCATAGCAGATCAGTGAGTGACAGTATTGTGAAAACATTGCTTTCTGCCTAACCAGACTGGAGGAAACTAAGGTAGAAACCCATAATGCTCTCAAGATTCTTTCTCTGGGTGGCTTTATTCAAAGCAAAGTAAGCAGAGATTACCTCATGCCCCATATATACATATTTTTAAAAAGCCATCATTGGACTTCTCCTTTGGGTGGAGGCAATGCAAATTAAATCTGAGACTCTAAAGCTATGTTTGATCACCATCATGCACAAGATCTTCAGAAATACTGCAAGTCCTCTGCAGTCTACTACAACACAGCCCTCTACTAAAGAAAACAGAAATGCTAAATGTCTGCTATTTGCTACTGAAAGAGCCACATGGCATTCAAAAGACACAATTTAGGAATGGTGATATTAGAAAATTCTAGTTCAAATACATATTTTATCTAAAATTGATTTCTTCGGCCACCAGTACTCACTAATTCATTAGAATGCATTACTTTTTCATTTAGTTTTCCTGAGAGAAGATAGGGCCAAGAACAGGTAACTTATTTGGGATGGGGGGGGCGATGAACTACTATTACCTGGACAGTCACTACCTGGGAGAGCAGTCACAGCAGCAAGTGGTCATGATTCCCTTGGGTGTACCACAGCCACTGGCTAGTGATGCGGGAAGAGAAAAAAGAAAGCTGTACAAAAGTGCTTTATTTTTCAGTTTGTGTGAAAGCAGTACTGGCCACAGTCATAAAATCACTATTTTTCTTGAGCCACAAAGAATATTTTCTTGGCTGTTCTCATTAATGTAGAAATATCAACAACTTCATAAATATTTTTACTTGGGCACATGAATAGCAGAAAGCCATCTTCTGAGGTAGCTAGCTATCAGGAAGAAGTGCTTCAACTGAGTTAAAAGTGTCCTTCGTACTTGCATGTCTCTAAAAAAATCTAGGAACCAGGATCCCTAAAATAGCAAATGAAGGAAATAGCAGCCAGATGGAAAGTTCAAGTCCAAAAGCAAATCTGTGGCAGCTCCAGAAAGTCTACATAGTAGAGGCTAGGGGATAGCCATTGGGTTGGAAGGGAAACTGGGGGATTTTTCTTGATACAGTATGTGCTTAGTAAACACACTGTTTTTACTTATAGAGTATATTTATTTAAGGCAACTTGGCACCAGGAGTTGGAGGAAGCTCTGATAGAGATTATCAAGGAATTAAATGCACAGACCAAAAAGAAAAAAAAGAATCCCACGTTTCTTTGCCCATACACCTGATATCACTAAAATGAGAACAGAATAATAATCTAAAATTATACACTTAGCTGAAAACTGACCCAATTTTTTTTTTTTTTTTACTATAAGAAGCTGATTTAGTCAACAATCAATATTTATTGATTGTCTACAATGTGCCTGGCACAGGGCAGGAATAAGATATGTTCTCTGTCCTCTCACTGCATGGAGGCAGGAGGGAAAGTGGAGTTTCAATCTAATCCGCAGGGTCAGGGAAGGTTCCTGAGGAAGTGACATTTCAAGGAAGAATTACTTCAGCAAGAGCTGAGAAGTAAGAAGAGAGAGAGGGATGGAAGGAGAACAGGTACAGGAAACATTCCTAGCAGAGAAAACTGAAGTGGGAAATCAGAAATAGAGCCATAAGTAGTCTGAGAAACTTAAGAAATTCAATCTGTCTGGAGCAAAGATGGTGTACCAGCCCTGGTCCATAAGGAAATGGAAACCATGTTTGTCATTGTAACAAAGAGTATTGGGACTTGCTTCACAAGCGTTAGGCAATAAGAGACAGTGATTGCAAGAAACAGGGACACTTAAGGCTGAGAGAACAAAGGGGAGAGAATAGGGTAGCTAGACCCTAGAAGTTTTGAGAAGGAGCCAGAGCTGGAATCCAGACCTTTGAGGAGGCAACTCTGGCCATCAAATCCTGATTATACATAAGGGGACATAATGAGACTGACTCTGGGGGTATAAGGGCAAATGCTAGAGACTAGAATCTAGTGCTTCACGCGTGAAGAGCTCTTGGTACGTAATCAGGAAGAAAAGGAAAGGAGCAAGTCTTTTCTCCTCCAACTCTCTCTTATACCTCTTATTGGCCACAGTTAACTATGAATCTGGCGTTCCCCATAAGAGAATATCCCCGTGCCTGTCCAACTGCTTTTTGAGATAGAATTGGGCCCCCTCTTATATTAATACATAATTTAAATCCATACTTTCATAGCCAAAACTATTTCATGAAAATATTATCACTATTTCATTCTCCATTAATTTTCCTTTCATTTAATCCCTTCAGTTTCCATCCTAAATTAGAAATATTTCACTTTGACCAAAGTCTATTGAACATGTTGTTCAATGGGCACCACTCAGCACACCCCACTATTCATAACTACTTTGGGGAGAAAATTACAGATTCTTCTCTAAGTGACAGCAAGAAAAGAAAATTTGAAGCTGAGTGTTTTGCTCTTCTGCTATTTTAAAATGTGGGTACTAAGAAAAGTGTCAATCTCTGTCTTTGATCTCAAATGCAATTTAAATTGGAAGAGTAAATAAAGAGTGGGATTTACCCTTTTCTCTTAATCTTGATTGACTAACATTTCCAACTTGTCCTAAAGGAGGATGAGAAGATCAGATTTCTGCCAATAGCTATACAGATATAGTTTTCTGACATTTTAAAATATTGAACTCTTTAAACTATGCTAGAACAAAATTACAAAACTTCAGGTAATTTGCAAGAAGTTTTGCTTTACTTTTGTATTTTTTTCCTCCCCAAAGTACCTTGCAAAGTGTGACCTCCCAAAATTTGTTAAATAGTGACAACCTCCAGCATCTCTCATTTTATTTTTCTTGAGCTCCTTTCATAGCTACTACAGCAAGAGTTGGCAAAGGAAGGAGGGGGGAGCAAGTCTTGCTTCATCATTTTAAAACATCAGAGCTAAAATATATTATGTATATAAATACAATCCCAGAGTTTCCATAATGGATATAATTTGCGCAGCTCAGTGGTTGATATCTAGATATATTTGTAACATCTCAAAGCACTCTGTGCTGATTTTTTTAGACAGATTTTACAGAACCCAGCTTAACGTAACAGAAGTTGTAAATTATGTCTAAGTGGACTTTATAAACAAAAGTTAAAGTTGAGCATGCAAGGGAATCCTGAAAAGTTTGCATAATGCTGTCAACATCTACAGTACCAGTGTTCATCCTTTCTTTTATTATTAGCTGAATTTTTTTCTATATACATGGATATATGTCTAACTAAGTATGTGTGTACAGATTTATGTTTTCAAATGAAACAAAGCTGTGCAGTTATTATTGCAGGGGTCGACTTGTCTCTTCAAGCACGTGCTTCCTTCAGCCTATTAAAGTACAGTACCAACATTTCCCTCTTGTAGTTTTGTGAGTGTGATCCGACCTGAGCTTGTGTTTCTGGGAAAGTGCCTGGAGAATACCAATTTAATTTAGAAACTGCTCAGCTTAAGTGTTTGGTAGGGTTTGACAGCGTGGCATTAGGTGATCAGATATATTTTCAGAGATATCACAAAGAAAGTTGGAAACGTCACCAAAACGTTTACATTGAATGTATTTTTCCTACAAAGGAATTGAATTTAAACATCATTTAAATTTATAACATGTGCCAGATTCCAGTGTGTTGTTGCATTACAGAATTTAGATGCTAGTTCTCTGCTTTCAAATTCTTTTAGTACCTGGTATGGGATTTTTCTTGAATTACAAACGTTATTGTGTGGCACACTATTAAGCTAATAGCCAAACTGGAAATTTGATGTGGTGGAAATGAGCAACGATTTCTCCTGCTAGCTGAAATACTGTTATGTTGTTAAAACAATATTTTTGGACAGCTCTTTCTCTTCTATGTAGGCCTTTTCATTATTATCACATGTAGCTTTTAAAAAATGTACAAAAGTTTGAGGTTAGATTAGCCCTGTGATGTCTTTGCAAGAAAAAATAATTATAAAAATCATCCTTCCCCACTCACCACCCCTATCCAAAAAGCATACATTAATCAAATTTTATTGAAATACATAATATATCTTAAATAGTATTATATATTGACTCTAAAATTAACGGTGGTGGTGGGTATTCCAGCCTGGGTGAAACCTATTCGTCATAACGGATATAAAGATAATGTTATTTCCAAGGATAATCAACTTTTTTTTTTTATGATACTCTGGGGGGGGAGAAAAAATAGTTTAATTAAAACATTGAACTGTTTCTTCTAAACTGGCCTATCAGCTTGCTTCTCTATCTGCTTTTTTATTGAATCCCTGCTTTGTACTTCAGTGGCCCATTAAAATGTTCCCGCTTTTTAGAGTTTCTTTGAAAATATCTTGTGAATACTGAAGGAGAAAAATTTCACTAACAGACTTGCAAATCTCCTGTATTCTGTAAATAAGAACAGAGATGTCTTCAGGTTTTATTTTGTTTTGTCTTTTTTTGTCTTGTTTTGTTTTGTTTTTAAAGGAAGGGTAGAACATTAACACATGACAACAGTGAGGTTACACAGATAAATTTTTGAGTTCTTTTATCTAGTAAACGTTCTAATGATGGACTTCAAAGGCAGGCAGAGAAGAAGCTTCCTTGTCCTCTGTGCCAGAAAGAGAGGCGAAGCTCTTTACCACTCATATGGGAGATATGAGGAGCCTTTGAATGGATCATTGCTTTTTATGGGTAGTAATGAGGTGAGAAGTATTCTAGTGTGTGGCACAGGCCTTCATTAAAAAGCGTGAAACAGAATGGCTTACGGTTAAAGGGGATAATTTGTTCTAACAGACTTGCTAAATTGTGCTGTAACAATGCCAGTTAACAGCACTATATTTTCCATAGGATTTCTGAATGCATTTGTGTGCAATTATTCTGCCCAAAGTTAAGGGATTTTTCCAATAGCTTATGTTAACTATTTTGACAATACTCACTCTATCAGTTGAAAGTATATTGAGCCCCACAGTTAAAGAGGGGTGAAAGAATCCAGAGATGTTCTCATTCTCCTTCTAATGCCAAAAGATTCTTGTAAAATCAGAAACTCGCAGAATCCAAATTTAAAGGAATACCATTTGCCTAAAGGTAATATCAGAAGTAATAGTTAGCTGGTTAAATATCTACAAAGCTTTAATTTTAAAAATATGTATTATAATAAATTCAGTCCATAAGAAAGAAAATCAGATTTGGTAGTTTCAAGTCCACCATTTAAAAAGAAAGAAAAACTGAAAAGTGAGAGCCATAATTTTGCTACAGTTGTGAGGAAATTCTGCCTATAAGGGAGCTTGAAGTTCTACAACATACTAAGATGACTTGTTCAGGCTGTTACTGGGAGCATTGCACTAAAATTTTATTCACTGGAAAAAATCATTCTACTTAGAGAAACATAACATGTTTTTGTTTTTGTTTTCACATGACCAGCTATCAAAAAAGAAAATGTTGCGGGATAGAAATGTTAAATTTTGGACAAAACCTAGAATTTGGGTAGATCATATGGGAAAACTGTTTTATATGTGACAATGTCTTAAGACAGGTTTACTATTCCACTAAAAATGTCATAACATTAGATTTTGAGGGGGAACTAGTTCTTTGAATTTTCTTAAAAGGCAATAATACAAATATTCATTGTTTTGTAAAATATGTCCCAGTTTTATAACTGAGGACACAATTTAATTAGAATAGCAATATATTAATTAAATACAATTGATATGTCATCATAGACTAAAAATGGAGACTTAAATTTAAGCACCAAAAGACTTTACAGTAAAGACAGGAAGTACTAGTGTCTGTCTGCTCAGTGGAATTTCTAAGGCTTAGAAGTAGGAAGAGCTTCAGTTTTGTCACTTTCCACCCTTTTCATCATCATTATTATTTAGGTTTCGTATATTAGATATTTGATATTTGGGGGGAAATATTTACAACCACAGTTTAGTACATTATTCTAGTTTCAAAATAAATACTGTCAAGCTTAATAGAAACCAGGCAGTGGGCCTACAATAAATGTAATAGGCTCAGCCTCGCCTTTCTATTTCTTTTTATTGGGTTTTCAGGAAAGTCTATGAAGGAAATTCTAATTGCAATTGCTCCCGGCATATGCTCAGTCAGGTTCTTTAAGCCTTAGAAAGAGAAATGGTAGCCCTGGGCTATGGGATAGAGTCAGTGGTAGCATTTTTCCAAGCTAAACTGAATATGTGAGCATAGTGAATAATTAAAATTATATTTCACAATGCTTAATCCTTCTCATTGTACCACAAGAAGTCAAATCAGATAAAGGCCTGTTATTAAATACAAAATAGCACCTTATTTTATGCTAGATTCATTAACCTGGAACATTGTCCAAAGAAAAGAACTAGTCTTTTCATCATTATCTCAGTAACCAGACCTTCACATTTTCTCAATTTAACACAAATGTGAACACTCTGAGTTCATCAGTAACAACTAGGATAGAAAACCTGGAAACTAATGTAGTAAAATATGTATTAAAGGGGCATTTAGTATTTTTTAAGCTTTCTTTTGCATCGTGTCTTATTTACATCTAACTGGAGAAACTACTTTTCAGACTGATGAAAAGAAGCAATACAAGAGTTAGGTAAATACAGTGTGAAATGAATATGCTTCATTGAAACTGTTCTGAGCTAAGCTTGTCTGATTCCCTATGACATCATGGCTCCTCATGACTGGGATTCCAATGGCTTCATGATGTCAAAAAAATGTCCATTTGCTTGAATCTATTCTCAAAGTCCCTGTGAAATTTAGAGAAAAAAAATTAAGAGAAAAACATGTATAAGGAAACTAAAAAGATAATAAATTTTGTACAGAAAATATTTATCCAAATATGTTGAGACTAAATGCTATGTAATACAATCATGAGTCTGGGGAGAAGAAAACTTACAATATTCTAAACAAAATACATACCTACTCTTGAGAAAAGTTTTATTAGGAGACTAGTAGAGGTTGCATTTTCATAAGAAAATTAGAACCATTTAGTAAAACGGCCACATGCTCTAAACCTCTGGCAGGTGTGGAGACTGACAGGTGTAAAGGAATACACACACACACAAAACTCCCGGTCAGTAAGAACTACCCCAGCAGTTGAAAAGATGTTACAGCTTTGTCCTCTCTGCTTGTGGGTATTTCTACAGAGTTCTGTTTCATCAGACACAGTTTCTGAAAATTGTGAAGGAGAAAGGAGAAAGGTTAAATACACTTGGAACAGCACTAGAATAAGCCAGAATTTTAAAGCAGTCAGTGTTGACTTTTTGATTCTCTTTCTTTGGTGATATCCACACACCCTTCCAAATTCTCTTCATGTGAGTCTTGAATGGATGCTAAGTAAACTTAGGAATTTCTTCCATGACTTGGAATACTCAAGATGATACCTTGGTTTCCCCCAAGTTGTTCTCTGTCATAACATCTCTGTTACCATACTTGGAATTTTTCCTCTGTTACATCCATTCATTGACAATCTCTGGATTCCCACTCTTCCTTTATATAATAAACTCCATGGCCCAACTCAAGTCACTTCCACACATAAACTAGACTCATAAACTTTCACCCATAAGAACCCCCTGGTCCTAGATATTATCTATATTACACATATTTGAAATAATTATATTTAATTTCTCAATTTGTTATTTTCTTGAATTGTTCATAGATTATTTCAGGTGTATTTACTGTTTTCTGACAAACTCCTTCAGGACACAGATAATGTATATTATAGTATTTTTATTTCATCAAGAGCAATATACAAATGAAAAATAATATAAAAGTAGAAAGACTAAAGGAACACACCAGAACTCAATACCATCTTTCTCATTGTATATATTTATATATTTTAAAGTAATTCTGTCCTATTGCCTAATTTCTAAGTAATCTAGTAGTGGAAATTACTGTCCAAGTAAGAAGAAAATAGATCAAATTGGCAAACAGCAGAAGAGGAGTCTTTCGATGAGCATTCTTTGTGGTACTCCTTCAAAATTCTCCCTATATTACCCTCTTGGCTTGGCTAGAAGAAAGAGAACAAAAAATGAAAGTAAAAATAACTGAAATTTAGGATATTCGGAAAAGAAAGGGAGACTAATTTGAGGGACTAACAAAGACATGCTTCCATTTTTGAACTCTATTTTCCATTAGTTTTTCAAATGCTGAATATGTTAATTTAATATATTGGACCAGTGATTTGCTTTACGCTGTTTGGGTTTCTATAATATAAAGAAATCATGACTATAGTGAAAGCCTTAAAAAAGCAAAGTATAGCCCGTCCTGTTTCTTATTCATTGAAAAACACAAAAAGTAACATAATGTGTTTGTCCTATTCGTAATATTGAAATGGGTACAGGTGTAATGACTTTATACTTCACTGAACAGAAAGACTTTTTATTCTTTTAATCAGAACAGCACCTTTCCAAATTGTCTTACAAGTCATAAAATTATCTCTTATACTATGATTTGCCATATTTTAGTTTACTTGTCAAAATCTCCTTTGAATTACTAGTCATATATATGAACCCAAAATATTTATAATTAGGATCTATGTGGCAAGAATAATTTATTTAATTTTCTTATTTATGCTACACATAACTGGAAGACTTTAAAGAAACTAATAAATATTTGCTTCAGTATTCTCTTTCCTCAAATCTATGTAAAAATGATTGAGGTTTCATCCCAGTTTACAGAGAAGTGTCATATTTAGGGACATTTAGCAAGACATTCCAATGCTATAAATAAAATTCCATCTTAATTCCAAACACTGTTCTGTACCTCAATAAGTAGAACCATAGAAAATAACTGGTTGGCTGCCAAAAAGCAAGGCGTGGGATAGAAAGTCTTTCTCATATCCAAGTTAGCGAAATGAGAAAATTAAAATAAATGAATGCTCCTTATGATGTGGAGAAATCTAGCTCAAATCATTGTTTTTAAGTCAATATCTCTAGTTAAAATAGATAACTATGAAATGGCTTAAATATTTTGTCTAAATGCTTTCTGGCAGTGGGGAGAGGGTCGTGCAAAAGAGTTCCCCCATTGTACTCTCCCTACAGCCTAGAATTAGAGTGAAAGTGTTTATTTCCCTTGTAATTCTTCTGTCTCAATAACAACATGCTAAAACCCAAGCATTTCTCATTATATTATTACAATTTTTTAAAATTGCTGGCTTATCCAATTCTGATCTGAAATACCTTTCTCTAATTAGTTTCTTTGAAAAATTGAACACAGACAGATTTTAATCCTTTATTTACTGATTTTATTTTAATGCTATTACTCAGCATATGTTGGCTACATTAAACCATTACAGTAAAAATTAAAATGAAAGTCATATGATTTATCCCCCTTTAAAAGTGCTCAATCAGTCTAATAAAAGTTGAGTACCAAGTACCAGATGTCTGATTTAAAGGAAATTCTGAACAAAAAGAAAAAACCCTCCCATTATTCTCTTAAGATATTTAGTTGAGATGAATGCCATCCAAGGAAAAATAACATTTATATATAAATACAGTTGTATGGATATATTGAACTTAAGAAGATACAGGGAATAAAAATATAACATTAACCTTGATTGTTTTAAACCCTCATCTTGATAAATACATTTATATGGCTTTTATACACAATCATCAAGCCAACTTGATATTTTAAAAAGAAAGTGAGGGTGGTTGTTTCAATTTAGAATGAAGTTCAGAATGAGAATAGAGGATATAATCAAGATAGGTATTTAAAAGTTTTGCTCATTACTTTTTCTTCAAACTTTAGTTCCTCCTCACTATTTAATTATCAGCATAATTTCTTACCAAAAACTTTATCTGGGAAAATAAATGGATCTTCTCAGATGTATAAAAAGACGTTTTCAAGAGAAAGAGACAAAAATGGCATCAATCTTTTAAATTTTCATTACACTTTAACTCAACTACTCCCCATATTCAGCACTCCCTAAACACAGTTGTTTTCCCCAATTCCAAATCTTTGCCCATATTACTCTTTTTCTTCCAAGAACAGGTTTTTTTCTTTCCAACAGTTAAGATCTATGCCTCAGAGATGATCTCACATAGCATTCCTTTCATACTTTGTTATTATTATTATTTCTCCCTCCCATTGCCATGACTACAGTACTGCTATGGTGGTCACTGGCTGGAAGCTCCCAAAGCATATGTGCCTTTTCTCCTGGACACAGCAAGATTATATGTCCCAGACTCCTTTTCAATGAGGTATGGCTGTACAATGGTAGACTGACCGATGGGCTGTCAGCAGAAGTCGGAACATGTGTGTGTGTGAGCCACTGCTCTTCTCCTTCTGCTGGCTAGATTTGATGCACAGGATTATGATGATGGGAAGAGCCACATGCCAGCAGTGGCAGAGCTCGGGTTCCTGAAGTCTGTGTGTTAGAGCCTGCCCTGCTTCCCACCCTGAACTTCTGCTGCCAATTGAAATTTACATAGCAAAAAATAAACTTCTGTTGTGTTTATCCACTGAGATTTCTGGGTTTCTCAGAAGCTGATATTATCTTAACTAACACAGCCAAATTTACGATCTTCGCATTGACTAAATATCCATAATACATTTTTTTCAATCACTGTCTATATTCTCCTTATAGAAGAATGATACTTCTTGCCTTTCTCTTTTCTTTCTCAGCTTTTATTTCTAATGATACTAAGCATAGTCTCTGGTACTAAGTAGATCCTTAAATTACATTGTACTCATCAATTTGAGTTTATTGGGCAACCCCAAACTGTGTTTCATGGCTTGCTCATTCATTCTTTTATTCATTTATTTACTCAAAATATTTAATGCATCCCTACCACATGTCAGTGCAGTAGACTCCTTTGGGGTATCTGCCCAGCTTACATGTATCCTCCTTTTTTGAGAACCCCCATAAGGGGTGGATCTCCAACCAAAGTCACACTGCATGACCTTGTGGCTGACGTAACCAGAGTTTATGATGTCACTTAAGCGGGGCCAATTAGATTCTGTCTTCAGGAAGGTTGTGAGGAAAATAGCCAGTTAATCTTTTATAATGACTAAAATTGTGTCATATATACTTGGGGGCAGAGGGCAGCTATATTATACCACATTGCCCTGTGAAGGACAAAAAGCTACTCAATGGAACAGGGAATAAATGTAGAATAAGCACCCAGAAAGAAGCATTGAATCCTGAAGGCTCTCCAAGTCTTGTTTGTAAATCTTTCCTAAGGCCAGGACGAGTTCTACCACTGCGTTCTGTAGCTTTGTAACACCTTCCCTGTTTTTCAGAAGCTCTCTCAGTTACTTGCAACTAATATAACCGTAATTAATAAAAGAAGACATTTTGCTCCTCCCTAGGGATACAATAATGAATACGAGATACATAGCCCTTACCTTCCTGTTAAAACCAGTAGGTGGTAATCCAGCAATATTGCTAGGGAAAAAAGAAAAGGTATCTTTGCAATGTTCTTGGATGATGATTTTCCTTTCACTTGAAAAATAAGATGTGGAGGTGATTTTCTTTTGTCACACATTTAACAAAAGTTTTTTTTTTAATCACTCATGAGAATATTGCTTGCTCCTATCCCCATTTTTTCCCCTTTTGTTATTTTGCCATTCAAGAGTGCTACTAAAATTGTAAAATCAAATATCAGCAAAAGAAGCTAAATACATTAGTGCTGGAAAAAGAGAATGGAGGAAGCTTTTGACTGGGCTGATGGTATTGATGATAAGACAACGTAGAAAGATATAAAACATTAGCGAGATGGAAGATGCAGAATTTAAGGACTGATTACACAAGATACAGCAGAGGGAAGAGTCAGGGATGAGTGAGTTTTGGAGCCTGAGTCACTAGGAAAATGGTGCAAGACCAGGATGCTGATATGTGATGTATCACTGCATTTCAGAGTCTGCGCCCTCAACATGTATCAGTATATCCTGAAAAGTTTTAGAAGATGCAAATGCCTGACCTTCAGCTACAGAGATTATGACTCAGTTGGTCAGAGGGAATTTTTTTATTAGTATTTTTTAAAAACCTCCTGCCCACAATGATTCTAATGTATTGATGGGATTAAGAACAAATATCATTTGAGGTGTCTAGACCTTCCACAAATATGCTTGTTTATTTCTAAAATATCTTTCTATTTAAAATACTAAGTAAGACTTGGTGCAGAAAACTTGACAACTATAACATTTCATAATATAGAGTTGAAAATGAAGATAGAGGATGAGGGGAGGAATAAAAAAGAAATGAAGCAAAAAAAATCTATTAACACATGGGGTGGGAAACAGAACTCTACAAACAGATTTTTTTAAAGTCCTGCTCTTACAGTTTCTTTTCTTTACCTGACATTCTGAAGCTTCTGATGACTCAGAAAATCCAGAAGATGGCAAGGCTGGCTCTGTGATGTAGCTGAAGTTTTACCTTCAATCCTCTGCTGACTTCAGCCTCACTTTCACTGAAACAGATAGCTGCTCCTCTTGACTCTGATCTCAACTTCTCAATGTTCTCTGTGATGGTAAAACAATAAAAAATATTGTGATCTAGGTAATTAGCCAAAGCCTTATTAATAGATAATTACCTATTAAAGAATTAGTTGCTAATAGATATTGAATGAATGAATAAGTAGCTACTTAAGAATCAACTAGAACTTTGTCTCCTTCTTCTCTCCAAAAGGCAAAAAGAGAAGAGACTTTGTCCACCACTTATTAAACGAGCTTATTAAATGAGAACTGAAACCAAACCTAGTTTCTCCTTCCATACAGAGTTGATGAAACAGACACGTATCAATCAGTGAAGCAGGAACCATGTCATGGAAAAAGTGGAAAGTAATGGGTTTGATTTTGATGGTAAGTATCTTACAAATAGATACTCTAAGTCAAATATCACAGCAGTAAAAATGACAGAAGTCTGTAAATGGATGGATGGTGTGTGTGTGTGTGTGTGTGTGTGTGTGTGTGTGTGTGTACACAGAGGGACAAATTCCTTTTCAAAGGAAAGTCCAGGGGGAAAAAAAAACATATCATGCCACCTAGTGGTAGAACACAAGCCGATTTCCTTCTAATCATACAAAGCAACTTTGCCTTTTCATCAGAAAATCAAATGAATTCATTAACAGTGGAATCTTGATTTCACAAATTATACAGTAGTTAAAATTTACATGTCATGGCTGTGTTTTAATTTTTCACCCACCAATGGCATTAAGAAATATGAAAGTTTAAAGAGCCCTGGAGTCAGAGTTAGGACAACTCCTATTTCTCTTTCTAACCAGGTCACTTAACCATCTGGAGATCAGTTCCTTCCATAAAGGGGCAGGATAAATGAACTCTAAGCTGCTATCATGCTCTTAAATTCCATGTTTCAAAGTAAGCAATAGACCACATGCTAAGGGAACTCTTATCTAATGCAGTCCCTTGTAACAAAGACAAGCCACCATCTTTATTAACCAAATACTTGATTACATAACATGCTTTCCACTTCCTCCATCCCATTCCAGTCACATTTTACAGACTCCACCCTTCATTCCAAGCCCTTCTTTATGGCTATTTTGCATTAGTGGATACCTACTGAAGATAGCCTCTTGATTACCATTCTTAACCTCTGTGAAGCTCAGTGATACATGTTTGTAATATATTTTTCTAACTTATATATATGCCCACATATTCCCCCTTTTCCTTTGAAATCGGGTAAACTATTCCTCAAAGAAGAAAAGAAGTGAAGTTTGGGATTATGTAGCAATATTTCTCAGATACTGCAAAGTATAATTTTCCTTTTCCCCCACTCTCACTAGTAATACAGATCCAAGGATGACCCTGTTCATCAGAATTAGGAAAGGCATTAAAAACCAGCAGTCAATCTGACCTGTTTGGAATATTTAATCTCCTACTAAGCAGTCTATCCTTGCAACCAAGAAACAATAATGTAAAGTTTTTTTTAATTCCAAAAGAAAGAAAAACGTCTTAAAATATAATGTTTTAGCTATTCCAAATGTGACCGAAATCCAGCAACATTTCTCTGAAGCAACAGTTAAAAAGGGTCAAAGTCATCTGCAGAAAATTTCTTCATCCGAAAATCTGACTTTCTCTACACCAACGCCTTGCCCCTCTCCCCAGCCCCAAACAATGGCAGGGATAGTAAATAGCTTTGTAACAAGCTTAAATGGTTAACACAAGAATATGCTTATTTGCTCTAAGAAACCAGTCTTGAGATTATACTCTAGCCTTACTGTGCTGTTACTATTGACAACACGGTGTGTCACAGATGAAATTATGCAAGGATGAAAATCAGTATTTTCTTCTCCAAACTGGAGAATAGAAAATAAATGGGACAAGCAGAGGAAATGGAAGAGTATATACATTAGCCTTCGATAAGCACACAGAGGAACTGGCAGTTAGATTCATGGTGTATATGCTGACAGTCCCCTGATGCACTCATAAGTACATGATAGAAATAATTTTCTTGAACATGCTAATCACTGTATTTATTTGTTTACTCAACTCCCTTCTTTATCTTCCCCAGATATCCTTCAGGCTTCCAGCCTCCTCCACAGACAGGCACACATGCAAATGCCTCCAAGCATCTCACTTTTCCCTTTAGCACTTTATAATACCTCCATTTAAGCCTTCAGACCCTTTATATTATATGTTTACATATATATAATAAACTAGACTGTTAATTGTAGGAGGTAGGGACCTTATCTTTGTGAAACTTAGGACTTACTGCTATGACTGGCATATAACAGCCACTTAAAACAAAAACAAAAACTGTATTGAATTGAATAGACTGTTAATTTAAACAGAGTGTATTATTCATACTGGGACCAGATGATTCTATCTTACTCCGTGCTTTTCTTTGCAAAGGAGATGTATATTCTCAATAGCAGAGTTTCATAAATGGAGTACTCTTCTGTTTCATTTGGAACTGCTAGAAAACTCTGCTTTCCTTGGGGCCCTTTTCAGAGCATAGACAGCAAAGTTCTCTACTGACTGTTATTAAACATTTCTGGTCATTGGGAATGACTAGGAAGTCTCCTTCGATGAGATTAGAGACAAGAATCAGAGGAAGTTTTCCCCTTCATTTCCAGAATATTACGAGGTAGGATAAAAATTTTAAGTTTTCCTCAAATACTTCATTCTGTCTGATCCCCACCTGTAGTAAGATCTTTGAGCACAATAAGACATTACAGTTAAACCATTAGACATGGTAAAATGTAGCCTGAGGAAAATACTGTTTTATTGCTGCTGATGTGTTGCTGTGCAATAGTTCACACTGGAAAAATCTCCAAGAACAGCCTAAGCTTGTTCCCAGAAAGGATTTATCAATTCCTATCAATGAAGCAAAGAATGAAAGCCTCAGAGGTTTAAATGTTGGCACGCCAGTAAAGGGACTCTTGGAGCAAGGGATGGAGTAGGGGCATAGAGGAATGGAAAACAGGAGAGATGACCTCCCCTAGACTTCTATTTGAAGCTAACTCTGCCTGAATTAAAAGGTGCTGTGACGAAGAAATACTTTGTAATAGGCTAACATTAAGATTATTTTCCCTTCAAATCATCATTCTGGTCCTGGGCTATACCCACATCCTTCCAGGCACTGAAAGAAATGGAGTGGTTACAGTCACAAGGTTCCTGGGTTTCTGAACAGGAATGAAGAAACAGTAACCTGCCGTGTGCTTATTCCGGCCTAGACAAGTTTAAATCAAGGTGGAGGTTGGTGGGGAAGGTAGAAGCCACCTCACTCTTTTCTATCCAACTAATACCTCGTCTGTCTGATGTTCATTTTCTCTCATGGATGCATTGCTTTGGGAAATTTTTTTGTTTAGTAGGAAGAGCACTTTTTGACTACTCAAATGGGATTACCCACACCTTGAACCAATGCTACCTACTATGTTCTCTTATCTCCTCCTCTATTTATCTTTCCCACTGTTATTTGCAAACAGTAATTTCTCCCCAAAACAAAGTATACGTGTAACAAAATCTTGAGTTTATTGTGTATGGAGTGATGCTAATACTAGAAACAGTTTAGAGAGAGTCTTCTAGGTGGGAGAAAAAGTAGACGTCATCACGAAACATAAGGCAAGTGTGAGGAATTAAATTTCTTTGTGCTTGATGATTTAAAGTAATTATAATAGTCACTATGACAGGGCTTTGATTAGGTGCAAATTACCATACTAGATTATTTCCACATGTAATTTATTACGTTCTCACACACACCTTACAATATTGAATATTACTAGCCCAGTGTTTCAGATGATAAAAAATATATCAGACTGGAGACACTGCCTTGCCCGAGGTCACACTGCAAGGAAGTGGTAACACCAGTACTCAAACCCAGGTCTGTCAGACCCTGAGTTCCTGATTTCAGCTCTGACACCAAAAGCACTTCCTGTGCTTCCCACGGGGGTGTGTTTTGCTTGTTTGTTTGCATGTTTGTTCGTGGAAAAGAGGAATTCTAATTTTACTCAAGATAATTTAAGAAATGTTTTAATAGACAAAAGTGACATTACTCCAGATCACGTAAAGAATGTTATAGTAAGGTCCCAGCAAAATGTTTTGAAATCAAGGATATCTTTTTGCCCTATTTTTCACTTAAGGACCAAGATCCATTTTCTTTGGCGATCCAAATATCCACTGGCTCACTACGTTCCTCAACCTGGATGTCTCACAGACCTCAAGCTCAAGTGGTCTACAAAAAAAGCACGAATTTTTCCCATCACAATCAAACAATCTCTTCTTCCCTCCTTTAGCCTTCATTTTGGTTGAAGGAACCAACATACAATTTTCCAAGTCAGAAGCTTGAGAAACATTTTTAACTCCTGCTCATTGTGGTGGACACTTCACAGATTTGATTTTTCTTCCTATTTCTCTGGCCTCTCTTTCCCAACTCCATCTTAGGCTCCTTCTGTAGTCATCTCTTCCACGTTAGTGATCCTTAGTTTCCAGGTCTTCTGCCCTCTTTTCTAATCTCTCTGTATATTCTCATGTGATTCCATTGATGCTTAATACCTAATGTACCATCTTAAGATGCTAATAAATTCCACATCGATATCCGCAGCCCACAACTAACTTTCTGTCTCTCTCATTCATATTCTCTCTTTCTCTCTAAGTATCCCCAACACGCACCTAAAACTTAACATCTCAAAAACAAAATTGTTTCTTTCTGCTCAGAAGCTGTCCTTCCTCCAGTGTTTAAGTGGCATGACCATTCACAGAGTTGATCAAGCCAGAGAGATGTGTGATTTTTAACTCTTCTCTTTGCTCATCCCATCCCCACTTTCACATTGAATCATTCACAAGCCGTGTTTATTCCATCTCTGAAATACTTCCTAAGTCTTTCCACTTAACACCATCCCCTCTGCCAGTTCCCTTCAAACCACCACCCTCCCCTCCAACTTATTTCACACATGTTACTGTTCAACACCTTAGATGGTCTTCCTGTCGGTTTGGACTCTTTTAGTCTATTTTCCATTCTGCCTCTAGAGTAATTTTTCTGAAAAAAATCCAATCTTTATTTACTTTACTTTAAACATTTCCATGTTTTGCCTTTGTTCTCAGGATAAAGACCAAACTCTATAATGTGGCTTTAAGACACTCTGTGATCTCGATTTGATCTATCCCTTTAGCCTCATTTCTACCCACTCACTCCCAGAACTCTAAACTGCAGCTGCCTGGTTTTTAGAAGACCCCACGCTCCCTCTCACCACTGGGCCTAGTCTATCACAGACAGCTTTTCCTTCACAGAACCACTTTTCACCTTGAGAACTTCACTTCATCTTTAAACATAACTACTACTGCCTTTAAGAAGCCTTCTTGAGAGTCCTTTCCACCAAGTCCAAGATCATTGCCCTTTTCAATGCCTTCCCCCGTACTCTGTACTTCCCTTAAAACAGCTGTTTTTATACTCTATATGTGTATACTCAGGACCTGACAAAGTGTTAGGCCTATGAAAGATTCTCAGTAAATATAAAGTTCTGAATAAATGAGTAGGAATGAAAAATGAATGAAGACCAAGACTTGGTTACGTTCAGAGCTTTCAAATCTGTCCTTTCCTCTCTCTATTCCCATAATAGATTTTCATTATCTCATGCCCCAGTGAATGAAATACCCTCCTAATTGCCCTTTCTAACCCAAATCTCATAGTCCATGTGGTATGGCATGATCCCCGGCCAGGCACTAACCAAAGGTGCTGAAGCTGCCAGCAATCAGGAAACACTCATGTAAGACAGGTAACACGATTACAGGGAATAAAGGTCAAATCAGTAAGAAAATATGCAAGAAAAATGAGGTGCTAATGGTGGTCCCAGTATAGGGCTTCCTGGGTTCACTAGATGGCAAGTCCAGGTGAGTATGGGCCATTTCTAGCTACCATGACTTTTTTTATGATGTATACTCTTCCCATTGATTAAATAGTAGGTGCTTTTAGGAGTCTACCATCTGTCTACCTCTGATTTCCATTGTTTCAGTCCTTTTGGGCTGCTATAACAGAATACCATAGATTGTGTGGTTTTTAAACAACATTAATTTATTTCCCACAGTTCTGGAAGCTGGGAAGTCCAAGATCAAGATCCTAGAATATTTGGTGTCTGATGCAGGTCCACTTCCTAATTCATAGATGACCATGTTTACACTGTGTCCTCACATAAAAGGGACTAGGAAGCTCTCTGGAGTCTCCTTTATAAGGCACTAATCCCATTCATGAGGGTGCCACCCTCATGACCTAATCACCTTTGAAAGGCCTCACCTCTAAACACCATCATATTGGGGATTACATTTCAACATATTAATTTTTGGGGGATATAAACATTCTGTATATGGCACCCATCATTAATTTTGAAGGGTATGGGAGAGATCTTCATTCTGTGCTGGTAGAGGTGGAGAGGAGAGTATATCTACATGGATGATGGGCCGATTGGGTCCATCTATGACGGGCTAGCAGTGTTAGGGTGCACCGCCTCAAATGGCCATCTGCGTGAATTGTCCTGCTTTCATGTGATTCTCAGTCTAGGAAGATTTTCTCAATTAATAAGCTTAATTTTCTAGTTTTTCTTCAAATAAAACATTTTCACAAAGAATGTGAATTTTGAGGTGATTCTGAGAGGAATGAATAGGATGGTGTTAAGAAGTTCAAGTGGCATGGGAAAGTGCTTTCTTCTAGTGAGGGGAAATAATGAGCCCAAAGGTGGAAGAGCATGAGGGTCCAAGAGAACTGCAGATAGTTCTGTGGGTTTGATATCTGGGGTATATTGATTATTTATTACGAGCCACTATGTGCAGGAGATACAAAGATGAACCAGTTAAGTCATTCCCACACTAATGAGACAGATATGTATTGAATGTGTATGTGCCGGACACTACAATAGAGGATGAATAAGACACAGTCCTACTCCTCTTACTTGCCACTGGGAAATTGAGGTGCATTGCACATAGGCTACTGCTTGGGGGATAAGGAGATCCAAGCTAAGTGTTATGGCCTGATATCGGTATTGATAAGAATTACTTTTGTATCTCTTGCCCCATCGTTTTCAATACCTAGAAAATTAGAAACAAGAGGTACTCCAAAAATAATTGTCACATTAGAAAAATTTTAACAATCACATGTTTAACAAAAGAGTACATTTTTAATACATGTGAATTTCTATGAGAGGTAATTAGTATTCACAATGGATTGTGTGTAGCAAATGGGAACAGAAACTAGCTCAAAGTGTATTTCCTAAGTCTATTTTGACAAAATTAAATGTATAGATTATGGTAACTCAACAGGAACAGATTGGCTAGAATCAAAACCTTGTGAGGCGCTAAAGTTGAGTCATTTCTACCATTTAAATTTGCATTTTGAAACCAGGATGCAGGTAATCTGTGGAAATTTCTCTATTATAGAATTCTGCCCACTTCAACTAACCCACATTTTACTTGCAGTACACTTAAAAGTGACATCATAATCATCAGAATTTTCTTTCCTTCTTATTGCTTCTCCAATCACAAAGACTGCTACTTCCGGACCCACGGTCCGGAACTGGCTGGCTAAAGGAGTGCTATAGAGAATGTAAACAGTAGCTATTAAATGTTTGTGGAAAAAGGGGTTGAGGAGCAGTAAAAGAAATTTTTGCAGGTTAGAGTAAAAAAAAATCAAAACTGCCATAAATCTACTTGATCTTAATATCATTAAATTTGGAGTATGTTTCCTTTAAATGTATGTAGGGCACTAACGTCTTTAATTTCAAAGAGAAAATGTTTAGATAGACTATTGGTAAATGTGCTATTACAGCAAAATTCCAAATAAATGATGGGTGGGAACTGAGTTGTTAGTGTAAAAGCAGAAGATTCCTGTGCTTTAGGTGCTAGAATATTGCCTTTGGTTGATATAACACAAACACCAAAGAAATGATCAGAAAAAAGATTTTAAAATACTTCCAAGAATAGGATGGCTAGAATGTGTGAGCCATATTTCCATCTTAAAGACTTCTACATCAAAAAGTTTTTAACTCAATCTGTTGGAAACTGTTTTCCCAAAAGGAAATATCCTTAATAGGAACCAAATAGAAAATGGATTCACGTTTCCAATATTTGCTTTACAATCATCTTCGCTAAAACACATGTATTGTTTGAAGCAAGGCTACCCCACTTCTTACAATTGTGATTATTTCAATCAAATGTTTTTAAGCTACTGATAAAACAATTAAGTTATTTATTAATATGTGACAGAAAGTAATACAAGTCCTCCAATTACATGCTTGCTTGCCTGCTGTTGAAATGTCTCAATTTCTTAAATGAACAATTAGAAGGCTATATTTATTTGGTGGGTGTAATGAAAACACACTATTTAAAGCCTATTCATTTTACTAACGGATTCCTTAAGGATAACTCCTTATAATAACTACAGAAACTTTTTTTTATTATCAAATAGGTTATATGAGGCATCAGATAATTGATCAATTCATTTTTAAAAAGTCAATCCAATTAAAAAAGATAATCCAAATCAATTGTTTTACTGTGGGAAAAACTTGTTGTTTATATATTCCTCTGAGACATACAGACACAGCTCGATTTTAACAACAGAAAAAGCTTAACAGTACTCCAAAGAGATATGCAAATTATGCCCCTTATTTATTTTCCTCTTTTGGATAAAATTCTTACATGAATATATAACATATTGTTTATGTATTTACTTATTTATAGAATTTCCCTATCAGTAATAAAACTAAGGGCAAAAACCAAAAATAATTAAGCATCTTTGAGGAATATTACATTTCAGGATACCAAATAATAAAAATAACCAAAAAAGGTAAATTATTTCAGTTATTGCGGCAAGATGACAAAGTTTTATTTGGTTAAATAATATGCTCTATATCATGAAAAGTAAAATAACTACATTAAATCTAAAAATCAAAGGTACAGACACCCTTTTGTGCATATATTAATGACAATTTAAAGAGAATGATTAACATAATTTGCATGGAATTTTGTGGATCTTTAATGGTTAGCAAAAAGTATTTCTTCATTACTTCAATTAATCACTCTCAAGATAGCAAATTACTTAAGTAATTTTCTTTAAAAGATTTTTCAATGTGATTTTCCGCAAATGGTTCAATTATGAATGAGAAAGAAAATATATATATAAGAGGGAGATTTATATATACAATAAAAGATGAAAATATTTTGTATTAATGTTTCTTAAAAATTAAATGTTATAAGGAAAATGTCAAAAGTGTATTTAATTTCAAATTCTATGTGTGTTTGCTTTTTAATATTCAAAGATCCCACTATGAGTTTAATTCTAGTATAATACTTTTGGGTTTTTTGGTTTCTTTCTTTTCCTTTCTTTTTTTTGTTACTTAGTTTAAGAAACAGCTCATATCTTTAAAGCTCTGGAATGGTGTAAATCATTACAGTGGTTTCACATTTTCATGGGATCAAGGAAACAACAGTAAGCTCATAAAACAGATACCACTAATTATGCAGAGGAGAAGTCATAAAGTTACTGGGAGAAGCATGTTTTATATTCATGGACACATCATTAAAAGTTTAAGACATGCTATCAAATTCTACATTTTAATACTATACCCAACAGCATTAAACCCTCCCAACAAGAAAATCAGATTGTTTAATGATCCTTTTTTGTCACACGGGTTTTATATGTCTGCAGTTGAAGCAGATGTGGAATTTGTATTGCTGAACATTTTTTAAAATCACTGGACAATTAAAAAATCATTTTATCTTTTATATCAAGTTAAGAAAAAAGATCAGAATCATCTTTTGACATATCTCTCTTTAATAAAATGTATTTATTGAGATAATAAGCCTTGATTTCAAATCATATGTGTGGATTTTTAAAATAATGACTTGGGGTTTCTTCGAACATATAAAAACATAAAGGGGTTTAATAATGATAAAATAGCCTTGATTTTAAATTAATTTCTAAAGTACAAATTAAAACTAAGAAATAAAATGAAATCAGATTTCACGGGACACAAGAAAACACAAAAGCATCTCCTATTACTAAGGGAAATCACTGAGGAATCCAAGAATAGTACAAAATGTTAATATTACAGACAGCAATTTAAAGAGATGTTCGTAGCCAGAACATCAGAAACATTTACCAACACTGGCACACTTATTTAAGCTGAGGCCTTTGTTTCACTCGTCCACAAAAAAACTGAAGATGCTCTAATATCTTAATTTGTGTACAATTCTAACATGTTTCCATTTGTACATAAGTATATGCTGCATTCCGCAATTTAAACATGTCTTATAGTCAGCTCGAGAATACACACTCTCTTGAGTATTATAACGGGAATTTTAATATGCTCATAGCTTCAAGCTTAATCTCAAAGTGAAAGTAAAATATAGTTATGGCAAATTCAGAGATGAGACTGTAAGAGCGGCAAAGGGAAGCTAATCAAATGATTATTTGTTGGGGCTAAGAAATAAATGACGGGAAAAGCAAAGTCACTGAAAATACTTAAAATCTACAGGAGAGATTTATGCACCAGATCAGAGGCAGAAGTAAAGGAACCAATCACTTCAAGGCATTTAATGAGGGTTTATTACTGGAACTTTAAGTCAGAGATGTCGATGGATGTCCATGGAAGAGAACAGTGCTGTTCTACTGTCCGGTTTGCTAGCCTTACTCTGCTGTAATTTCACCACCATTCAAAAATTTCTTTAGGTTTTTTTCATGCATCATAGTAGACTTCAAATAGTGAGAATGCATAGATAAAATACTGGGGGAAAAATTCTCTAGTTTTGATTTTTGGTCTCACCAGATCAGGATAGATAAGCGTTTGCAGATTAAGAGCTACAACACGCAGGTGAAAATGCATGGTAGCATGTAGCATAAACACAAATGGATCAGCCTCATAAACTACAAAGTGAACAACATTTCCTCAAAACGAATTGTACTGAACTGAAATATAGAGGAAAGATAGATAATGAGAGAGTTCATTATTATGTGCCAATTTACTTTTTGATAAAACTATTTAATTTGTACACACACAACAGCAATTACTGTGTCATTTAATTAATTGAGTTGAATTTATTCAATTTATTTAATCCTCTTCACAACTTCAGAGGTAGATTCTATTCTTGTCCCCATTTTATAGTGGGGATATAAAGACTGTCCAAGGTCCCAGAGTTTGTAAATGGAGGGATTGGGATTAAAAACCCAGCACTTTATGAAAATTTCTCAGAATAGGATATAATCAAATCAGGTAATTTATATACAAATTACAGAATCCTTTAATTATCCATAGATATTCTTATGCTACATTTATTTATTTTTATTATTAACACATAAAAGTTGGTATGTTTTGTACTATTGGAATCTCTCCTCTTGTGAGCAAATCCCCATGTTTGGCACCATGCACATGAGGATTTTGGTACTAAATCCATTTAACTTGTAAGCATGAAGAAATGAAGGTTTGGTCCTTTGAGGTTAACTGATATGTAAATATTTTTAGTGAAACTACTGATATACGGACAAGCACAGAACTCTTCTAAACTTTCAGGCAATCAGCCTTTACAACATTTGAGCTGCTTTTCATTCAAGCACTGCAAGTAAAATGCAGCAAACTCAGAAGAGAATATGGTTACTCATTTGTATCTCCAATTTAATAACGCCTCTAATCACTCAGTTCCCAAAGTTAGATCCCAATGCATCTCCTCTGCCAAAAGCAGCTGCTTGACAAACGAACACTGGTTCGATTTTTCTGCAGGGTACATGTGCACTCGCGGTTCTCATGATGAATAAATAATGCCATGATGCCGGGGAGTTGTGGACCTTGCCCTTCTTGTGAAAAGGGCTGTATCTGCTTATTCTCAGACATTCATGATCCTAAAGGAATAAGACACCAGAGGCCTGTGAATGAGAAGGCCTTTTCAGACATACAAAGCCTTCACTTCTGAATGCACCTTAGCCAGTTTGGAGAAAAGGGCTTTTGGCACCAAGGCACCCTTCAGGAAAGACTGATAATGATCACTAAAGACATACTAGGGGCTGCTGCCTCACTCACTTCAAAGGCTTTCTCTCTCAATCAACATTAAATCATCATTTTGCCAGGGATATGGGGACAGCTGTACACAATCTATTTGTTTTAAAACAGATTACAGCCAGGTCTCTCTGCCAAAGTATAAACTTCTTAATGTTGCCTGTGCTTTACTATTTTTTAACTTGGAACTTTAATTTCTAATTTACTGTCCCAAATTGGCATTAATCTTAGCTTATGGATTGCATCTTCCCATTAAAGCTGAGCTAATAGTTTTATCAATTATCGAGATAATTCAAACAACCAAACAAAATAGACCAAAACAAAATTTTTAGAAAAACATCATCCAACTATGTCAGGCAGAAAAATATGAAGTCTCGACTTGCTGCATCATTTTGTGTGGTGTGAACAGATACCACACCACTGTGGTTGTCTTACTAGTCGGTATTAATCATCTGATATAGATAGTCAGTCTCTTCTCTTTATCTTCTCTAAAATGTAGATCCACGTGCCCTTCATCTTTTACCTTTGTTTTGATCCCATGACATTGGCAATCCTAAACCTCTTTATCCCCTGCTGGTCCGGATAAGTCAAGGATGAGTACCAAGACATTTTATCACCAAATTAAAGAAAAGACAATTAAGAAAAAAAAAAGATAATGATCCAGGGCCCTGAATTTCACCCCAGTCAATCTCTCCAGTTTTATACAACAGTATATTAAGCTACAATATGTAAAGTCAATCAACAATGGTCTCCTCAAAATTGATATATTAAAGTGGATACAGTTAAGTAGATACAATTTCTGCTACACTGAATTATAGTCAATTAATACAAAGTTCTTACTTAGCTAAACTTGGCTCAGAACAATATCATTAACTTCATGAATGATTACGTAATTAGAGAATGTTCATGTTATGTAATATTTTTATTGATTTTTGAGCAGTTTATTATTGCTGATAATCTATTATGAGTATCTATTATGAGTATCTATTATGAGTATCTATTATGAGTATCTATTATGAGTATCTATTATGATAATCTATTATGAGTCATTACCTCCATTGTACTGGTTATTGAATGGGACAACAGAAATTTTTTTCTAAATTACTTTGCTACATTATTAGATGAAAATCAATAAATAATTCTTTGGGTCCTATAATCCTACCATCTCTAGCAACGTCTTTTAAAATCTTTTACACGTTTGTTAGAAATGTAGAAAGGAAAAAATTCAATACAGATTAGAATTTTCTTTCTTAAGACATATACCAGAAGATGACTCTACAGAATCTTTAGTTTACAAAATCCTTATCTATTAAATTAATTTTTTCAATTAAAAATTACATTAGTTCCCCCTTATCCATGGGGGTATGTTCCAAGACGCCCAGTGGATGCCTGAAACCACGGATAGTACCAAATCCGATGTATACTATATTTTTACCTAATTATACATACTTTTTCACTTAAAGGACACACTGTACGGCTTCTCTTTGGCATATCCAAATTGCTAGCATCACTACCCCTGTGCTTTGGGTCATTAAGTAAAATAAGGGTTACTTGAACACAGGCACTGTGATAAGGTGACAGTCAATCCGATACCTGAGATGGCTACTAAATGACTAACAGGCAGAGAGCACACACAGCATGAAGACACTGGACAAAGGGATGAGTCATATCCTGGCCAGGACTGAGCAGAATGGGATAAGGTTTCATCACATTACTCAGAAGGGCATGCAATTTAAAACCTATGAATTGTTTGTTTATGGAATCTTCCATTTAATATTTTCAGACCACAGTTGACCACAAGTAACTAAAACCATGAAAAGTCAAACTGCAGATAAGAGGGGACTACTGTACATTATGCAGGCACTAGGGGAAGCTTTGAATGTTTATCAGAGAGGTCCATTTAATTTCTATTGTTTTCCATCACCCAGAGGAGTTTTATAAATGAGAAACTGAAAGAAATAACGACCCACAGAACAGAATAAACTAAAGACTTCAGAGGGGTGAGCACCTCTTTTCTTCTATTTACATAAGAAAGAGTGCCAATTGCTGGTAAAGGGGGGTGCCATTGAGGCTTCCTCCAAAGGTAAATACTGTCTGCATCCCTGATCTCCACCGACCACACGTCCTAAGCACTGAGAGATTCAGGAATGGAAACATTCAGTCATAGCTACGCTCCCTTCACACCTTCCAAGGCAGGAGGAAACTTCTGCCTCAGTTCACATTTAGAGTGCTGACGTATTTCATAAGTGATTTAGGGAAAGTCCAAAAGGACTCCTGCATCAAGACCGTTCCAGTATAGCTCACTAATGAATGAATAGAAGTCTCTAACACAGTTCAGGAAACCTTGAAACGACTTCTCATTTTCCCTTCTGTGTTTTCTCCCTTCCTTCTCCCCGAGGCTTCAGCCCTTTAGATAGCATTTTTAACCCCTTAATTCTTGCATCCTCAATCAGCCAATCTGGCACACTTATGAGGCAATATAATGTGGTGGTTAAGAGCATGGATTCAAGAATCAAATGTACTACCTGAGTTAAAATCCTGATTTTTCTGCTGTCTAACGGTGTACCACTGAGATGTTACCTAAATTCTCTGATATATACTATTACCAACCTGTAAGATTGCTGTGGAAATTAAATGAGGAAGTGTGTATGAATTGCTTAGTAGTAGTAAATAGTAGTATTTAGGATATAGTAAATGCTCAATAAATATTAAATATTGTCATTATCACCTCATCATAAATAGCATGCAGATCTGTGAGGGTATCATATAAAAGCTAAAAAATAAATGTTATTATTAATTATAGAACATTATTATTGCATTATCACTCATTGACATAACACCATAAAAAGACACCATGTACAGTTATCCTTGCTTTCTTGAACAAAAATAAATATAACTCCATAGTAACAGATAACTATTAAGAGCCATATTTGGGAGAGAGGATGAATTTCCTTTTTATGTTGATTTATATAATGGTTACAGATGTCTGTCTTCAGAATTCCTGAAAAGACACCCAGCTCCCAAGTGAAGCAACGGAAATCCTTTGATAGCTGTATTCCACAAACCATTATCAAAGTACTTATTTAGTCGAAATGCCTACCTGGCTGGCTCATCATCTCTAGAGGTTTTATAGCTAACAGTTTATCTTTAAGTTCAAGAATTAATATCACCAGTGAAATTTTTTCCATCAGGGTAAAATATCTAGGTTGCAACACTGAGCAAGCACAGGTAAGCATTTTGTGACTGGACTTCTTAGAACTTCTCAGGATTGAAGTAAGAATTTTACTTTACATGTTATGTGATGCAAACATTTATTCTTTTTCTATCTTTTCTTCAGCTTCTTAATCAAAACATTTCTCTTAGTTATTTGTCCTTGCAATAAACTTTTATTAACACTTTGTAATTTTCATTTTTTATAAAAATTAAGTTCTATCATTTTGCATATTTTCATTGCCAAAGTTGCATAAAATGTATACACATTTTAAGAAAGGAAAAAATTGTATTAAAATTATAATACTTAATATACACCAATAACAAAAGATGAATACAAGTCATGTGTATAAATATTTTTGGCACCCTGCCCAGTATACTATGACAGGAAAATAATTGGCCAAAAAAAAAAATGTATTTTAAAGAAACCCAGTGAAATAACCAGAAATGGAAAATATCCCATCAATGTATGAGCGTGGTAGAGCTGATCTGAAAAAAATTAAACATAAAATGAATCATATTATTTTATGTCTTTTAATAGGAAGTATTGATTAAAGATATTGATGAAGGTTATGTTTACACTCCAAAAATTATCCAGGTAGTATAACTAATAAACATATTATAAGAACATGTAATTATATGAAAGATGCATTATGAGGCATTGTCATTGGGACAACTTTATTCTGCATGGTTGAACTTCTTAAAATAAGGTAGGGTTTCGATTCTTTGAGGCAGGCAGAGCCAGCTAAGAAGTTGGCATACCTGGTAACCACTACTTCCTGTAATCCCTTCCCTCCTTATTTGAGGTTATGCTTCCCCATGTTGCTCCCTGTCACTCTGTAGAACACTACCCTCCCTTAGGCCAAGCCTCCCCTACTCTCCCCTGCCTTTCCAAGGGACAGCCCCCTCCATCTAAATGCATCCCTGGTCAGTCCCACTACTACAAGCTGTTCACAACCACCTGGGAAAGGATCTCATAATCCCCATTCATAATTAATGTTATGGGCTGACAAAGTGGTTAAGGAAATATCTAGTTTAAATAGCTATGTCTTTGTTTTAATGTTACCATTTCTAAGGGTTAGGGAGTGATTCCTTATTAATTCCAAATGAATAATAAATGCTGAAATTTCTTGCCTGTGAGAGCTTTCTGAAATTTCATGCAAGAAATCACCTACTCCACCCTCATATGTTGTTAATGCATTTGATCCCCCGAGATACAGTATTTGCTACACTACTTCATATTATTCACAGCAACATATAGAACATTTTTACTGTATGTCTAAGAAGCTATAGGAAAACATTCCACCTAAAAAAAAGAAACAAAGGTTGATTACCTTCTCAACATTAAAGATGAGATTTTCCAACATTGTAAATGATATGTGGGGGTGGGGTAGCATGTATGTAAATAAAAGAATGGTTTATTACTCAAGGTTTTCCAGGCTTTTAATACATTGTATTTTTAATCCAGATAAGGGAAATTATATTCTAAAATATATTAAACAATTTGATCAGCAATACAAATTGTGTCTGTGCCAAGTGAATAATCAGAGCAATTATCAAAAGGGTCCTCCCAAAATGCTCAGTTCTATTAAATATTTATATAATTAAGACAAAACAACATTCTAGTTTGAGCAATGGGGATAATTGGCTCAATTCTCCAATTTATTTTGCAAATGTAGTCACAATCAGAATGATAAAAGCATATCTATTATAAAGAGACCTCAAAAGGCTGAGCCATCCGGGTCTGAAAATTGAAAACAAAGCCAAATGTTTACTCAAAATCAAACCCAGAACTTCTTTTGAAATTCACTGAGAGAGCAATCATTTCCAATGTCTTTTCACCTTTTGGTATGAGATGGAAGTCAAACTGGAAATACTGAAACACTTTAAGGAAGGCAGTAAAACAAAAACAAGCCTTATTGTAAGACTTTCAGATGAAAGAGTTTTGAATAAGCATTTAATCATGTGGATCCTGGTTTAAGCCAAGCTGAACCTCAAAGGTTTACCTGTGCTCATTATTTAGAATTCACAAAGAAATGGAAACGCATTGCATCTGTTGGGAACGTTGACGATGAAATGATTTTTGCAAGGAAACGGAATATTTACATTAAGCCCCTAGCTGGGGTCCAGCTGGCAAAAGGGAACAACAGAATGCTGCATTTCTGCCAGGATGTTTCCAGGTAGTTTTGTTTTCAAATTCTGTGCTCTCACAATCTGAGTCTTTTTATGCTTGCACAGCATTTTAAGTCTCAATCAACGTACAAGCTAATTTTCCTGGCTGATTTTCAATTTCTGTAGATTTGAATAGTGGAAGACTTAGTGTTAAAAAAAAAAAAACATGTTTTTGTTAAGATAGTTCTTTAGAATGTGACAAGGAATAGTAATAAGATTAAATATCGTTAGCTACCTATAAATTGTTCACAAAGCACAAATTTGATGAATCAGAATTTAAACGTAATTAGTGTAGTGAGTCCAAAACGTAATTAGTGTAGTGAGTCCATTAAGAATGCCAATCTCCAGAGATGTTTTGAACTTGCAGTATTTTGCAATTGATTATGTGTTTGATTGGCTGCCACACTGGCAAATCAACCTTGTAAAAGCCTTATTTTCTGCTGTGCCATGAAGATGCAACCGAGAACCAGATTGGAAAAAAAGAAAATCAGGATTTTTCTGTAAGCAGAATTATCTTTCAGAACACTGAGGTCAACTTTCCTGGCATGTTGTCTTAAGAATCACTGGAGGTTATAAACTGAATAAATTGGCAGTGCCAAGAGGTGCCCCTAACATAATTTGGCCTAATTCCAGAGCTGATTTTATTTCTTCTTCCTTTTAGAAGGTGACAGCATCTCTTCCTTGAGACAGGATATCCAAGCACTCTGTATACACACTCTGAAAACTCATGCTTACGACTGTCACATGAAAGAATTTACAAAGTTACATTTCCACACTGTTTTGGCTTTCTCCACATCCTGACAATAACCAGACTATATGTTTCACTTGTTCTGAAGCCATATATAAATAATAGAATGATATAAAGAATAAAACAAACTGCTTTCCAAAAACGGAATCTGTAAATCAAACAGTACAGCAAGTTTGGGTTCGAAAACATCTCAACTCTCCCTGGGTACCAGTAATACCTATCACCGAAGAGTCACTGAATTACTTCTGAGAAGGAGTAGCCAATCTTACAAGAGGTAATTGCGGAAAGAAGAAAAAATATAGAGATCCTGGAAATATTACTTCAAGGAGTTTATCATAGATGGAGTTAATAGCACCACACACACAAAAAGAGCTTTTAAACAAGCAATAGAAAAATACTCCTACTGAGAACCTAAACAACGGGGGGGGGGGGGGGGGGGCGGGAAATGGACTCAATGTCGGTCTTACACTGACCCCTGTGCGCTGAGTCATCGTGAGGGATCACGCCTGGCAGAATTTCAAGGTCATGCGGTTTAGGTTAGTGTTGTGTAGGTTTTTAAAATTAAACTTTTTTATGGAAGTGTTGCATGCACACATAAAGTGTGTAAATCGTAAGTGTGCAGATCACTGAATTTTTACAAGTAAAAAGTAAACACTCTTAAGTAATCACACCCAAATCCAGAAATAGGTCATTACCTGCATTCTGTAAGACCCCTTAATGGCCCCTCCAAGCCACTACCCCATCCTCTTTGAACACCTTAAATTGCCTGTTTGGGAAGCTTATATAAATGGAATCATGAAGTATACATGCTTCTGTGTCTGTCTTCTTTTACTCAACATTACTTTTGTGAGATTTATATGGGTTGTTGCACATTGCAGATTCTCATTCTTTTTTTTTTTTTTTTAATCTGTGACATTGTGGCACAGTGTTCAATTGTGTGAATACACCACAATGTATTTATCCATCCTACTGCTGATGACTTTTGGGTCGTTTTCAGTTTTGTGCTCTTACAAGTAATGCTGTTCTAAACGTAATCGTGCTTATCTTTTGGTGCACATTTTTACACATTTATGTTGCAGAATGAGACTTAGAAGTGGAATTTCTAGGATGTAAAGCACGCACATCTTCAACTTTAGTAAATAACGCTGAACAGTTTTTGGAGTGGTTGTGCCAAGTGACACTCCCACCCACACGTTAAGAGAGCTCTGGTTGTTCCACAGCTTCCCAAACACATGAAGCTGTCTTTTTCATTTTAGCCACTGTAATTGGTATCCAATGGTAGACCATGAGGGATTTCTGACAATTAATGAGGCTGTCCAGCGCCTCATATGGATAGTCCATTTGGATATCCTCCATTGTGATGTTCCTGTTCAAGTTCTGGCATGGTTTAGTTTTTTTAATTTCACTTTTCCCTCCTATAGGTGGATCGTTTTTATTTGCATAACACCAAATCAGAGCAGTCCCAGGCCAAATCACACATGGCTCACTCACTCCTCACATCTCAGTTCTCACTTAACCTCATCCCCTTTTATAAATCTGTAAGAATAGTGAGTCTCAGAGATGGAAAGTAACTGATCAAGGGAACACAACTCATAATTACCAGAGCTAGGATTTAAATCCAGGGTTTTCTGATCTTTCCACTTGGAGTATTGAATCTAGGCAAAGTTGTCATAACCAAAGGAATAAACTAATACATAATAAAGGATATTCAAAGGAGAATATTTGGAAAGTATATCTGCAGTGATTCTCCTATCTCACAATTAATACTCTACTGAGGAGAGATAGTATTCGTGATAGTAAAGTCCCAGCCAAGCAACTCTTCTAGAACCATAGAACAGAATCAGAAATAAGGAGTATATAGCCATATAGACTACAGACTAGAGCAAGTAATTACTATATTTGACATTTCTACAAATCGTAAGTTAAAATCATGAACATGAAGCTTCAACTTAATATTTTACCTACAAAAACACATTTTACCAAAGCATTCAATTGAATATAATTAACTTGTTCATTTAGGTTTCCTGGGCCTTTTAGTAAATTTCAAACACAGAAGACATTCTTTCAATTTAAATGATGTCTAAATTTGAGAAACAGAGAAAAGGCAGAAAGGAAATCTGTCATGCTATATGAGTGGAAACAGTTGACAGGCCAAATATATGATGATCTACTAAGAGATTATCTAGTTATAGAAATTTTATTATGCACATTATTGTAATCATCATGTTATCTGTCTACTTCCAACATGGTTTGAACTGGTCCCACAGCTTCCTGTCAAGATATGTTATAACAGTTCCATTTGTTGAGCTATCAGAGCATTCTGAGTTCTGCAAGACATAAAGAGATGTGTTCTGTACCCTAGAGGCACATCATAAAAATCGAAGGCCAGAATTTTAAGTTATGTAATACCTTTTCTGGCTTTTAAAAATCTAGCAAAATTTATATAGTAAACACCCTATGAGATTTATAGTATGTAATCATAACATTTTACGATTCATTTTAACATAAATTAATCAAAAGCTCACAACAATGTGTAACTCATTGCCCTGAACCTGGAAAGGAGAAATGGCTTCTAGTCTCTGTGAGATTTTACCTGTCAGTTTCTGTGTTCTTCCTCATCAATGAGGAGAATAGACACTGTATCTCTAAAGTCCTTCCAGATGAAATCTCACCACCATTCTACAGTCCGAATGCTTCCAATAGTAGGAAGCATGCTAGGATACATACCCGGAGGAAAAAGCCTCAAAGCAAGATAACAAGTGCAATGGAGGAGAGTGACTTTCTTGGTTTGCTTTTTAATCACATGGATCTGGGTACAAAATCCTGGCTCTGCCTCTTTCTAGCTGGGTGATTTTGGACAGTTAACTCAACCACTAAAGGATCTTCATCAATGAAGGAATGATCTTTGAGGGGGTGGAGGAAATTCTGGGGAGAGAAATAAGAAGGAGTCAAATGGAAGGGGGAAAGACAGCCCCCACACTTATACATCTTCCTCAAATTCCCTGAGAAACCAAAACACACAGATCAGATAATATTGAAATACTATATATGAAGTATTTACCTGTTCAGGCTTTGGAGTCGAGGAGAAGGACAAAAAAGGATTTGATGTCTAAGACCACATCTTACACACACACACACACACACACACACACACACACACACACACAGAAATTTGCAGTATGCCACCTCGTCTTCTAACTTCCTCCTCTCTGTAGACATATTTGAAGTCCAAGCTTCTTTATAGTTTGATACTCATATTCAAATTCTAACCAATACACATGTGCTACCACACTTTATGCTCACTGGCTTTTTAAGCTGTGCTGTACGTTTCCCACAATAACAATTTCCAAGCAGCATCTCTTATACTGTCTTCTGCAAATTGTATCCATAAGTTTCCTCATCTCTAAATGAGAATAATGATAGTATCCTTTTGCATAGGGTTGTTACAAGAGTTATATGAGCTAATTTTTCTAATGTACTTAGAACATTGCCTAGCACATAGTAAGAACAATGTAAATATTTGTTAAAGACAATACCTTTTGTTGTAATTTAACTTTTCATATTTTGATTTACTTTTTCACCAGGTTTTCTTTAGGGAAAATGACTGTGCCATAGATATTTATGCTTCCTACAGAAAGGCAGGAAACCAGGCCAAAAGGAAGGAAAGAAAGAAAATCCTCTTTTTTTTGAATAGTTCCAATAACCAAGCACTATACTAGATGCTGTTAAAATAAATTTTCCTAAGAACCCTATATATTGGGTAAGACTCTCCCTGTTTTAAACATGAGCAAACAGAATCAAAGAAGATTAAGTTTCTTGCCAACGAGGCATAGTAGTGGCTCAGAAAATAATTTTATACGATGGTACATTTCACATGCTTTTGTTTAGTTCTAAATCTGGCGTTTTAGAATTACTACGGTGGTAGATGAGGGGAAAAGGGATCAAATATATGGTGGTGGAAGGAGAACTGACCCTAGGTGGAGAATACACAATGTGATATATAGATGATATGTTACAGAATTATACACTTGCAACCTATGTAACTTTACTAACAATTGTCACCCCAATAAACTTTAACTTTAAAAAAAAGAATTACTAAGGCCAAAAGATGCTGATATTAGTGGTGCTAATGCCACACTCAACTTAGCGCATGTCATCTATCTACCTACTTTCTTTCTAACTGTATCATCTTATTGTAATTGTCATACTTTATGATATGCTTACTGTAAACCCACTGTTGCATGTTAATCATACATGTCCTCTGAAAATCAGTTCTGCAACTGAAAATTGTTCAAGAACTCTTAGAGTAGGCAAAGTGACCCTGGTTGCTTGGCTGTATAACTTCTCAGAATTTTGAATGTCTCAATATGGCCACATTATCTCCTAGGAGGTGACAGAGTATGTAACCGTGCCAAAAGGTATTTTACTACAGGATTTTTAAAAAATATTTTACCCATTAACATCTCATAAGATGCTGGTGTTCAACAGACTATGGTTTAGAAAATTCTGCCTTAAAAAAAAAAAAGACCAAAAACAATGAGGAAGCACATAAAAGTTGAGAGCAAGTTAACACAAATATCAGACTATTAAGGGGAACCTACAAGCCAAAGAGCAGCATTTTAGGAGAGGCACTTATAAAAGTAGCTTTTACAGGCCATTTCCAAGCCAGAACCATGCCCAGTTTTTTGTAGAAACTCAGTGGATAAGTGCCGAATAATGAATGAATGAATGTGAGCCAGTTACTCTGTTTGAAGAAAATGCATCACTATTTATTTTCCTCATTCTAAGTGGAATCGAAGTTTCAGAAAGGAAAGGGGAAGAAGTGATGAACTACTTTTAAATGTTGGTGTTTCTATTGAAATTAAGTTACTTATGCAAAAATTGTTAAAACATTGTCTATCCATTTATTTAACAAATATTTGATGAAGAACTAAATAAAAAGAAACTTGGAGCAAGAAGAAAGAGGACTGTTCATGTAAGGGACACTAGTACAGAGTCAAGGAATCAGGTCCTCGAGAATAAAGAGCACACATGCATGTGTGTGCCCACTCATGTGCACACACCAATTTTAAGCATCCTTTAGAGAAGTTTCTTTACTCTATTGAGGCAAACATTAGACTATTTTCACTATCTATCTGTATGAAACAAACATTGCTGAAGGCAGGAGAACACATGTCCTGTGGGGAGATTTTAATATGGTTTTGAATCATCAAATCACAAATATGCCAAATTTACATTGGACAACAAGATTGATAGAAGAGAAAGAGAAATGGGAGAGTACAATTGGTCATTTGGCCTGTGGATTATTTTTTTCCTAACATGTTTCTTTGTCTTCATTTCTCCACAAACCTTTTATTCTCTGCTTTCTACCCTGTTTTTCTGCATGACTTATTTTGGTTCTTTCTGAGCTTGACCTTCCTTGTTTTACTAAGAAAATGTAAAGAGAGAGAAATTGAGAAAGGAGGGAAGGAGGGAGAGAAAGAGGGAAGGAGGAAAGAAGAAAAGAAGGAAGGAAGGAAGAAAGGAAGGAAGGAAAGAAGGAAGGAAGGAAGGAAGGAAGGAAGGAAGGAAGGAAGGAAGGAAGGAAGGAAGGAAGGAAGGAAAGGAAAGGGAAAATAGGAAAACGGATCAAAACGGTACCTGGTGAACGAAGACAACATTTACTTCTACTGGTTTTTAAAGTCCCACAAATTCAGAATATTGTAACTTTATGTTACATGCAGTTTTTTACTTGCAATGTTCATCTGGAAATTTAAAAACCAGCAGCAGTAAATGTTTTCTTCCTCATTTCGTAAAGTCATCCATTTGGATGTGGCCCAGAGTAGACTCTTGGTGGAGCTCACCAATTAAAACCAATTTATTTGTTCCTATTCCTCATGCATGTCTACCCTTTTCGCTTCATATACAGTAAGGACCCACTATTCCTGCACTTTCTATTTTGAACCACAACTCCTTGGGCTCTTGCAAGCAGGGTGTCGGCACCAGTTACAACCATTACAGAGAGAAAAGAGGTTAAGAGGGAGTAAGAATGCAAGTGTAAATGCATGGACAAAATATAAAAGACTTTCCTGGCCGCCTTGAGCTGCTCCATATGTTCCTGTTGTTTAGTGACAGCCCTCAGTAGGAGCACCGTATCTTTCAGTCCTGTGTATAAATTTGCTCCGTAAATTACAATGTTGGCTTGGGCTCCCCTGGTGTTTAAGAAGGTGAGTGATGACCTTGGTGGGAGTATGTTTGTGTAGAAAAGTGTCATAAAAGATGATGTCTTGGCCCAAGAAATGCAGGGTTCAGGTTTAGTCATTTGTTAAAAAAAAAAAAAAAAGTACCAGAGTTAAACATAACTAACACATCATGAGAGTAAGGTTCTTGCCAAAAGTAACTTTCTTTTAAATCTGAAATGTTAGCTTTCACCCTGTGTTTTTAAGGAATATTTTTAGCATTTTCCTTTAAAGAGTTTCCCTGCTGATTTTGATCATTTTTTTAAGTTACAAAACAAAGCAATCAGTGGTGTACATTTTTCACTGATGAAGACATTAAAATACTATCAATTGATTATTCCTCTCTTACACATTTATTTGATAATTATGGATTCAATTCAATGTGGCATTTATTTTCTGCAATAACTAGGATTTGGCAGGCTTTATGTATTCATTTATACTCTCATTGTGAGGCTTAGACATTAAAATATTGGTAATAGTGAGGACTTGTTTTTTTAACCGTCTTCTTCCTATCATTTGTGTTAGTGGTTTTCATTTTACATGTTAAGTAAAATAAGTAGGTTCATGCCACCCATCCACAGAGCCCTCTGGCAAATCACATTTTAGGGAAAGCCCCAAAGACGAATATCAAAAACAGATTGCCTTCATCAATCTGCATTGCTTCCCAGAAAGTGAGTCCCATAGTGTTCTGATAGTCTTAACACTAGTTAATTTTTTTAAGGCAGAAATAAAATCCATATTTCAAGTTGACAAATATTGCCACTTAGGATGATTAATTTAACATATTTTAGGATGTCACATATGCTGATAATGTGCTATTTCAAAAGCAGTTATATTACAAAAGCATGCTATAGATGCAGATGTTATAAACCTAAAAGAAAAAATACTAATGATAATTGTGAAAATGGTTGAAACCATTACATGAACCTGAAATCCTCAATGCAAACTTTCTAGACATCCACCTGAGATTTTATCAATGGTTTACTATCTCCAGGGAATGCCTAGATTGATAAAGATTTCCCAGGAAAGAAGGTGAAATATTATTTTCTGTAAAGATAGTGGGAAATTGTTACCAAATTATTTGCTAAGTGCCACTCAGCCTGTGCTTATAAAAAAAAAAAAATTCTCATGACTTGAACTATGTATGTTAACGTTGTATGCTAGTGGAACAGGAACTCCAATGCAAAACTCAAATACGTATGTTCTGCTCAGATCAAAATTCATGTTCATGGATTCAAAATATTAATAATCTTTAAATAATAATAATAATAATGATAATAATAATAATATCTGGAAAGTTCACTGGATTCAAAAGTCCAACAAGCTTGTTCCTAACTTTAGTGACCACATAATACTGCCTTCCTTCTCTGGGTCATTTCTTTCTCTGGTAAGTGGGAATGCTTTTTCATTAACATTTAAATAACATAATCTTAACTTATTTTATTGTCTCTATAATAAACTGAGGCACCATCTGCTTTATTTGGTCATAAATGCAGCTGTAAACGATAGCCATGAAGACAAAGCCATAATCTGAAGGACATGTCATGCTTTCTTGACACAAAATTTTCTTTAAATTTTTTTTTAATTTTATAGTAGACTTACATCAACATAAATCCAAATCATCATTTCTTCTAAGAACATCTTTTTTGGGGTAATCATTTAATTTGTTTTCCCTCTTTTTTTAAAAAAAAAAAAGAAAGGAAAAAAAAAAAAGGATGTCAACCTTTTGTGGACCTTGCTTGTTTTTCAACTCTCTCTCAGTACTTCAGCCAATGGTAAAATTTAAGAACTTAGAAGTGGAAGTGACACGAAGTAGGCTTATTCCTCAAACACTAGAGCAGACAGACACACAATTGATGCAAATCTCTCCAGGCCCACAAAAGAACAAATACTAGATCACTCATTACAATTATTTTTCAAAAGCATCTCTCAAGTTGCAAGTTGTGGAAATGACCTTCATCCCTATGCTGGTTCTTTTTACTCAGGGTGGTAAAGATACCCATTACCTCTGGCAGTCTCTGGACCCAAAACTTATGCAAATGATCAGTTACAGGGAAGGAAATTCTCTTGGAAGGATACAAAGATAAACAAACCCATAGCTATTCATAAAGATGAAAAAATTAGAATTCTGTTATTAAATAACTTGCTTTTCTCCCTCTACATACAAAATTGAAATTTAAAGGCATGAAAGTCATTTTCTTGTAACAGCTGACTTCAACTGAACAAACTGTTTTCAGTTTGTTACAGGATGAACTAGAACAAGTGGGCTTGGACAGAGTCTTCAGAAAATCAAAAGACACTGTAAGAAAGATAAAGTGATTCCCTCCCACCAAAGGTAGTGTGAAAGGCATGGAGAAGTAAATCTGTGTTCAACCACAATACATACTAGGGGTGCCAAAAAAATGTATACACATGCCTTGTATTTATCTTTTGATATCAGTATATATTGAGTATTATGATTTTAACACAGTTTTTTCCTTTCTTAAAATGTATATACATTTTTTGGCACCCTCTATATTAGATTTCACTCTTTCATTTAATTCTATTTTCACTTAAAATTACATGTTGGATTTTTTTTTATTACTATTATAAATGCTTCCAATATGGAACTACAGAAGGTTCCTAGTGAGATTAAAAGGGGAAAATATGACAAAAATCCAAGTGATAGCTTTCTCTCACTTTCAAATACTAATTAATAAGGCAAAGCATTAAAAGGCATAAGAATTGAAATCTTTTCTTTTCTTGGCTATTTCCTCCTTCACCCTGCACTCTTCATCTATTTTATTTTTATTGTTTTTTAAAGTAAAGCTTATTTTTTAAACCTTCTTGAATTCTTTTTGATCAGAGCTCGTTACACTGGCAACAACCCAGCTACTGCTTTCAATAGAACTTCTACATCTAGGCACTGTGGACTTTCTGCATTTTGTTTGAAGCCTAAACTGGTCCCTCAATGCACTCGGTATTTCCTGAGTAAAAGGTGAAAGCTAGAAATTGAGCTTGGCCATTCATTGAAAACATCGGGTTTTTTGTTGTTTTACTAAAACATTCATTCCCCCCACCTTTTAGAAAGATAAAAATTGATCATTGGTTATGGGGTAGAGGAATAGGAACTTAATATCAGAGAATTCGATAATTGAATGTTTTACACTGCAATTTCTTTAATGGCGATAGTTTGCGATAACTGGTAACATTTGAGCAGGGGTAGAGTGGGTTACTAGGATATCGGGAAAGGAACAATTATACAAAAAGAAATGTAAAATAAATACATGGAAGAATAGAGAGTGGAATTGAAAGTCATTTAAATAGTAATAAAATAAAAATTTTCCTAATATCTGAGGAACATTGCTGTTCATTTTACTTCATTTTTTATCTTTCGAAAATGTGATTTTCCATTTCTTCAATCTCAGGCATCAGAATAAAACCTAAAACAAAATTAAAAAAATATTTAAAGTAATAAAGAAGATAATAAGAAATGTGACAGGCAATGGAATTACTGCTTTCTTTCACTGCAAAAAAATATGTACCTTTGAAATAATGTGAGAAAATAAAACAACGGTCAAAATACATTCAAAAGCAGCTCAGAGCTGTCACCTGTTTCTTTTCCACATTCTAACAACTATCCAGGTAAGTAATTCTTAAGAAAGGCACTGCAGGACCCTGGCACCCCAAAGGTGACACAGGTTTCCTACTGATAAAATACCAGCAGTTTTTTCTATTTCTCAAGAAAGATGTATTGCTCATGGATAATATGTTTTCAATTTCAAATTTTATTGACATAAATTTTTCTTAAACTTTAGAACATACAAGTCTGCTGGCAACTGCCAGCAAAGAAATATATATATATATATATATATATATATATATATATATATATATATATATGTATCCCAAAAGAAGTATACACATTTTAGAAAGGAAAAAACTGTATTAAAATTGTAATGCTCAATATATACCAATAACAAAAGATGAATACGAGTCACGTTTGACTTCTGCAATTACAAGAGGTGCTCAAAGTGGTTACCATTACCTTAATTTTAATACAGTTTTTTCCTTTCTTAAAATGTGTCTACATTTTTGGGGGCATCCTCTGTGTGTGTGTGTGTGTGTGTGTGTGTGTGTGTATCACAAAAATATTAGCTTAAAGGTTTAGCTTAAAATATTTGTTTCCATAGACTCATAAGTCAAGACTATTATTCTTTACTTCACATGTCAGATTTTCTGCTGAGAAAAAATAAAATTCTTACTTTGTATGATGTAATATTTTCTGGTGTTCTGTAAAGAGCATCGCCATTTGGGGGTAGCTTTTCACTTCAAGGAGTTGAAGAAGCACTAGCATGAGGATACTATTAATTTAAAGACATGTTCTTTAAAAAAAAAATCTTACTGTCCTTCAAATGACAATGATAGAAGAAGGTTCTCTAATCAAAGAATAATTAATCACTTGAAACACAAAGATCCGATGATCTTTTGACTAGTTAATGATTTGTACTTTCCTTGATTAAAATTGAAAAGTGGGAGGGGGCTCGATAGAAAGTTTTCTATGAATTTCAAATGAAAAGGATGGGGATTTCTACTTAGCTAAAAATAATTATCACCCCTGATATCATGATGTCTTAAATGTCTGCCTTTTAGATCATTCCTTTGGTTTATATGGCACCCTGGTCCCAACTCAAACGGATGTGTTTATCAAAATATTTTTGTCCTTAGGGATGGGTCCACACTAGGCATTTACTATGGAAAATCTTTGATAGTATAGAAGATTAAGGAAAGGTCAGACAGATTGCTATTTTACCCAAACCACACTCCTCAAAACTGCAGCTCAAGCTTCAGTTTCCCTGAGGATCCCCTTCAGTTTTCTTTCTGCAATCACTATCTTTCATCCTGATAAGCAATTCAAAATGATAGTCCGAAAAGAGTTCAGGTTTTGAATAAGCAAGTCAAACTCTTTTCAGAATCTTTGTTTTTTTTTTCATTTTTGCTCTGAATGTGGGAAAGGTTGCTTTCACTGTGTAAGGAGGGACACTGGAGCACGCGGGGAGGAATACATGGAGATACCGAGGCCAGGGCTCCACAGAGAAAGAAAGGAATAGCTTCACCAGGAGAACTCAGCCTTTACCTGCATAACTGCACGCTCTCTATTGAACTGGGATTGAAAGTTCGGAAAATAAATTCCGTTATCAAAACAGAGTCAGAGCTCCTGACTCAATCTAAAGTCGACAGACTTTTGCAGGAAGTCTCAAGGATGAAGTCCCTCAGCCCCATATTCATAGGCACCCTGAGGGGATTCCAGCGTACTTCCCGTCTTGTTCATGTGCTTTGGGTATGGGGCGACACTGGTCCTCACTCTTGGTTTTGTAAAGAGCATGGCAGGAAGCAGCAAGTGATTGGACTGTGGAAATGATAGGGTTTGGGTGGGAATAGTCTTGGACCACTGAAGACAGCGCAGCCAGTTAAAAATTGGCAAAAAGCATACATTGCACTTCCTCTAACATGTAGTTTCAAGATCCAGAAGTTGATTTAAGAATAAGAGAAAAAATTTAAGCTGCTCTCTTTTAAAAGTTTGTCTTTCCATTAGGAAGGTATAAATTATAACCTCTCTTTGCTTAATAAACAGCTAACTATAAAATAGGGTGTTTTTCCTCCTTAGAGGTAATATGATATTTTTTTTCCCTTTTCTCACCCTCCCTCATGCATTGTAGAACTGTTGTAAAAAATAAGCATTATGATGTAAGATATACATTGCGGTTTATAAAAGGCTGACGTTTTCTTACTAAATTCTTTTCATGACAGATTTTAAATATGACTGAAAGCATGTTCTTAAATTTTTTTTAAGTTCTATCTTGAAGTTTTGCTCTCCTTTTTAACTTGTCACTTATGTCCTATGAAACATGATAATCTGCATATCTGATATGTAAAATAGATATATCTGTTTAGCCCTTAAAAATGTTTTCTTCAGCTAGGTCCAACTTCGGGTAAGTAGACACACCCTGTCCATATTCAGAAAGTGATTGAGAGCCACAAGAAACCCAAGGATGTGGCAGTACTTTGAAACGGGGCGGCTACCTTCAATTTTTAAGAAACCTAATAAAAAACAATAAAGTCATGAAAAAAAAACACATGCAAGAATACCAGGATTTGAGAAAGGCAGCTTAGTAAGTTTATCCTGGGAAAAAAATGGTTACTTATCTGCAATAAAGTCCCATATTCTCTAAATGGCTCTAAAGATAAATATGTTTATAAGCCTAATTAATTAAAATATTGCTACACTTGAGGGTGCCTGCTAAGCAAATGTGTAGTGAAAACAAAACATGTCAATTGTTTTTAAGTATATACCTCACACTTTACCATTTCAACAAATGGAACTTAAAATACATATTTATTTTTCTATTATTCCATTCAGAAGACATGCAATATTGAAACTGAATTTCTTTTCCTTTGTTAAAAGCCTTACACATGGATTTAGATTTTTCTTTTTTGCCCCAACATGTGCTAGTAATAAAAATGAATATATAATTTCCCTTTTCAAACCATTCATATCTTAAATATTCTCCTTTATTGTGTGTTTGCGTCAAGTACTTTTTTGCACAAGGCAGAATACATATAAACAAACATGTATTTATTATTTTGCCACTGTTTTGTAAGTGTATTACAAATATGTAGCGCAGTTAACAACTTTCTTCATTTACATGATATCCCAGAAGCCAGTTTCAATTTTCAATAGCAAAATACGGTCGTCGATATTCCATATTTCTAAATTCTTTTTCTTTCAAATTATTTATTGAAGTTAAGATTTTTATAAACATACATTCAGTGAGGACATTGTTTGGACTGATAACACTATAAAAACTATATCACGTAGAAGGCTGAGGCTCTGGTTTAGATTAGAAAATTCTTTTTTAGAACCACAGTTTCGATTAGCAGCAAGAATGACTTACCCTATGGCACATTGTGTAACGAATGCTTAGCGATTCAGCCTGGGACAGTTGGGTGTATAGTAAACAGGGCAAATTTTCTTATATAAAACTATCGGGGGTATTTGTGTTTATTCCTATCATCTATGCAAGAAACAAGTATCAATCCTATCTTATCCATAAGACAAAATTTTTTGTCAGTTACAAGAAATCGAGTAAATATTAACCTTAAAATGTCTGGATTACAGTTCATCTAGAGAAAATGGCATATTTGATCTGGGCAAGTAGAAAAGAAAAGAATGGTAACATTATTTATTTTCTGTTATGTATTTTGAGAGATTAAGTTATTGATTTTTTCCAACTTTTTATTTTGAAAATTATCAAACTTAGACATAGTTGAAAGAATAAAATGAACACCAACATATCTTAGAGTCACATTTTTCTAATATTTTGCCTCATTTGCTTTTACTTTCCTCCTCTCTCTATATATATGTTTATCCATTTGAAAGTTACAGTCAATGTAACACTTCAACCTTAAATACTTCAGCATATATCACCTAAGGAGAAGAACCTTCTCCTGCAAAACTATAATGCACCCAATAAATTTATTATCTAATATACAGTCCTCAATGCTCTATATTTTTTGACCCAGTATCTAATCAAGAACCACACATTGTATTTAGCTGTCGTATCTGTAGACTCCTAATCTGGAATGAGTTTTTAATTTGATGAAGTGAAAATGCATATTTTCAAAAGTACTCTCTAGAGTACTCTCCATTAATAATGACAGCAAATAATCATGAAATCAACTTTAAAAACCTGACTACAAAAGAACAAAATTCTATAATCACTTCACTAGAAAAATTCCTTCCAAATTCATCTCATCTCAATTGCGATGAGGTAAAGAATCAGAGATGCAAATTTAAAAGTAACCAGCTTTTTAAACCCTTCCAACCCCATACATTAAGTTCAGCACATTGAATTGAACCCAACATCGAATTGGTAGTTAGCCCAGTTACTGGAGGACAAAGAAAATGTGCTGAGGAAGATACAAGAGAACTGGGCAAAAAATAAACATTTATGTTAATTGGCACTTCATTATTCAAACACTTGAATCTTTCTTCTCACTGAAATCCTCAATGTCATTTTGCACAAGATTTTGAACATATGCTGAAAGCAGTTTTATGACTATTGCTGCTGAACACTAATATATTAAACTTAAGTTCCTTATCAGAACACTTCTCTTCTTCACTTCTCTTTCTTAAAACATATTTTAAGAAAAGCACTTTTTTTTATTGACCATAAGCTTATTATGTATTCCCTTAGTGAGAAAAATCTTCACTTGATTAGCAATGCAGTGCTAAAAAGGTGTCCAAATCATTTTACAACTGAAGTTTATGTTTCATACACAAATATGTGCATGTAAGTACCTATCTTGGTACATTTGTAAACAAATATGCCATGGTCAATGCTTTTCCATAGCCAGATATATATATGACAACTATATTCATAAATGTACTCAAGTTATTTTCCAAATCCTATGTCATATACATATGAAATATTTTGGTTCACCTGAAATATAATTTTTTATCAAAAGGCAAAGACTATTATGGTGATAGACAAGTAATGGAAATATTCCTGTTTTCGTGTTTCTAATTTCTATATGAAACTTGAAATCAGTCTGAGATAGACTGGATTTCAAACTTACTGGTAATAGACCGGGACAACAATGCATCCAGTTTGGGGGGTTTCTATTGCCACCTAGTGTCTAACTTTATAATGCACCTGTGAACGTGATGGTGATGGTTGTGCAGTCTGGAAAGACTTTTTAAAGGGAAAAAGTAATTACAACACTTTTCAATCGAAGAATTTCTTAGTTTCTTGTTTTAAAGGCAATCTATTGTCATTATATAACCTGGTCTATATATAAAAATATCGAAAAATTCACATCTTAAAGAGTAATACTTAAGGAAATAATGATTTGTGTATCTATGACATGCATTTGCATTCAAAATTGATTTCATCATTATTTTGGATCAGTGTAAGTATTTACAAGGTATAATCCCTGAGAAAACAAAAATATTAGTATCTGTCAAACTTATTCCTTTGATATTTACTTAAAATATCACTACTGATTTTTTTTTCACATTTTAAATTTATTTCATATAAAACAATCCAATTAGGATAACACGTTTTATGTGCTCAAGACTTTTTCCACTTGATAATTAAGTTGTAATTTTAGAAATTGGGTAGTTTGGTTTATCACTGTGGAAACTACTTCAGTTTCCCCCCTTAAATGTCCAGCAGTTCACTGAAATAAGAAACCAATGGAACAGATTTAACTAGCTTCAACAGTGTGATGAAAACATTTTAGTAAAGTTACTAGAGATATTCCCCAACATCACTGAAATCTAATGATCCAACCCAATACACACGTGAATAGTCACATAGTTTTCATCAGTAACCTAGATTACATTGTCTGAGGAGTGGTTTAAACTGAGATTTTATTGGTCTGTAATATGATTGTCAAAAAGTATAACTCCTTTCTTTTATGAATAGGTATCAGCAGTTGGCATGGAGATATTATCTTTGCTATAATGGCCCAATAAACATCAGGTTTTAGTATTTAAGATTTTGTTTCAAAGTCAAGTTGAATTTTTTAGCCATTAATTTTATCTGGTATGTGGCAAGCCGGAGTGGTATATTCAAGTGATAACCACTCCTTCTTTGAACATAAACTGCACAGCTTGGCTTTGGCAGGGTTTCAACAGTGGAAGACTTATCTGCTTGTAAAGTTCTGCTTCACATACATGGTTACTCCATTTATATTTTTCTCCTTATTGCAAAGAGTACTGTGGAGTGGGGAAAAAATAGCAAAAGTAAAGTTTAGGAGATACATATATATATTTTTTCCATTCTTTTCAGATAACTTTACTCTCTAAATTGCACCACGTGAGAATCTGAGGCTTTAAAAATGTAAAATATGGTGCTTTATTTGCTTGAGACTAACTTACAATAATATAAGCCATATATTTTATCATTTCATATTTTTACAGGGAGGACATGGTTTTCAGGGCTTATGAGCTTACCAAATTATCAATCAGTCACAAAATCATGTCTGAGTTGTTACTCCTTTGGCCGTGAATGCCCTTATTACCAATGTACTGATTAAAATATGATAATAAGATAAACTTGATTTTTAAAATAAACGTGTATATGTGAATACAGTAGCAGAGAAATGGAAAAAAAATTACTGAAAGAGAAAGGAAATGGAACCAATGCTAATTCTTCATGCGAAAAGGGTAAAAGAGAATGCTAACAAATATAATTTTACAGGCCTGAATAAGATACTGCAGCTAGGATTTCCTGGTAATAATTAAGGTTCATTATCTAAATATTTTGTTTTCTCAGTTTTATTTAGTAACAAAACAACTCTTTTCCAATTTTTCTTAATCTGTTGCCACCCCCCCCAACACACGTACCCATGCAATCACTGACTTGTGAATAACCACCTATATGTCCCCAATCTTTCAAACCATACAAAAAGATATTTTTCTTTCATCATTTCTTTAAAAGCCGGTATTTTCAGTCTTGAAAACCCATAAGGGGGCAAGCTCCTAAATGGAAAACTTCTAGTCCAAATATTTCAAAACGTGGGATAAAGGGAACCATGAGAAATTGCCTGCTCCTTTATAACTTTGGTTATCCTACTAGTAGAAGGGGGTGGAAATTCAGAGCAGATTTAAAATCAGATGGGGAGGTCCATGCTCAAGCTTCATGGCATCCAGCCCTTTTTCATGATAGAAATGAATTGTTTCTAGAACTGCCATAGTTATGGAAAAGCAGTGAGAATGGGTCACTGACAAAGGTAATTAATGTCTGTTTCTCCCATTAGACAGTGGGTTTATATACCTCATATTGTAACTGACATACGTAAGGGGTTCAGTAAATGTTGAGGAATGAAACTGAAATAAAGGAAAATAAACTGACCAATGCTGTATGTACAAAGAGAAACCAAATAGCTTTGGGGAACTTTAATAACTATTTCAGGAGAACAGAATATTATCTCAGAATAATCAGTTGTGCGTAAATAGGTACAAAAACATTATAAAAAAACATTCTAAATTAACTAATTTTGACTAATTCCACACGTTAAAAATGTATTGAAAAGTACAAGAAATATAAGGCAGTCTGCTGCCCTAAATTTGGGGAAATTGGACATATAAAAATTTCCTGAGAAGAGGAGCAATGCAGGAATAAATGTCAGTCCACTAAAACCTTCCATATATGCTGCTAGAATTCAGAGGAAAGGGAAATGGTAGTGGGAATAGCCATACAAATGGGAAGGAGTCAGAATCTAAACTGGTCTTGAAGAGCCATTAGGAAGGACATGGACCAATGGGAAGGAGTCAAGAAGTCAGTGCAGGAAGGGGGAGCAGCAGGCCCAGAGGCTGGGGTCCAAACGTGTGCTTGATTCCAGAGGTTGACTGACTACACCCGTCCATTCAAAACCCCAAAATCTACTGAGTTCTTTCTGTCTGAAAAGTGGGAAGAAGTATGAGGGAAGGAAAGTGTTAGAGTAGAATTCATATTTATTGACTCTCTTCAAAGTGCCAGGCCTTACACCAACTACTTTACACTTGACTTCAAACCCAGTAAGTTTGCATTTTAGGAAACGCAATAAAAGAAGCACACCCATAACTCTAGTACAAGGTAAAGAAGAGAGTTGTTATATGAGAGGTATACTGTTAGAGAATGCCCAAGCATAGAAACACTACTCTAGCTAGGGAAAATCAAGGAAGGCTTCATAGAGGAGAAGGCGTGTTTGTCGGGTCTTGAAGTTTGTGTAGGACTGGAGATGAAAAAGGAAAGATATCTCAACAGAGAAAAGTATTTAGAGCCAGAATGTGTGGACTTTAAATACAATGTAGTTAAGTTGTATTGTGTGGGCAGTGAAGTATAAAGCAGTGGAGTAGAGGTATGAAAGTTAGGTTTTGAGGTAGGTACCTTGGTGCTGAAGTACAGAATACAGTTTTGTGAGAGCCTTTGTTCAGGCAAAGCAAGACAGTAATTTACAGGAGGGAGAGAAAAGAACTGAAGCTGAGTGTGGGCTGAGGAAAGAGCTCCTGTGACTATGATGTCGACAGAGCAAAATTTGGGTTCAGGCTTCATTTAAGGGTCAATAACTACGTTGTACATTTGGGCTTTGATTCTCTTTGACACTCAGTCTTTTCATTTGTAAAGAGAGAAAAGTAGACAAAATGATTTTGAGGTCTTTAAGTCTATCATTCTGATCTAATTATCATTCTATTTAAGAAAAACTAGATTTCCGTTCTTGTAAATATTTCTGGCCAGAAAATAAAATCCTTTTTGATATTGTAACCGTTCCTTTATGAAATGCTAAAGACCCCGAAATGATAGACTTCTAAATAGTGAATGCTCCAGGAAGTTGACCATTTATAAGTGAGTAGTCCCTTTGCCTTTCATTTCTCACTAATGTTTCTGATACGTTAAGGTCTACTAACATAAACAGTTCTCTTTTTAATTAGTTAGGTTGAAAAAAAAGTGTGGGCACAGATGTAATCTACAAACCACTCTTTAAATTATCAAACTATTAATAGTTTGAGAATCTGAATGGAGAGTGGATCTACCACAAAAATGTAAAGCTCAAAAAATCTCAAAGCTCATTTAGCTCAACTCCAGTTGTAGGTTCAGAAATTATAGCCGTCAGAGGTGCAATTACTTATGGAAATCACATAGCCAGTAACAGAACTGGAACTCGTTCTGAGGTACCTTGAGTGTGGGACCAGTAGACATTGCTCTGGCCATGCTGTCTCTTCATAATATATCGAATTTAAAATATATAAAATGCAACATGTGTATATATATATATATATATATATATATATATATATAGCCATATCCATATAAGTATGGATGCATTCCATAAAACCAGGCAGAGAGTTTTGACTTGGCTCTATCATTTGCGTAAACTTATATTTATGTTACCCTGGAGAGGCAACAGCGGTGTTCTGGAATTTGGAACTCTATGGTTGGATTAGCATCCTGGTTCTGCCACATACAATCGTAAGTATGTTAATTAACCTCCATTGAACTCAGTTTACTCACCGACAGATGATGAAAACAGTGTCAACCTCCCAAAGTTATCGTAAGATCAAAAAAAAAATGTAGGTCAGATACCTAGTGTAGCGTCTAGTGGCTTGTAGGCGTTCATTACCTTTTCCTCCTTTCCTTCTCTCTCATTTCCTAAGAAGGCTGATATTCATGTAGTTCTCCTCCAAAATTGTAACATCTTGAATTTTTTTACAAAATGTATACCATATAGTAAATGCTATTATTGAGTAACGACTTCTTCTGAACATGCTATGCTCTACTGAAGCGTTTTTCACAGTGGTGTTATTGATCTAACTTTGAAAATAAATGAATGAATAAATGAGTAAATGAATAGATAAACAAATGAATGAAAAGAGTGGATGACGAAGAATCAACACAGGACTGTGAAATTTCTTGGGGTTGTGAAGGTCTGAAAGACTGTCTCCAAAATAGGGAAGTAAACCCTAGATTGGCTCGAGCCCTATCAAATCCAAGGGACTCAGAGTACTCCAGAAATAGCTTCCTGGGTTCCCAAAATTCTAAGCAAATATTTATAAAGCTGTGTGCATGTTGATCTTTCTCAGGTAAAGGATTTGTAGCTTTCATTAGATTCTCAAAGGTTCTACAACCCCCAAAATATTAAGAACCACTGCTGTAAGCCTGACCTGCACCTCCTAAGATAAGGCCTTCCAGCAAACAGCACCGCAGCTTTTACATTTCACTGGAGGCCATGTTTTATTTGCTAATACAGAAAAATAGCTTTCAGATCAGGGAAATGATATTTTGATGTTTTTAAAAGTAGTAGTTACATAATAGAGAAAGTGGTCTCAGGGAAAGAGTGAGGAAACTACAAAGTAAATTCAAGGCATTATGTTGAAATTCAAGGTGAATATGTAGTTGTAATTCAATTAAATAAAATGCATCATCCTATATATCCAGGATATATAGAAAGCAAGGTAAATGATAGGAGTACAATTTTTACATACACGGTAATTATCCCATGAATTGATGAAGTAACATCACTGGGTAACAAGAGTCAACAAATATTTATCAAGTTCTACTGTGATTGAAGATCTCTATGTAAAACACTTTGCATTTAAGTAGTATTTTGACCCATAAGGTGGAACATATTTCTTATTATATTGAAGAAAGAAATCCCCATTTTAGCAATAAGATTTTTCATCAATTTGAAATTGCATCTTTTCATATAATTGTGAGATGTAGTTCCCATATATACTTCATTAGCAACTCTTAGTATGCCAATTTTGTTAATGTATTTAGCCAGTTCTCAAACTGTGAGTTTTGTACCTTGGAAATTTTTCTTCATTATCAGTTTTTCAATAAATAAAAACATCATTAATGTGGCAAGAGGGCTTGAAATACCTGAATACAGGCCTGTACTGTTTGACAGATAAAGAAGACTATTTGTAATCAGGCAGATGTTCTGCTGTTGAAGCCACTACTTATGGACATGAAAGACTCTCTATGAGATGAGACACATTTTTGGTGGATACTCGCTGGAGCTTCTATTTCTTCATTTTTCAGTAAGAGCACCCCAGTTGGAAAATTTATTGCTCTTCTAATCTCAATTTATGTAGTTCTGGTTCTACTACCTACTCTAAGAGTGAGTATTTGACCCAGTTCTGATGATTCAGAGCAGAACAGAGTAGGTGTTGGTCAGATTTCTGTCATTTGCAACCAAAAGAAAGCCTGGTACATGGGCCAAAGTTCTTTTTTCTTCTGGGATCATTTTGTCACTTCCATTCTGACATTGCCAATCCTCCTATCACTATATTGGTGCCACACTTCATCATGTACACTTCAAGATGGGCTATTACCATTACCTTTTGGTAAGAGAGCAGATGTTCTTGTGATTATAATAATATTTATATAGTGCTTTATGGTTTACAAAGCATTTTCACATGTGCCATCATTTGCCTCTACTACACATCAAACTTTTCTTATAACCAGCTCACAATTATTGGAAACAGTTCAAGAGGCCATGAATAACTTAGAGGAACATGGTCATTATGGATTAAAAACAGAAAAGTAGTCATTATATTGAATACTTGCTGAGTGCTCATTAATCACCAAATCTTTTTCCCCTGGTTTTATTGAGATAATACTGACATAGATCACTGTATAAATTTAAGGTATACAGCATAATGGCTTGACTTACACATATTGTGTAATGATTACTGCAATAAGTTTAGTTAGCATCCATCATCTCATACAGCTACAATAAAAATAAAAAGCAAAAACAATGAAATTTTTTCTTGTAATGAGAACTCTTAGGATCTACTCTTTTAACAACTTTCACATATATCACAAAGCAGTGTTAACGATAGTCATCATGTTACACATCACATCACCAGGTAACGACAAATCTGATCTCTTCCTCTATGAGTTTCGCTTTTGTTTTTGTTTTTTATTTGTTTGTTTATTTTTTAGATTCCATACATAAGTGAAATTATACAATATTTGTCTTTCTCTGACTTATTTCACTTAACAAAATGCCATCAAGTTCTATCCATGTTGTGCAAATGGCAGGATTTCCTTCTGTTTTCTTTTTATGATTAAATAATATTTTGTTAATCTATAGCACACTTTCTTTATCCATTCCTCTACTGATGGACACTTACGTTGTTTCCATGTTTTGGCTGTTGTAAGTTATGCTGCTATGAACATGGAGGAGCAGATATCTTTTCAACATAGTGTTTTTGTTTCATTTCAATATATACCCCTAAGTGGGATTTGCCACGTCATATGGTAGTTCTACTATTAATTTTTTGAGGAATCTCCATACTGTTTTTCACAGTGGCTGCACCAGTTTACAATTCCATCAACAGAACACAACTGTTCCCTTTTCTCTACATCCTAGTCAGCCTTTGTTATCTCTTGTCTTGATGATGGAGAGTCTCACAGGAACCACCAAATTCTTTGGACATATTTTTCTTATTCACATTTCAAGCATTTGTTCAAGGTTAGTGTTATTAATCCCATACTATAGATAGGGTTTAGAGATGTTAAGTAACTCAACCAAACCCACACAGTGGTGGAGTAGAGATGAAAACCCAGTCTTGCCTGAATCCAGAATCAAACTGTCTAACCACTATGTGAAACTGCTACCCCACTCACATTGAGAAATGCCTGTGTCTCATGGAGCTCCTGGAGGAGACAGCAGAGCCAGTAGATGAATGCATGTGTTAACACAGAATATACCCATATGTTAATTAGTATTGACTTTATCCCCTTCAGTTTCTGTTCCAACAACCAGAATTTGGGGTACTAAGAACTGAAAATAAGAAAAGCATGGTTCCATGTTTTCAATCTTTAAAAAAAAAACTCAGCTGGAATAAATGTACACATTGGGAAATGTAATCTCTGATCAAATGGAGAAAGGCATTAGAGTGAAAAATGAAATTGTTAAACTGAAGTGATGGGAATTGAAAAGGAAGGTCAGAGATGGATGGAAATGGAAATGAACTAGATCTATCTGGTAGGCTGTTTTGTTCACTAGGGGCTGCTGATGCAGATTTTGAAGTCAAAGGTGAACTCTGAATTCCATACAGACAACTCAGCCCCACATGTGAAAATAAAATTCCCAGAAGGACACACAGAATTGCTTTGATAGATTCGAAGGGATATTAGCCAGTCACCCTAACTATAGAGAAAAAAAGACTGTTTAAGAATTGCATATCTGGCACCGTCTTCAGGATTCTTCCTGGAGATCAGCAGGTCACTCTGGTGGGAGGAAGGGCACCAGAAAGAATCATCTTCCCAACAGGACGTTGTTACTCTCCTGCTGTAAACAGTTTATTCCTTGACCCACAGAAGACCACAGTTATTCTTCACGTTTAAAGCATGAACTCAGAATTTAAAAAGAAGAAACGTGTGCAAACTAGTTGAAAATAAACGAATTAGAATTTTACAGCTAAGAGTTCTCTCTTAATTGTTCCCTGAGGAGGATGTTCATCAATTCACTCTTTCTTTAGGAGATAGTCACTGTCTGCTCCATTAAGTTATCATTCTAAAGCGTGGAATTTATCATAATTTATTCTAGGATATTCTAAATTTACCCTGTTGATTACCACTGTGTAAACAATGTCTGCCGCGAGCTGGGGTTGGATGATTGAGGGTTAGGACTGGCGCTGGTTTGGAGTTGCCATTTGCTGAAGAGTTTCATGGTTGTTATATCAGTACAAACTCCAGAGATGTATAACAAGGGGTTCAGTGGTTATGGAAAAAAATGAGGCTCTTCTTCTATGTAATGGTCATGGGCCACTTACTGAAATACCTCTCTTTGGAGATGCAAGTCCAAATGGCATAAGGTTAAAGAGCATTAGAAAGTGGTTTGTGCATGTACAACAACATGGCTTTTCTCATTTTTTTTTTTAAATGTGCTATTGTAGAGGTCAGCGCTGAAAAGTCTTCTAAAGAAAAATATCTTCAATGACAATACTCATAAAACCAAGTTAGGGTAAGTTTTCTTATAACTATGGTGAAGCTGTCCAAATTAGAAGGAAGGGCTTATTTTTTAATTTGCTACAGTTTTACTAACAAAACAATATTTAGGAATTATTTGACGTGGTCTGAAGACACTGAGCATTTATTAAACTTAATGACATTTGGTTATTTCTTTCCTTCAGATATTGCTGATAACTCATCTACTCTTTTTCTCCCCAAACTTTCTCTTACTCCATTTCTGACCATGAATTTGGGGTAACTTAATTATTCTCAACCCCTCAGCTGATAGCATTTATGAGGACTTGATTTTCACCATTCAATTTTACCTTTAAATTTGTCCCTTCCTATCTTTTTGAGGAGAGAAAATTGAAGTAAAATTGTACTTGAATATTTTTGTCTCTGCTACAAAAGATCTTGTTTCTCTTTCCTCCTTGTTCTTACTCTAAGAAAGGTACTGTTATTTTTTCCTACAGATCCTTGTGTCAGACTGAAAGTCCAATAGCCTGAGCTTCTTTGTAGGTGATACTAATAAAAAGTGAGAAGAAAATGTCACGAAACAAAGAATGTTTATTTAAAATTTTCCTCAGCACAGCTTTCTCTTCAGTTTAGCTCAGATCAAAATCAGGCTTCATTCTGATATCTCTGCTAATGTTATTTCATTTTTTTTTTTAGTAGTACAGTTGCCTCATTGAACCTCTTTTTAATGAAATTGATAGCAAGTATCTATGCATAATACTATAACTGCTCTAGATTATCAATGAAATTCTAATGTCCTATTCATAGCCCCATTTTTTGGATGATGACCACAAGGCAATATCATTGCTTATGCTGTATTACCTCTACCCGCTTAATTGGACAAAGGACTGGCTTATCCAAAAGGCAGCACTGAAGAAACTAGACGTCCATAAGAGAGGTTAACTGACTCTTGGCACTTCGTGAGACAATCTTCCCAGTTTGATAGGACAGGCTAAACCAATCACACCCCTTCGTGACATCTACCTATTCCTATGAGACATTGCTCATAATTCTTCCACCGTTTTTTCTAATGATTTTTCTTTTGCTACCTCCTCAACTATATCTTCATGGTAACAGTTATTTCCAGTTTCTTCGGGCTTTGACATTCATGAGGACTTGATTTTTGCCACACAATTTTACTTGAAAATGTATTCTTTCCTATCCAAGTTTCTTCTCTTTGTCTTTCAGAGTGGGGAAATGTAATGCAAAAATCGTATTTGAAGATTTTCTGCTACTTAAGTCACTTGCTTCCCATTGTTCTCCATTCCTCCTTTTTGGAAACCCCTCCTTATAGGGGAGTAGAAATGTAAGATCACATGGAAAAGGTAGAAAGCTACAGGTGCCCTCTTTGGTAAAAAAGACAAATGACCAAGTCACGAGAACTGTTACTGCATGCTAAATTAAGATCACTCCAATTTTACAAGGCCTAGGATCTAGAATCACTCCATGGTTTCTGACATATTTCTATCCTTCCATGTTCCCCATGTATCTTTACCAAAAATATCATATTTCTTTGAAGCTTTAAAGAACCTCATGATTGCCTTCTAGTCTCCTTGAAACATTTTTCCTTGCATAAATTTATCTCCTTCCTTTTTTCTGACCTAAATACAGTTGCACCCTGTTAAAAGATGATACACGAGTTCTGTTTCAGAGGAGAAGGTATAAATCCACATGGCATTAAGTAAACTCTTGGAAAGAGCCTCACACTTGCCTTCTGCAAGATCAGCAAGCATGTTATTGTTTTAGCTATAAAACACTCAAGATGTGAGGATTAATAGTGAACTTATCTCCTTAATTAGTATTTAAGAATACATTAATTCCTTGAGATTAGTGTATTGAGATTATTATGCTAAGTGAAATAAGTCAGGCAGAAAAAGTCAAGAACCATATGATTTTACTGATATGTGGGATGTAAAACTGAAAGCAACAAAAGAAAAAGACAAATACAGAAACAAAAACTCACAGACACAGACGACAGTTTGGTGGTTACCTGAGGGTAAGGGGGAGGGGACAAGGAAAAAGAGGGTAAAGAGGGTCAAATACATGGTGATGAAAGGAGAACTGCATCTGGGTGGTGAACACACAATGTGATATATAGATGATGTATTACAGAATTGTACACTTGAAACCTATGTAATTTTACTAACCAGTCACCCCAATAAACTTTAACTTAAAAAAATTAATACAATATTATATTTTTGTAGCATATGGTTGTACTCTAATTCATTAAATGGGCTGGAGTCAGAAGGAGCAAACTGAACATACTTTGTTCTTTCTCCAAACTTTCCCCTTTTGACTCCACCCCATTTTTACCTATTGCATGAAATTTTTCAGTCAATTTCAGTTATAAAAAGTCCAGCCATTCTATAAGACAATTTGCATATTCTCTTCAAGAAGTGAGTATAATGGTTAGTAATACAAATAATGTACTTGGCAGAGAGGGTGTGACTAACAGAGATATTGGACTCCTAATGTTTAATACTTTAAAATTTTGAAACGTACATATGACATTTATAAATATTTCTCATTAAATAAACATCTACTGCGAGTATTTAAGAATCTAATACACGCATTTCAAATTTTAATAATTGCAACAAAATTGGAAATTATAATACTATCACTACTAATATTTTCCATTTTTAACCATCAAGTATATGGCAATTCTGATACTGCAAAATTCTTTATATATTAACTCATTTGATCCTCAGAGTCATTATTGTCACCATTTTAGAGATAAGAAAACTGATATTCGGGGGAGATAAGTAATCATTTTCAAACCAACACAATATAAGTATTACCTCAAGTTCTTGATCAGGTGAGCAAATAGACCAAAATTAGTCTATGACTAGATAATGACGGATTATATTTATTATATAAATAATAATTATTATACTTATTATTTTCTGGTAGTTTATATATATCCTGGCATATGTGTGGATACTGGCAAATATAATTAGCAAATGAGCGACTCAGCCCTTTCCACTACAGGACAAAAAAAATTATTACTGTACAATCTTTAAAAGCATTCAGAGTTTGTATGCTTTGATGGAAGTACGCACATATACAATTAATGAAACTAAGTGAAATTGCCATAAATAATAGAATACTTTTCACTCTGAGGAATTGTTGAAACAGCAGAATTATATCTCAGTTGTGTAGATAATTTTTTTGTTTGTAGATAGAATAGAAAGGTGTTGTTTTACTGAAAATGTATTTATTTTCACTAGTATAAATACATATTTGTTCAATTTACAGATGACGGCCTTAAAATGACAGAACCTAAATGTGAGTTCTGACAGGTAAGAATATTGCAAATTCCCTTGGACCTCCACAAAAGGAGGGAGACTGACATTTTTAAGGACAGAGTCATACACTACATAATCAAAACGTAGAAATAACAACACCTATAGGAGACATTCATGGCAAAAATTGGAGAAATTTAAATATAAATGGGAAAGAAGATGTGAGATTCATATAGTATCATTGTTACTGAGGTGACAGAGAATGAATAGCAGCATCAGAACAGAAGACTTTCCTCACAGAGCTGAGGTTTCTTTGCAGTGCCTCAAGGGTTAATGTCAGAAAGCATCCTAATGGATGCTCAAAGGGTGCACCTTTCCTGGAGAACACAAAGGGCATCAAATCAGTGCCCTCTGGCTCCACCAGCAGCACTCAGGCTGTAGACACAATACCTAAGAATTTACTGTCGTCATAATTTTCTTCACTAGAAGACCCTGACAACTACCACAATCCTGCTGATCACACCACCAGTAAGTGGTGGTGCTAACTGTGGATTCTGGTCATCTGTCTCTAGGTATAAATAACAACCTGGAGAGCTCAAATATAGACCCATACAGCTTATGCCATACAGCTTTGTCATAAGCCATCATTAGAGCAATGATGCTAGTGAACCATTTTCTTTCCAGCTCAAAAAATAAAATATTTCATACCGCAGACAAAAATAAATTCTAAATTAGGAATTCATCAATGGGAAAAGGTAACGCTCAAAATTTTAAGATAATACAAAATGTCTTCATAACACATCTAGATAGGAAAGAATTTCTTAAGGCAAACAAAAAGATTGATAATTTTTTTAAACTTTTATGTTAAAAAGTCTTGAAATCAGTCATCTCCTGCCTTCTTTCCCTAAGCAACTGCCTATAATTAAGATTTTTTTAACTTTCCAGAAACATTCCCAATAGTATAAATATCTTTCTAGGATAATGTCTAGTAAAGTTTTGATGCTGTAGTTTCTGATTAAGTTCAATGATTTCATAAACCAAATACCTGTACAGTGAACATGCACTAATATCTTTCACAGAGTGTGTGTGCGTTTACTGTGAAACACCGAAGATCAAAACAGAGGGGCAGAGAGAGAAGAAGAAAGATGGTTGGAATAAAAACCATCAATTACTATTTTTGCCTTTCTTTTTCCATGTCTGTGTTGTCTCCTTGAGAAACTCAGGATGAGATCACTCCCCACATACGTTTCTACTTACTGGTTGGCTTTGGGTGGGTTTATCTGTTTCTAAGTAATTAGCCAGAATGTTGTGGGAAAACTAAGGGATGTCAGACCTGTCAGTCAGTGTAGCCATGTGGGAGGTCTTAAAAGGACCACTACAATGTGGTGGAGCCTTTTTTTTACTTTTTATATGAATGGATTTTTGATCCTCTTTAAAACTCAGTCAGTCAAAGTTCTGTCTGACTGCACGTTTTCTGGTCCTGTCTGGAACTGCCATACAGGAAGGGGGATTTCACTCTGTGAAGCATCTTGACGTTTGCAAGGTCTTACAATAAGGTGCACACATAGGTCAAACACTATATTTGACAACACACACACACACACACACACACACTCACACACTCACACACCTAGAAGCGTGCCTCCATCTATATAAATCATTTTGTACCTTTACATTTCAAAATTTATTAAAATTTGTTTTAAAGTTATAGGAGCATTCGAGATCTTGCTCTCTGACACAGGTTGTCAGTTTGGCTCAAATAAACTCTTATAAAAACATTTTAAAAATAAAATAAAATTTGTTTGTCGTGTTTTCCTAAGCTACACAAAAGTAGGAATTGCATGACTAGTGCCTGCCCAGTGAACGACTTGCGGTGAATTACGTATTTCCATCTAATTGATTTACAGGAGGTATGTCAGCTATAGATTTGTATCTCATTATCTTCAATCAGTCTTAAATGTTCTATTTTCCACATGCAGTAAGAAAATTAGGAGTCCCAGTATCTGACAAGGACCTCAAGCAGCAGAGTAATTCATTGGTACTTGCAGAGAATAAAGTGTTTTTTTGACCAAATAGTATATGCAAGCCTGAGATATTGGGAGGCAGGGTCAATGTTAAAGCAAGGGAAAATAAAGAAAGGAGCTAATGAGAATAAACATTCTTTTTTTTTTTAATCAGTAACTTCAATTCAATATATGAAAATAAGAGAAATAAGATTTGTTGTAAAGACCTGAGTTTTGAAGAATAGCAGAGACAGAAAATGGCTGGTGAAATGGTGTTGAGAAATAGAAGAAAGTATTGGGGAAAGTTTGGCAAACTGAGGCAAGGAGGGAGAAGTAAGATTCTAGTTATAGTTCAGGCCACAGAATGCCAAACAAGCAGAAGAGAATAAATGAAAAAGAGAGTTAAGCTGAGAAGAGGTCTAAGGGCATCAACGTGTAGACTGTCGGAATCAAGTGCACATGACAGCACGGCCCTGCTAGACCATCACAGGTGATCACGGATGGATCAGTCCCTAGTAACACTTTTTACATTTGACTCCTAAAAATAGAGTCACTCTTGACCATCTTTATAAATTCTTCTATAAGTAAATTTAAAAAGTATAAAATAAGTTGAGCGATGAGAAAGAGTATATACGAGAAATCACAATACTATGCCAACCACTCAAGAAGCTGAATTTAATTAGATATAATAATTTCAAAGATCAAATTGGTGTTGACAGTCTCACGCATCATTTTGTCAAGGAGAAGATATGTCATACACCACATAATCGTGTCAACATTCTTAAAATTCTAGAATTACATTATTTGGTACATTATCAAAATCTAAGATATTGCCTTCTCACTACGTTTGCAACAACTACTATGTTCACAAAAATTAGCATTCAATGGACGTTTACAGTCTTAAATAAATTTGCCCATTAAAAGTGTACTCACACAAGTAATTATCAAACCAAAGGATTTCGATGTCTACTGAGGTAGAGAAAAATTCCCTTATAAAATGCTACTAGTTGTGTTTTCTGAATGTGCATAAAACAATGCCAGATCAAGTAAAATGTGTTTATATATATCTTGCTAAAATATCTATTATTTAACTCAGGCAAAATACCCAGTGGAAGCCTCATAAATGCTGATGGAAATCTAGAATTTGGGTGGCTTCTTTTTTTGTTGGGGAGGGGGCCAGAGTACAGTAAGGAAAATAATCTTCAAAGTCTCCAGTTTACATTTGGTAGCAAAATAATTTGTGCTTTAATAAAAATTTTAAAAGAAAGCAAAGTATTATTTTCCTCCTTAAATTGTTTTCACTTAAATGTTAAGATTTTCCTCTTTTAAGAAGTCAAATGAAGAGTAAATACAGCTGTTTTTCCTTTGAACATGGGAATGGTTTTTACAGTAGTTATAAGTTTGATTATATCCAGAGACAGACTCTCCCAAGGGAAGATTTATCAACCACGTCAGCATCAAGTACAAATATTCACAAACAGTTGTTGAAACAGTTGTTTATCAGTAATATTGGATGACATCTGCTCTGCCCCTTGCAATGGAAGCAAGGGGAGCAGAGATCTTAAGTCTCATCTCTTTCTCCACATACTTTGCATATTTAGTTCCAGGGCTCATTCATTATGCTAATCAAAAGAGAACTGGGGAAGATATAGAAAACACTTTCATTTCATTGGAAATGGCTGATAGTTACTAAAGGAAAAATAGGGCAATAGGATCAGCCAGGAAAGTGAGCAAAAAGAGACAAAATAGTGTGGGGTGGGGGTTGAGAAAATTTGAGGAGAGAGAGATGGTGGGAAACTACCTTGCATTACAGGCGGCTGAGAGTGGGAAAGAAGAGATTAAACTGTTTCATACATGTAGCCGACTTTGGGAATGTCTTGAGATGCTTAGCCTTTCACTTATTTGCATCTGGACTATGATTTCTCTGGATGAGACATCTGCAGAGACTGTCCTTACATTCAGTTTGCTGGAGCAGCCTTTCTCTAGAGGCTTGCTTTTGCCTCTTCCAACTGGCTCTCATCCCTTCCCTTCCCCCACATTATGCCTCTTGTTCTGGGCTGAATTTTATCCTCCCAAAATTCACATGTTGGTTGGAGTCCTAACCACAGTACGTCAGAATGTGACTATATTTGGAGATGAGATCTTTAAAGAGTTAATTAAGGATAAATGAGGTCCATGGTGCTCCTTAAATCCAGTGTGACTGGCATCCTTATAAGAAGAGGAGAGTCGGACACATACATAGATGCAAGGCCATGTGAAGACACTGGGGAAAAAAGCTAACTGTAAACCAGCAAGAGAGGCCTCCATCCTTGCTGACACCTTGGTCTTGGACTTCTAGCCTCTAGTCCTGGAGGAAGTAAATTTCTGTGGGTTAAGCCACCCATTCTGTGGTACTTTGTTATGGCAGTTCTAGCAGAATAATACACCCCTGTTAAAGTCTATTCTCCTTTGTTCTAGTCTTTTCAATTTTACCCTCTTCTTCCTCTTCTCTACTGCCCCAAAATATCCAAGGTTCTCTGTACCAACGCTTCTCAGTAGGTTCACACAAACTACCCAGATATCTGAACTCAGATGAAGGCCAGTTAAGATGAGGCAGAAAGTGATGTTGGACTGTGAAGTTGTCAGGAAAGGGCAAACTGCTAGAAGGATGAAAGGAAGTGCTAGCCAGTTGAGTTCACTCAGAAGAATCACATCTGGGCCACAGGAGGATGGGATACAAGGTACTTGAGAAATGGAAAAGTGTTTCACCTCCAGAATAAGAAAAAGAGAAACAGTGTCATTAATTGAGCAACGCTTCATGCCAGACTACTAAATTAAATGCTTTATGTTTTATGGCATTTAACCACCCTGAGTGACCCTCAGGGGGGCAGGAATTAGTATTTTCTCAATTTACTGATGAGGAACTGAGGTTCAGAGAGGTTAGGTACCTTGTCCAAGTTCTTACAGAAAAGGAGTGGTCAAACCATACATCAACCCCTATCCAGCTTCCTCCAGATTCTGGGCCCATTATCATTACACTCTACCCCAAACTTCTAAGGTAGATTAATTAAAGACAGTGAAATTCTTAACTAATAGAATGGGAAACGAAGGACCTGTGCTGGTGGGACTACTCATCCATGACAGAGAATGGAGACAGGAAGAAGGTACAAAGGGGGAAAGAGGCAGAGGAAATGACACTGAAGACCTAATCCACCATCTAGAAATTGGTTGAGCTGACTCCCATCAAACCACTCTTACTCCCATTTTTTCCTGTTCTCCACCCAAATATAGGACTTAGGTGATTCCACACACATGCAAACATCCTTATTTGATTCTCAGCCACTAACTGATACTCTGTCTGACGACCCTGGCTGTCCCATCCCACCCAACTTTGTATTTAATACATCCTAAGAAGATTCCCACTAAGCAGCCACCAGCTGACCACATAGGTGCCCTTATCCATAGAACAACTTCCAATTTGCACAAATGTGTTTGGTTACCTGCTGACACCTAGACATGTCTGAGGCATCTGATGGCAATGACATTTTTCATCAGGCAACATGTGCCTTCGTGGGACACAAAAATCATTATGAATTAAGTTTTGGAAATTGCTTAAGACTTATTAGGATCATGAGATTTCATATCCCAAGAAACTCTTCAGCAAACTTAGATGTTTGCCTTTATGGTTAAAATTTAAGGCAAATTCAAACAAAAGAGAGTTCAGACAAGAAAATACAGTAAGTAAATCACAACCTCACACAGCATTGCCCAATTCTGAGTATTTGAGACCTCATTAGTCAATAACTGCTTCTGCTCTGCTCCACTTCCTGTAAACCAATGTTGATTAAATACACTTTCTGTGTATATGAATAGGATTTTGCAAGATGTTTATGAATTCAAAGACTTTACTGGGGACTAAAAGCCCCTGCCCTAGACACTCCACTTGTAGGATTCATAAATCAAATGGCTGAACCTTCGCTACATCTTCCAGATGCAGCTACAAATATTTCCAGTTGGCACAAAAGCAAAAATGAGATACTCACATCCAGGTTTTAAATGCCATCATTAAAACTGTTGTGCACATGAGTTTGAAATATATTTAAAAACTAGAATTTTAGCGTCTGCCATTATAATTTTCCTCGTATGCATAATTTGAAGCCATATTGGTCTTAGGTTAAACAATCAAAGAGAAAGTAGCTTCCGTACAAGTTTTTTTTGCACATTTTAAGAATTAAGGTGCAAATTTTATTTTTTATCATCACTTAGCTAAATCTATATAGATGAGATGTCACCTAAGTGATTTTCAATCATATTACTCTGCTGATTGCTTCAATTTCTAAAAGAATATTATTTTGGATACTTATCAACAAGGCTCTTAGTGTACTATTCTCTGCAAAGGACCACTGAAATTATGTTTTCCTACTTTGATGATTAAAACTGTGGTGCCATTAATAAATTTATATTTGTTGTACCAATTAGAGTTGTGAATTAATTTTATAACTTTAATATTCAGTTTTAACATTTTTTGAGAATCTATCTTCCACAAACTAACTAACTATCATTATCAATATAATGACATATATATTATATATACAGAGGGTGCCAAAAATATGTATACACATTCTAAGAAAGGAAAAAAACTATTAAAATTTTAATACTCAATATATACTGAAAACAAAAGATGAATACAAGTCATGTTTGACTTCTGCAATTACAAGAGGTGCTAAGAGTGGTTACCATCAGCGTCCAGACACTTCTGATTATGGCAGACTACTACTTGAGCAACGTTAACCAAAGTGTCCACTTGTATACATTTTTTGGCACCTCCAGTATATTTCTATAGAGATATATACATATCTACTATATTAATACTTATGTATAGTGTAAGTATAATATAACATATATTACACATGTAAATGACTCCTTTAGCACTTGAATAGCTTATTTCTGCTTTGTCATTCTTTGTTTTGTTTTTTAACTCTTGGATAACTTATTTCTGTTTTTGTCATTCTTAGTAACAGGTTTTATACCCAAATGGATTTTATGCCTTGATGGTATCATAGCTAGCCATTAACCATGATAACTGTATAGCAATTCATAGATTAACCACAGTAAGTAGAAATATGCATCTTTAAGGAGAAAAGTAAATACAACTAATTTTAAACTTTCAGTGTTTGGAGGAATTTCCAAATTGATAAAAATAAGTTCAAAGAAGGAAGAATATTTCCAGCCTAACAACTTCTAGGGACCAAAACCAGCTTTGCACTTCAAATTAACATGCAATATGTCCAAAAAAAAAAAAAAGTTATTTTGGTCAATTAGTTTCAGTGGTTTTCTATTGTTCTTTTACTTTCTGTGTGTGAGCCAAAATAGTTCCATTTCATCCACCTTTGCAAAAAATACAAGATGATCTGATCCATAAATAAAGTATAGATATGAAACTGGTATAAATTGCAGCCACACACCCGTGACGTTAAGAGTACAAAAATGTAACTACCGGGATTGTAGTAATCAAGGCCCCATTTTATCTGCCGCAGAAAATGTCATCTAGTAGTCACTCTGAAGAAATGCAATTTGTTACTTTTTTCAATTATCTCAGGTTTAATTTTGAACTTATTGAGAAAAGACTCCCCTTCCCTTTCTTCTTCTTCAGATAGGTGGTTTAAGCCAATGCCACTACTACGGTGGAGACAAGTAACCCTCTACCTCTCAGGTGTCATATGCTCTGTTCTTTGTTGACATTCTCTGTCATTTGCCCCATCGGACCATCACACAGGTCCCCCTTGATACTGACACCTGTTAAGACGTAACTGTGACTGATCCAGCTCCCGGCAAGGTAACCACCCCTAGTTCTCAGCGGGCTTGTCCTCCTTCCATCTGCAGAAAAATCCCCAGAGTATAATCTCGCCTGCTGTCCTTCCCTCCCTCCCTCCCTCATTCTTCATGCCTTCCTTCTGTGTCCTATTCTCAGGCAGTCAGATGGTTTCCTAGATTACTCTGGAGCTCTGGGAAACTGAGCAGGCAAGTCTACCCTCTCATGTGTAAGTCACTAAGTCATAGCACTGGTGCAGGGCCTTTTCCATGAGGCTCTCTGTCTTCCTGTCTTTACCTGAAGAGTAAGGGACAAGGCCTTTCTCTTCTCAAGTTGTTAAACCTCAGAGGGAGTTCTATCATTCTGCCCTGGACTCAATTCCAAGGGCTAGGGCCAGGGACGGGGAGAGGACACAGAGGCCCTGCACTGCATCTAACTTGCTAATAAGTCCCTCTCCCAACTCTCTTCTACCTCCCAAGCCTAACACTAAGAGGCAGAGAAACTTGCTCAGATTTGACTTCCTCAAAGCTTCTAGTGTTAATGCCCAAACCCAAGTTTCCAAATACAAAAAGAGTGAGAGTCTGTATCGCGGGTTCCAAGAATCACTTTCAAAACTGACAATGGCAGTGAAGGTGGAATTCATTACTTATTTTGGGGAAATGGGGGGAGTAAGGGAAGCCAAGACATGTGAACTCAGTAAACATAAGGGGGGAAAATTTCTGTCAATATCTCAGAATTATTATCCTGCTATGACTATCCTATATGATTAATAAAGATAAAAAGAGAAGACTAAGAACAAGTATAACAATTATGTTTAAAGCATTGAAAGATGTGAAAATTTTCCTCTCTAAGTGGCTCTTTGATTTTATTTACTTTCCTAATTATGACTTGTGAATATTAGTGCAGCTAAGCTTTTACATTTTTATATATAAGATACATGTCTTGTTAGTGATTTACTGAGAGAGAAATAAAAATATTTCACAATATCTAAAGTAATTAAAAATTATCAAGCCAAATTTTATTCCCACAGGCTAAAAACCCTAAAATAAATTAAATTTACATAATGTAATATATAGTTATAGAACATGTTCAGAATAGAACATGCAGATGTATTTCAATAATAAATAATATCTTTTGGTTTCCCCCATTTTATTATCATTACTGGTGCTGTGTCTACAAAAGTTACAATCATCCATTAAATTGCTTTAAAAGTTATTTGAAAAATCCAATCAAACCAAATGTGGGTCAGAATCAAATCTTGTTTCAGTTAATGTTAGTTCACTGAGATCTCAAATATTTCAAAATATATTTGTTCTTGCTTTTATCTATATAAAAATCATATCATGTATTTTTAATAAATTACACTGGTTTGATATCAGTGAATAGAATAATATTTTAGGAATGTGTTACATAATATACCAAGTTCTAAATCTTACCTAGTAATCTTTAGATGCTGCCTCTTAGGTCTTTCATTAGACACACTGTTTTACATTTAAAAAATGGGATGACTATACAAAGACGGCAAAAGAAAAAAAAATCAAGGAAAGAAATTAGAAAGAAAAATTTTAAACATTTTATATAGCTCTGAGACATTGGGTCATGCAAATTAATCATTTCCATATCTTTCAGCTTTAAAATTTATCCTGCTCTTCTTCTATATGTTCCTATAGTTTTGCTTCCTCTTCTTTGAAAGGAAAGGTCTAGGATTCCAGAAAGGGATATCCAAATTGTTGACAAACCGCAAGCCAAAGAAAAAAGTTGCTATCAGTGTTCATCATAGTAGAACATTAAAACATTTACTAAAAACCTAATTGTTTACTTGTAGGATATGTTAAGTGTCTCAGTGCTAAGAAATATTCCAGAACAGATATAACTTACTATGCAATAAGGAAGCTTCCATGGAAAGTCTGGCTTAATTTTCATTTAAACTTGTTAAAGGAAGATAAAGATTGCTTTGGTCATTAAATATTTCCAAAAATGTTTTTTTAATTCCCAAAATAGTTCAGCTATTATTTTGGTTATATATTATTGATCTTTTTATGATGTTTTGACAGTATTAGCAGGGACAAGGTTGATCTTTCTGTTAATTTTTAAAGTACATTAATGATCCCTTTACTATATCTAGGCAACAAATATGTGTTGATCGCCCATTAAAGTGACAATAAATTCTGTAGGAGGATATAATAGTATACAGTCATCAGCAAAGATTAAAAAAATAAGATATGAATGACCATTATAAGGGATAAACTAAATAAAGGACAGTAAAAACAAAGTTATATGAGCTTGAAAGTGGAACTTATAAATTTTGCCTAAAAGGCATCAAGATATTTTATAATACAGGTGCCAGTTTAGCTGGACCTCCAGGATGGTCAGGATGTGTTCATGAGCAAAGCAGGCCACTTCTAGCATAGAGACCTGAAAAGGAGGGAGAGTGAATGTAAAATTATTCATCTAGAAAACACAAAATGCCCTCCATCACAAAATCCTCAAATACTGACAAATCCTGTTGCAAGGGAGCTCCTTTTAAAAATGCAAATTAAATGTAGGAGCACCCAGCATCAATCATGTAAAATAAAAGTCAATAAAACATAAACCCTTTCTAAGTTTCTGGCTTAACTACCAACCATGAGAAGTAATTAATGTTCGTTTTAACGTGAACACAGTAAAACAGACTAGGGTCAGTAGACAATTCTAATATGAATCTTGCCATCCATTTGCTGAGTGACTGGAGGAAAAGTTATTTGACTCTCTGGGCCTCACCTAGAGAATGGAGAAAATAAAACCTGCTCTATTATCATCCCAAAGTTGTTGGTGACATTAATGAAAATGGAATTCAAAAGGAAATAAGCACTTCCAAAAATTTATTACTTGGTAACAAGATTATATATGAATATATGCTATGCACTATATTGAAAAATAATGCCTATTTTTTCCATTTTTCAAGTAATGAAAATGAGGCTCAGAGAAGTAAAGTGTCTTAATCCATGGCTGCACAGAAAGTTGGCCATGAAGGTCAGCCTGGAAACTCCAAGTCCCATGCTTTAGGTACCCCATAGGGTTCCCGTAGAAACTGCAAGTTAAAGCACTCCTTTGCCTCAATACAAACCCAGCTGTAAGAATTACAAGATCAGATCCGCGTATATGTTTTTCATCAGAAAATTGTATCCCATTAAAATCCTGGAAAATGTTTCTTAAAAATAAATAAATAAATATTGCTTACATTCTTCAATTTACACACGAGTGCGCGTGCGCACATGCTTGAGCCTCTTTCTTTTTCAACTTGATTTTCCATCAAAATGGAGTTTTATCCTCTTTCCATCAAACATCTGAAGTCCCATAATGAGCATCTTCCAGCGTTCTGGATTGGTCATTTCAGTCAAACTTTTGATGCCCTGCAGAACAGTGGCCACTAGATCCCCAAACCATGCAGTAAGACTTCTCATCTAGATATGAAGAACTACATATGTTTCTCACTTCTTCTTTGCAGCCTTGAGAAAACAAAGGATTCCTTTCAACCATCATGAATTAGAGTGCAGGATCCATGTGTGCTATGTAACTTGAGGTGACGCTTCCTTACTCTGTATTACACTTTTTAAAATATTTTAAAATCATCTTGGAACACAGTAGGCATAAAATTATTTGAATAATGTAACGCACTATCTAGTTGTAGGTTATTGCTATCTGAGTTGTAGAACTCTTCAAAGAATAAAAATTTTCCTTTAAAGAATTAAAAAAAAACAAGTATAAAAATATATATGGAGCTAGCCTGTTTCCCCAAAAATAAGACCTAGCCGGACCATCAGCTCTAATGCATCTTTTGGAGCAAAAAATTAATGTAAGACCCGGTCTTTTTTACTATAATATAAGACGGGAATAATATAATGTAATATAATATAATTAATATAATATAATATAATATAATATAATATAATATAATATAATATAATATAATATAATACCGGGTCTTATCTAACATAATATAAGACCAGGTCTTACATGAATTTTTGCTCCAAAAGACACATTAGAGCTGATGGTCCGGCTAGGTCTTATTTTCAGGGAAACACGGTATATCATAGGCTCAATAATCAAAATAAAAGAATCTGATATTGAGAAGTAAATGAGCACCGTATGGTACATACTACTTTTTATTAAACTAATGGCATGATTGTTTCTTATTAAATAATTACTTCATATATGATTACAGATATTTATAAAGGGAGTTTTCTAGGAATCCAAATACATAAACAGCTTCAAATGGGGGATGTGCACATAATGAGACAGGAAAAAGGGAAGGCCTCAATCTCCTAATCTAGCACTAGCTAAATTTTATTCCGGAAGGAGGGGGACAAAAAAAAACGGAGTTTTCTAAACATTCGTTGTCCATTTTCTACTTTGCTTTATTATGTACTCATGCCATAATTACACAAATCTTTAAAGCAAATAAATCGCCCCACATCAATTGGATGCATGTATCCTAGGTTTCACGATTAGATCATGTAATAATGGTGATGTTAATTTTCTTCCTCCATACAACCATCTTCCCTAATGCCTCGAAATGCCACCATGGCAGGCAAACTCTTCATCAGCTGTAGAGCTGTGACACGAGACCATGGGCAGCCTAATCTGTTCTGCCACATCTGCTTGGTCTTTCACATATTTAACCAAGCTTTCATCTGCGAAGTGCAAAGATAATTATTTCCAGAAGCCACTGAAAAGGGCAGGACCGTTGAAGGACACGAGTGTCAGAGATTTGCTTGACTTGCAGACAGTGAGAAAAAGTGAAAATCTCTGAGAAAGATTTGTGAGATTATACAGGAAGTATGTGTTTTACAGTTCAATTTTTGTCTTAGAGGACGAGCAAGTCAGGAAATTACACGAGGGCAGGGGAACCATTTGGTTTAGTAGTCAGTCCAGAGATTTGGAAAGCTCTACAGGGATCCAGAGAGGAACAGAAAAGCCTGTACTGCAATATTAAACAGCCTCGAAAGGTGACAGCGTTCTGGTTTAGGCACAGAGCTGCACACAGCCCCATGGGAACAAGAAGACACAGATTTTAGCAAATGAATATTACTTTAGATGTGTCTGTTAACAATGTTAAGATCTCAATATCATTCCATTAATCATATCATGTAATTATTGAATTTCTTTTTCCTAATTAAGCAAATAAAAATAGTTCTTGATTTGCTTAGAATTTTGTAGGTGCTTTTAATTTTGTTACTATGATGTCATAACATTTAGAGATTGTCTACTTTTTTTTTTTCTTTTCATCCATTATGGTCGACTTGCTTATGACAAGATGAAAAGAGTAATTACTAGTAGGCCCTTTATTTGTTTGTGATAAATAATGAAATCATTATACCTTATTCAATTAAAATTGGAAAAATTTATAAATAGCAGAAATATTCTTGATTGATAGCATGTTAAAAAGCATATGTTGACCAGGAGAATATTATGCTAAGTGAAATAAGTCAGATTGAGAAAGACAAATACCATATGATCTCACCTATATGTAGAATCTAAAGAACAGCGTAAACAAGCAAACAAAACAGAAATAGACTCAGAGATATAGGGAAAAAACTGATGGTTGCTAGATAAGCAGGGAGTGGGGATGAGGAAGAAGGTAAAGGGATTAGAAACTCAAATCAGTAGTTCCAATATAGTCACGGGGATATAAAGTATAGTATGGGGAATGTAATCAATAATGTTGTAAAGACAGTGTAGAGTGCCAGATGGGCACTGACTGGACTTATCAGGGAGATCACTTCACAGACTGTGTAGATGCCTGACCACTGAGCTATACACGTGAAACTGCAGCAGAATAATACTGAATGTCAACTATAACTAAGTATATACCAGGGGTGCCAAAAAATACATACAAGTGGACACTTTGGTCAACACTGCTCAAGCAGTAGTTCGCCGTAACCAGAAGTGTCTGGACACTGATGGTAACCACTTTGAGCACCTCTCGTAATTGCAGAAGTCAAATGTGACTTGTATTCATCTTTTGTTATTGGTATATATTGAGTATTACAATTTTAATACAGCTTTCCTTTCTTAAAGTGTGTATATATATTTTTGGCACATATATGGTCACAGGATGTAAAGTACAGCATAGGGAATACAGTGATGATGTAACAGCTATACATGACATCAGAGGGGCAGTAAATTGGGGGGTATCACTTTGTGAGGGATGTAAATGTCTAACTATGATGCTGCTTTGTATTCCTGAAACTAATTTTAAAAAGCTTATATTATAAACGTTAAAACTATTCATTTTAAAGATGACATACTTACATCAATATTTATTTCACCATTTCCATGATGCTAATCATTACTTTGTGAAGATTACCATTACAATAATTAATTTAATACATACCATGTGCCAAACACTGTGCTGAGTTTTGTTTGCATTATATTTTGTGTTTTTAAACGTTTTATTATAGAAATGTTCAATAATATGTAAAAGTAAAACAGTATAATGAATTGCCATGTACATCAAAACCCATCCCCTGTAATTAAAAATTCATGGCCAATGACAAACTTATTTCTGTACTCCCACCCATTTCCTCCATAAATATTTTTGATGTCTAGAAGATCATGAATTTTTAAAGCAGCGCCATTTTATATAACTCTCAAAACAACCTTATGAAGTTGGATCTATTAATACCCCCATTTCCCAGATGAGAACACTAAAGCTTATAGAAGTGAAGCATCTTATCCAAAGCACTCTGCTGGTGTGTAGCCTACCAGGGATTCACATACAGCTCTGTCTCAACCCAAAGTTAAAGGTCATAAACATTACATTGGCTCTCTAATGTCAGATAATTTCACTCTCTAGAAATGTTTTTGATTTTTTAAAAAAATATTTCAATACTGAACTGGTACTTCATGGTAACAACACTAAGGAAGTAAACATGTTCTTAATCACTTCAAGAATTCAGAATTTTATTTAAGACACTAGATGACATGGATTTCTAAAAACCAGGGTGGTGACAGAAATCATTATATGCCTCCTTCCCTTCTATCTTAAGTTCATTAAAACTTATGACTTAGATATACAGACTCCTGAGCTTCTGGCTCTAAAGTAAGAAAAAAACCTCTGGTCATTAGTACTCTTTAGGTACAGATGGCTGCACCCAGCCCTGACATATACCCAGGGAGGCCAGAGATAGAAGGCATAAGGATATGGGTGAGGCCCAGGAGTTTTCCTTCAGTACAACTGGACACTCCTCCACAGCAGTGTACATGCCCCAGGGAGGTGATATGTAGGTGCTGCTGGGTGGTGACAGTTTTAGTTGTTTGTTTTTAATGTTGCCATTCTATACAGATCCTTATGTGAATAAAACATACCTTTTAAAATAATTACTTGTGCCTAAGTGTTCTTCTCTGAGATGAGTCACTTATGTCGCTGTTACTGCTTGTAAAGCCTGCATGGAATTACTTTCATGTTCAGTTACTATGAATAATGACCACTATTATATGACATAGAATTTCTCAGTTGAAATAGAGCTGTATAATCACAGTGATTTCTATCCAAATTACCCTAGACATTTGTTTGGCCTAGAGAAACTTAACCTGCAATGTACAATTGCAATATCACACAGAAGCCCTGTTGTCTCAGAAGCCGTCCCCAGGACTGAGTCCCCTGGCCATTATCAGTATTCCCATACTTCTATTAATGCTCTTATTGGTGTTTCTAAAATGCTGCTGCTAAATCACAGTACCTCCTACTACATGAGTTCATTGAATTGTGGGGAGTTGATTTGTTCATCTTTGCATCATTTTTGCAATGAGCACAACTTTGTTGAATAAAGGAATAATGGTGAGATTTAAACAGGACTGCACCTCAGAGGAGAGGTAGTATTAGAGGTAAAGATTGGTAAATCACCAGCATAGAGATGCTGGATGCAAAACTTAAAGTGGATGACTTTTCCAAGGGATATGGTACAGAAGAAAAAGAGATGAACACTTGGGTAAACTGTCTTTCCAGTGAGGTCTAATCTTATAGATAATTTATACTTCCTGCATCCAACCTTGTGTACCTCCACCCACACTCAGCATGTCCCTCATCCCACTTGAATTTTCTTCTTTTTTTCCTATTGAATAATATGCAATATTTATTTATTTATTATACTTATTGTTGCCCAACTCCCTTTGTTAGAATGTAACTTCATGATCTTTGACTATTCTTTTCACTAATGCAGCCAAATTCTTAGGACATAGTAAGTTCTCAATAAATATTTGTTGAGTTAATGAATAACTATCTATATTTAGGATATTAAATAAGGAAAAAGAGAAACACCAAAAAGAGCAAATAATTATATAGGAAAATACACACAAGATCACCCTATGTGGTAGAAACAAAAGGAATTTTAGTAAGGCTTGGTAGGAATTGAGATAACTATAAGTGTTTTAGGAAGAAGGAATCTGAGATTTCTGGATTTAGTCATTTCAGATCATTGATAAGTACAGAACAGTTTCTATGGTACTAAGAAATCAGATACCAAAGTTTGAAAATGAAGTCAATGTTGAGATAAGTGGCATCTAGCATAGGCCACCCTTTTGAGAAATTAGTGGCAAATAGCAAAAATAGTGGAAAAGAAGTCTGA